>NC_088331.1:26155000-26517500 GCF_036884655.1 Musa acuminata AAA Group | reverse complement strand
TTTATTTATGCTAGATATTGCTTCACATATCATGAATATAAGTACGTCCAAGAGGAAATGAGATGAGGTGAACAGTGTATACTTGTAGCATTATAAGCTAGGTCACATCCATGAGGGAAGTATTCAAAAATTACTAAAGAATAGATATTTAGATCCATTTGACTATGAGTCATATGCAACTTATGAGCCTTGCCTTCGTAGAAAGATGACCAACTCTCTATTTAGTGGAACTAGAGAGAGAGCTACTAAATTGTTGGAACTCATACATAGTGATGTATGTGGTCTCATTTCAACTCATGCCATAAGTGGTTACTCCTACTTTATTACTTTTGCTGATGATTTCTCAAGATCTGGACATGTGTACTTAATGAAGTACAAGTCCAAGGCCTTTGAGAAATTCAGAGAGTATCAGAATGAAGTAGCAATTCGGATTGGAAAGAGTATTAAGACTCTTTGATTAGATTGAGGAAGTGAGTACTTGAGTATAGAGTTCACCTAGTTCCTCAAAGACCATGAGATTCTATCCCAATGGACACCTCCTTATACACCCCAACTCAATGGTGTATCCGAAAGGAGGAATCACACACTATTAGATATGGTGCGGTCCTTAATGAGTTTTACCGACCTCCCTATCTCATTCTAGGGATACGCCCTAGAAACCGTAACTTACCTTCTAAATAGAATTTCAAGTAAGTCGATGATGTCTACTCCATATGAGATATGGAAAGGGAACAAGCCCGATCTTAAGATTGTTAAGATTTGGAGCTGCCTTGCCCACGTCAAAAGGTATAACCCTGACAAATTGGAATCTAGGACAGAACAGTGCATATTCATGGGATACCCTAAGGAAACTAATGAGTATTATTTCTATCATCCTAAGGACCAAAAGGTCTTTATAACTAAGAGAGCGATGTTCCTTTAGAAGAAACATATTCTTAGCGGAGATAGTGGGAGCATGATTGAGTTAAGCGAGGTTGGAGAACCTAGCTCAAGCACCATTCCACAACCCGAGTCTATTCAGGTACCTAGCACACAAGTTCCAACTTTACGTAGGTCTGACAAAGTATCTCATCCACCTAAGAGATATGTGGCACATATTAGAGGAGAGGATGTTAAGGATATTGATCCTCAGACCTATGAGGAGGCTATTATGAGTATAGACTCTAGGAAGTGGCTAGAAGCCATGAATTATGAGATGGATTCCATATACTCCAACAAGGTTTGAAACCTAGTTGATGCACCCGAGGGTATTGTACCCATTGGTTACAAGTGGATCTTCAAGAAGGAGATCAGAGTAGATGAAAAGATAGAGATCTATAAAGCAAGGCTAGTGGCTAGGGGGTATCATCAAAGGTAAGTTGTTGACTATGACAAAACCTTCTCACCTATAGCCATGCTAAAATCCATCCAAATTCTATTGGCTATTACAGTACACTATGATTATGAGATTTGGTAGATGGACATGAAAATTATGTTCCTTAATGGCAACCTCGAGGAGGAGGTGTATATGATATAGCTTAAGGGATTCGTGTCCATGGATTGTCCAGATAAAGTGTGTAGGTTGCTTAGGTTCATTTATAGACTAAAGCAAGCTTCCCGAAGTTGGAACATAAGATTTGATGAGTCAATAAGATCTTATGACTTTGTGAAGAACAATGATGTGGCTTGTGTGTACATGAAGGTAAGTGGGAGCGCTATTACCTTCTTGGTATTATATGTAGATGACATCCTGATCATTGTGAATGATGTAAGAATGCTATCCACAGTAAGGATATAGTTATCTAAACACTTCTCCATGAAGGACTTATGGGAAGCATCCTATATCTTGGAAATTCAGATCTATAGAGATAGATCCAAGAGGATGTTTGGCTTGTCCCTATCCAAGTACATAGATACTATTGTCAAAAGATTTGATATGAAAAATTCTAAGAGAGATCTCATATTGATGAGACATGGGATATCACTTTCTAGGAGTATGTCCCCAAAGACTCCTGAACAAAGAGCAAACATTGATAGGATACCCTATGCTTCAGCAATAGGGTTTATCATGTATGTCATGCTATATACCATGCTTGATATAGTGCATGCTTTGAGTGTCACAAGCAGGTATCTAGTGGATCCAGGCTTGGAGCACTCGAAAGTAATAAAGTGCATCGTTTAGTACTTGAGAAGGACTAAGGATCTTTTACTAGTATTTGGAGGTAATAGCCTTAGGGTTGAAAGCTACAAGAACTCGAGTTTCTAGTCTGGTGTTGATGATAGCAAGTTGAATTTAGGATATGTGTATACCCTGAATGGAGGAGCAGTATGTTGGAAGAGTTCTAAGCAATATACTACTTCTGACTTGACCAAAGAGGTGGAGTATTTTACTATAGTAGAGGCAACAAAGGAGGGAGTCTAGATGAAGAAGTTCATCACAAATTTTAAGAGTCATGCCAGATAGCAAGGATTCGATTCCCTTATAATGCGATAACTATGGGTGATTAAGCAAATGAGGGAATCTAAATCTCATTAGAAGTGTTTTGAGGAGGTTTCAACTTATTAGAGAGATCGTGGCCGGAGAAGATGTAGTAGTGGAAAGAGTTTCATTCGAAGATAACATCACAAATCCATTGACAAAGTCATTGTATCATATTGTCTTTGAGTGTCATAGGGTTCTGATGAGGATTAGATATATAGGCGATTGGCTTAGGTCAAGTTGGAGATTGCTAGTCATAGGTGCCCCACAAGCCAATCACGTGAGTGATGACATCTGTGACTTGACACGCAATATTTTTGTTTATTACATATTGGCATTTTTATCACTTTATATTACTTGTTGCATATATATATATATATATATATATATATATATATATATATATATATATATATATATATATATATATATATATATATATATATATATATATATATATATATATATATATATATATATATATATATATATTGTGATATCCATGAATTTGTGCAATGGGAATCGAATAGTAATGAGATCATGATAATGAGAACGATTCACCTTTAGACAAATATAGACTCTAAATAATCCTGACCATTGGTTACTCGAAATGGACATCAAGATAACCGGATAGACTGGTGTGCTATATATCTATCCATATGATGGAGGTAGCTAGTCTCATAAATGCTCGTGTGGGGACACTAAGGATACAATGTAGTTGTTCATTGGAGAATGAGTGCACTGATTGATCCGCTTACGGAATGCTAGATGATTGATGATGCCTTATTGTTAAATAAAGATTCTGTAGTCCTTAAACTTGAGATACCGAGGATGTCCTGTATAAGTACTCCACTCTTTGATACCGGATTTATAGGTTTGAAAGTTCTAGATCGAGTACAATCGGTTATTGGGAGTGACAGCCAACATTGCGAGGGCTATTGAGTATCAATAGAGGATCATCTACTCTCGGTATCATAAGAAGAATAACCTATGTGTTCTTGCTCAAACAAATCCTTGGCCAATGTCATTCGGATTGAGAGAGAAAGAGTTCTCCGAGAGAATCTGATTAGAGCAAGACTCAAGGAGAAACCGTATAGGCCTAACAGCACCATGCTCGCTATATGGTCTCTAAGATATTAAATATATGAGAGATTATAGGTACACGGTAACTAAGGACTGATTGGTCCAAAGAATTAGATTCTCCTATATATTTTGGGGACTATAACGTAGTGGCCTAGTACGTCTGTAGTCGATGAGTCAAGTGAATTATTATGAAGATAATAATTCACTAAGCCAAAAGGAGTTCTGAAAAGTATAACTCATGGGCAGCTCAATATTAGGCCTAGAGGGTCAAACACATATAGTAGGTGTTGAAATGAGTAGATGTTTATATATAGGATATCCGCTAGAGCCCCTATATTATTGGATATCCAATAAGCCCATAATTATTGGATCCCATGGATGAGATCCAATAAGAGCTAATAAGAGATTATTGGGTAGAGACCCACTAATATAAGAGGTTTGGGTAATTGGATAGAGATCCAATACCCAATAGGGCAGGATCCATTAGGGCTAACTAATAGCCTCTATAAATAGGAAGGAACTAAAGGCCCATAGGTTGGGGCTTCTTAGTAGCCACCTCTTATTCTCCTCTACCCTTCTCGTCCTCAGATCGTAGGTATGGAGATTTAAGGAGCATTGTTGCAGCCTCGTAGTATGGATGACCACTATAGAGGAGGACGCTTGACCTCCATTATCCACTCCTACAAATTTGTAGGTATTTAGGGATATACGATCTCCTTATGTAACACAATTATCTCACATGTGACTTTCTGTGTTGCAGGTTTTTGGCACCAATTTACGCATGACGACGAACACATATAGGGAAATTTGAGGTTTTTGTTTTATGTTCTTCCACTACGCATGTGATGTCACCCCTAGATTTCCCAATAGGTAAGTGGTGTTAAATCTCACATTTTGATGATGAAATCAATTGGTAAATTATTTGATAAAATCTATATATTAAGAAAAGTGTACATGATTAACTACAATAGTGATTAAGATAAAAAGCAAAATGAAGTGCCAGAGTCAAGATCGAGATTTTGTTAGGAGTTCGAGTGTTGAACGGAAGTCTAGAGATTCATCGGAAAAGTTGTTACAATTGACTGAGAAGAAGCTCGTCGGAACTCTCCAAGAAGATTGTCATAAAGGCTAGTAGCTTACTAGAAGTTCATTGGATGATTGTGGAGAGATCGTCAGTAGTCCATTGGAAGTTCGTTAGAAGCTCGTCGGAAAAAACCTATTCTTACCGGGATTATTTTGTTTAATGTATGCCTTAAAAATCGTAGTTAGTACATAATTAGGGTCAGATTTGGAAGGTAATCCCATTAACCCTATTAAGGGCCAACTAGGCTTGTAATTGGATTGGTTTGGGCCGGATTCGAGGCCCAAGCAGGTTGTTGGACCCTATCTGACGGTAGCACCGCCAGACTGGGGCAATGGAACCACCTAGGGAACGGTCTCCTAGGTGGTCTAGGAGGTGATACTACCCAGACTGAGCGGTGGTACCGTCGGCAGTTATTATTACCAAGTGGTGGTACCGCCAATAAGGCGGTGGTACCGCCAAAGCTCAATATCTGAGACTTTGTCAAGCGGTAGTACCATTAGACTGGGTGGTGGTACTGCATAGTGCTAGAGTGTCAAGTGGTGGTACAGCCTAGTACTTTTGATGATACCACTAGTACCTCGGAAATCCGGGATGAGATACTTTTTGGCTCCAATTTTAAAGCCATTGGGGCCAATAAATACCCCACCATTTTTTGCATAAAAGGGTAAAATTTGCAATCAAAGTATGAAAAAAACTGTAAGTGTTGAGGTGTTAAAGTGTTGTAAAAGTGAGAAGAGTCCTCCTCCTTCCTCTCTTTAGCTTTGTAATCATCTAAGAAGATGTGTGAGGCTTGTAAGGGTTATCTCCTAAACTCGTAAAAATGAAAAAGTGCTGTAAAGAGGTGGTCGGTCTTCGACTATTAAAGGAAGACTATTAGTGGACGTTAGTGACCTCAACGGAGGAGAAATAAAAAATGGATGTAGGTTACAATGACCGAACCACTATAAATTCTGGTGTGTTCATTCCTTACTGCTTAATCTCTTTACTGCATTCGACTTTACTTCATTACAAACAATCAAATCCCCTCTTCTCTATTTATTTAAGAAAAATTGAAATGGTTTTCGTTAGAATCAGATTTTAGTGTATGAAGATTTTCAAACCGACATAATTTTTTGCTGCACTAATTCACCCCCGGGCTTGTAATTGGATTGGTTTGGGCTGGATTCAAGGCCTAAGCAAGTTGTTGGACCCTATTTAGCGGTAGCACCACCAGACTAGGGTGATGGAACCACCTAGGGAACGGTCTCCTAGGTGGTTTGGGTGGTGATACTGCCTAGACCGAGCGGTGGTACCGTCGACAATTATTATTGCCAGGTGGTGGTACCACCCTATGAGGTGGTAGTACCACCAAAGCTCAGTATCTGAGACTCTGTCAAGTAGTGGTACCATTAGACTAGGTGGTGGTACCACCTAGTGTTGAGTATCAAGTAGTGGTACAGCCCAGTACTAGCGATGGTACCACCAGTACCTCAGAAATCCAAAATGAAATACTTTTTTGCTCCAATTTTAAAGTCATTATGGCCAATAAATACTCCACCCTTTTCTTCATGAAAGGGTAACAAAGCGCAATCAAAGTATGAAAAAAACTGAAAGTGTTCGGGTGTTAAAAGTGTTGTAAAAGTGAGAAGAGTCCTCCTCCTCCCTCTCTTTAGCTTTGTGATCCACTATAAATTCTGGTGTGTTCATTCCTTACTGCTTAATCTCTTTACTGCATTCGACTTTACTTCATTACAAACAATCAAATCCCCTCTTCTCTACTTATTTAAGAAAAATGAAATGGTTTTCGTTAAATCAGATTTTAGTGTATAAAGATTTTCAAACCGACCTAATTTTTTCACTACACTAATTCACCCCCGGGCTTGTAATTGGATTGGTTTGGGCCGGATTCAAGGGCCAAGCAGGTTGTTAGACCCTATTTGGCGGTAGCACCACTACACTGGGGCAATGGAACCACCTAGGGAACGGTCTCCTAGATGGTTTGGGTGGTGATACTGCCTAGACGGAGCAGTGGTACCGTCGATAGTTATTATTGCCAGGTGGTGGTACCGCCCTATGAGGTGGTAGTACCACCAAAGCTGAGTATCTGAGACTCTGTCAAGCAATGGTACCATTAGACTGGGTGGTGGTACCACCTAGTGTTAGAGTATCAAGTAGTGGTACAGCTTAGTACTACCGATGGTACCACCAGTACCTCAGAAATCCAAGATGAAATACTTTTTGGCTCCAATTTTAAAGCTATTATTGCTAATAAATACCCCACCCTTTTCTGCATGAAAGGGTAACAAAGCGCAATCAAAATATTAAAAAAACTGAAAGTGTTGGGGTGTTAAAAGTATTGTAAAAGTGAGAAGAGTCCTCCTCCTCCCTCTCTTTACCTTTGTAATCATCCAAAAAGATGTGCGAGGCTTATAAGGGTTATCTCCTAAACTCGTAAAAATAAAAAAGTGATGTAAAGAGGTGGTCGGTCTTCGACTATTAAAGGAAGACTATTAGTGGACGTTCGTGACCTCAACGGAGGAGGAATAAAAAATGGATGTAGGTCACAATGACCGAACCACTATAAATTCTGGTGTGTTCATTCCTTACTACTTAATCTCTTTACTGCATTCGACTTTACTTCATTACAAACAATCAAATCCCCTCTTCGCTACTTATTTAAGAAAAATGAAATGGTTTTCATTAGAATCAGATTTTAGTGTATGAAGATTTTCAAACCGACCTAATTTTTTCGCTGCACTAATTAACCCCTGGGCTTGTAATTGGATTGGTTTGGGTCGGATTCAAGGCCCAAGCAGGTTGTTGGACCCTATTTGGCGGTAGCACCACTAGACTAGGGCGATGGAACCACCTAGGTAACGGTCTCCTAGGTGGTTTGGGTGGTGATACTACCTAGACCGAGCGGTGGTACCGTCGACAGTTATTATTGCTAGGTGGTGGTACCGCCCTATGAGGTGGTAGTACCACCAAAGCTCAGTATCTGAGACTCTATCAAGTAGTGGTATCATTAGACTGGGTGGTGGTACCACATAGTGTTAGAGTATCAAGTAGTGGTACAGCCCAGTACTAGCGATGGTACCACCGGTACCTCAGAAATCCAAGATGAAATACTTTTTGGCTCCAATTTTAAAGCCATTGTGGCTAATAAATACCCCACCCTTTTCTACATGAAAGGGTAACAAAGCGCAATCAAAGTATGAAAAAAACTGAAAGTGTTGGGGTGTTAAAAGTGTTGTATAAGTGAGAAGAGTCCTCCTCCTCTCTCTCTTTAGCTTTGTAATCATCCAAGAAGATATGTAAGGCTTGTAAGGGTTATCTCCTAAACCCGAAAAAATGAGAAAGTGCTGTAAAGAGGTGGTCGGTCTTCGTGTATTAAAGGAAGACCATTAGTGGACGTTGGTGACCACAATGGAGGAGGAATCAAAAGTGAATATAGGTCACAATGACCGAACTACTATAAATTCTGGTGTGTTCATTCCTTACTGCTTAATCTTTTTACTGCATTCGACTTTACTTCATTACAAACTGTCCAATCCCCTCTTCTCTACTTATTCAAGAAAAATAAAATGATTTTCGTCAGAATCATATTTTAGTGTACGAAGATTTCAAACCGACCTAATTTTATTGCTACACTAATTCAAAGTTTATGGCTAGGGACCTAAGAGTAAATATTAGAAGTTTGATATAATTTATAAAAGATTCAGATTTAAGTTAAAAAAATAAAATAGTGGACATGTGTCACTAGCTAACCAAATGGTGCCACATATGTTTACTCTAAAGATGACACCTAGCCCCTTTCATGCATGCATGACACCTTGCAACTTTTGTATTAGCCATAACCCAAAAAAAAAAAAGAATTAGATAAAAGGTTAAAGAAAACAAACCTGAAGAGTTGCAGCCAATGTGAGTTTGAGAAAAGAAGGGAAGAAGAAGAAGAAGAAGAAGAAGAGCTTGAGGTTTTTCATCAATTTTCCCACATTTGGGATTCAAATAATTTTAAGGCAAGTGTTCTAACCCCATCCTACAGTAACCTTGATCTCTATTTCCATTTTTATTCTACAAAATTTGAGAGAGTTCAACTGAGAACCAGACCTTCTTTCGTTTTGATACAAAGCGATGAATCTGTAATTTTTTGGTAATCTGGCCTCTTTGCAATGTTTCGGTAATAACATTTTGTAATAAACTCTGATTTAGACAAAACCTATTCCATTTGAAAGTAAACAAAAAAATATTTATTTTAATACTAAGATGTAATGATTTGGAGTTTAAATGCCTACTAAGACATTTGTTTAAATTAACCCTATATATTCTGCAAAATAGGGACTAAAATTTCCGACCTCTTGTTGCTTAACTACAGATAACTTTCTGCTGTGAACTCGGATTCATACAAAGTATGATTTATTCAAAGATAGACTCAAAATGCTTTATTTATATACCTGATTTGAAATTTTTGGAGAACAATTGCTAACTAAAACATCAACTTTCATCGACCCTATGGATTTAGTAAAACAAAGCTAATATTTTCAGACCTTTCGCTACGAAATTATTTGTAACTTCCTGTTGTAAATTCCAATTCTTGTAAAACTTGATATGTCTAAAACTAGATTGAAAAATATTTCTAATGACACTTATTTTGTATAGATTAGAGCATAATTGATTATCCAAATAGTTTATAAAATGTTCCTATCAAATTCTGTCAGAATCGAGCTTTGGTCGATTTTGACTTTTTTTATTTCTTCTGTTTGGAAATCGATTTCGAAAAAAACTCTTACTTCAGTTAAACTTTACATTATTACCTTAAATTCCGGTATACTTTTGTCCTTTATTTATTTGTACATCTGCAGCTATCATCTAAAGTTCATGTTTGCATCGTAATGATTTGGCACATGCATCCCATTGTTCCGCATTTGCTTTCGATATGTGCTTCTTCTAGTTTAATTTCTTTAGATATTGAATTCATCTAACTTTCTTATTTCAATTGAGCTATATGTGATTTCTTGAAATCCTTGTATGCTATTAGTTTTGTTTCCTTTCAAATCTGAATACATTTGTGAAAGATTATGTTTGTATCGTATTGACTCGAAAGGCATATACATTTCATTGTTTAGCATGTGCTTCTGATATATGCTAATTTCATTATTCATACTATCACTTTGTACTCTGGTGTTTGTGTGATAAATGTAAACCTTTGCCAGAAATGGTAAAGAGAGTTATGCTTAGAGCCCGCGATGCTTTGCCGGCCCCCTAT
This sequence comes from Musa acuminata AAA Group, assembly GCF_036884655.1. Taxonomy (NCBI): domain Eukaryota; kingdom Viridiplantae; phylum Streptophyta; class Magnoliopsida; order Zingiberales; family Musaceae; genus Musa; species Musa acuminata. The sequence continues at coordinate 26,507,630 of NC_088331.1, read as the reverse complement.
GACTTCACTCAAATGTGGGTGGATGGAGCTCCAAGACATAGGAGACTTATGTTTGGTGGTCATTCAGAAATGGATGGACCATATTATGTTATGATCCCACTTCACCTTCTATGTGTTTGATATGATATCCAACGCTTTGGCTATGTTTCTATGTATGCTTTGAATAAGAATGAAATGAATGCAACGTCATGTGACATTTGAGCTTCTATTCATGTTTTGTTCTTTGATATGTTTCCGAAATGTTATAAGTATTTTTTATACCTTGAAATTACCATATGCCATGAATATGCTCCAATTACCTTTCCTCGATTATATGAACAAAACATGCTTCGAACGAAATGACATCGTAATTCTGCATCTAACAACACATGCTTCTATTTCATCTTGTATCTCTGCTTTGTATTTTTGATCCCTTATTTGTTTGAAAAACTATCCTCTTTGCTATGGATATGTTAGTCGCTTGCTGTGCTTTATATGCTCACCCCGTTGATATATAAATTTTTAAGGATAGCTTATCGCTCGCTAAAATATGTAGTTTGGGTTGAGGTAGTGGGAAGCTAGAAGATTTTAGGGCAAATCTTTCATACTTGATATGTTGATGTTATATAAGTTCCTTTTGTGTGTATCAACGATAAATCTAGATTAATGTATCCTGTAAATATTTGAAAAGTACCTCTCATGTTATGATTTTAGGAATGTTAAGTTAAAATTATGTAATGAATGATATAAACATGTTGTACATGTTGGTTTTATAATTGTATAGATTCTCACAACTATGGACTTATGATGTGGTTATGGTTTAGTTAAGTTGCCTTTGGATTTTAAGAATCATCTAGTGATAAGATGTATGATTATAAACTGCACAGGTTTTGTGAATTGTGGATTGTAGAGGTGAATGACTTGAATGTTTTTCTTAGTGACCTCAAATGTATGATTGGATCCTGGATTGTTTGTTGAATTATAATATTATCAATTTTTAGTTAGGTTCACACCTCCTGAATTAAAATTAAATTCGGGGGGCATGACAGTTTTGCTAGTCATAGGTGCCCAACAATCCAATCACATGAGTGTTGGCACGTATGACTTGACACGCAGTCTTTTTACTTATTATATTTTGACATTTAATCAATTTATATTGACTATTACATATAAATATTGTGATGCCCTTGGATCTGTGTAATGGGAATCGGATCGTGATGAAATCATGATAATGAGACTGATTCCTCTTTAAATACAGATTCTAAATAATCCCAGTCATAGGTTACTTGAGAGGGATATCGAGATAATTAGATAGACTATGGGTCTCATAGTTGCTCATGTGGGGACACTAGGGATACAGTATATGTGCTCAATGTAGAATGAGTTTACTAATTGATCCGCTTACGGAATGCTGGATAGTTGATGATGTCTTATTGTTAGACAATGATTCTGTGGTCCTACTGGTGTATCTGGTCCTTAGACTTGAGACACCAAGGATATCTTGTATGAGTGTTCCACTCTTTGATACCAGACTTAAAGGTTTGGATATCCCAGATCTAGCACAATCGGTCTTCGGGAGTGGTAGTTAACCTTACGAGGGCTATTGAGTATCAATAGAGGATCTTCCACTCTCGGTGTCATGAGAGGAATGTCCCATGTGTTCTTATTCAAACAAATCCCTAGCTGGGCTCATTCGGATTGAGAGAGAAAGAGTTCTCCTAGAGAATCTAATTAGAGCAAAACTCGAATAGAAACCATATGTGTCTGATAGCACCATGCCTAGTATACTGTATCTGGGATATTAGATGGATGAGGGACTATAGGTACAAGATAACTGAGGATAGATAGGTCCAATGGATTGGATTCCCTTGTATCTTCTGGGGACTATGGTATAGTGGCTTAGTACGTCCGTAGTCGATGAGTCGATTGAATTATTATAGAGATAATAATGTTTAGGATCAAGAGCACTAAGAGGGGAGCCGAATTAGTGCAGTAGAAAATTTTTGACGATTAAAATCTCGTTCGTACGATAAGAGCGATTTCGGTAGAAAATCTGATTCGTAAATCACTTTAACTTGTAACCAAGAAAGATGTAGTTAAAGCAAAGATATAAAGGTAGTTTGCAGTTATGATAGAAATCAGAACGTAAACGCAAACTGAAATATGATGTTCGTACGATAAAAATGATTTACGTCTAAACGCCGATTCAGAAAATGCAGAGCTTGAAACACGATCGCATATGCGTAGAAGGTAGTAAGCTTTTGAGGAGGTTTGTAGTAAAGATAAGATGCTCAAATTAAATGCAAACCGAGATTTAGAGTGGTTCGGTCAATCTTGACCTACATCCACTTTTGGCTTCCTCCTCCGACGAGGTCACCAACGTCCACTAGAGGCCTTCCTTCAATAGGCGAAGGCCAACCACCCTTTTACAGTTTCACTCCTTTTCACGGGCTTAGGAGACAACCCTTATAGAATTTTCTTTCCTCTCTTAACATATTAGAACTTGGAAGAAAAGAGGAAGAAGAACTTTCAACTCATACAACACTTTTGAGCTCTAAAAATCACAAAGTAAAATCAGAATTTCGGTGGTTTTTGGGTGCCACTTCAGTGCTAAAAGGGTGGGGTATTTATAGATGGTTTTCTGCTGCACTAATTCACCCCCCCCCCTCTTAGTGCTCTTGATCCTAAAAGATTCCGACACAACTCCTACTGCATGTCTTTCTTCCATCGTAGTTAATCCTACACACTTAAAAAAAAACGTCGATCGAGACAATTAATCCTAAGCAATTAACCAAGTTGTCCGGCATGTCATTGGTCCCTCGACGCTTCGTCCGATTCTTCGGCGCATCGTCCTCTCCTGCAGCCTATTGCCCAATCGGCCAGTTGACTCTACAACTCCGATATCCTTGGAACAATACCCGCTCTTCTTGGCCCGATGCCCGAGTCCACGGCTCGAAGCCTTCTGTCGATACGTCGACCGATCCACCGGCCCGATGTCCAATCTTCTGATATGTTCCACCGGCACAACATGATTTTCCTGCTTTAATTGTCTCATCCTGATCGAAGCATCCTGCGTCACTCAAAACGCAGATTAAATCATAAACATATATCAAGTGGTTTTCATCATCAAAATATGAGATTCAACAATCTCCCCCTTTTTGATGATGACAACCACTTGATGATGGAGTTAAACCTAACTCTCGGAGTTTAAATAAACTCCCCCTATCAATATGCCATATTGATAGAACCTTGAATTCAAACTGAATTCAAGTCATTGCAATATTCATCATGAATACATGCAACACGTCATCATGAACTTATGCATAAACTTATGCATAACATCATACTTCTCCCCCTTTGTCATCAACAAAAAGGAGAAGTCCAACTATTCTTGTGTTTGGATTATTAGTTTAACTTATTGCATGAAAAACATAATATCAGGTTTTATCATCATGTAGTTTTGAAGCCAGAAAATTTAGCAAATGTTATATCATGCTTAGAACATTCAAGCTATCAAGTTTTAGATATGCAAGTTTTACAACATACAAGATAGCAAAAATTTCGAAAGCAAATGCAAGATAGCTTTCTTGTGTAAGCTTATGATTCTTGCTTCCTATTGCAATGTGCAAGTTGCAAGTTTTGCTTCTTGAGATATGCAAGAAAGCACTTTTGCAATTTTTGTTTGGCAAGCTTGTGATGTTCAAGATAACAAGCTCTTTCTTCTCTTTTGAGAAGTGTTATTTATGCTTTCTTTGCAAAGTGCAAGCTAGCAAAATGCCAAACTAGCAAGAGATAATGTTTTACATGAGGCAAGCAAACAATTTGGCAAGTGTTACATTTGCATCTTCTCTTTAGAGGAGTGTAATTTATGCTTTCATCTTGAATTGTGTAAGCTAGCTAGTTTGCCTCTTTTCATGATGTCCACGCTAGAAATTCTTGCTCCCCCTTTGTCATTGTCAAAAAGAAGGGAAGACGCTTTTTTCAATTTTCAGATTATGACAAAGGTAAGTATCAATTTTATTTGTGCATCATTATATATTCAAATTAAAACATACACAATTTCAAAAACCTTATTTTTCATGCATGATACCGAAAAATAAATCAATCATCATTAATGGGTATATCATACATGATACTCAAACATTAAAATTATTAAGCATTTATCAACATGTTAATCATGATACCAAACATTCATCATTTAAAGCATTCATGATACATATCATATGCAATACATCATGTACATCATTGTCATAAGTATTGCATGCATCATTTCAAATTCATGAATATTTCATCATTGCATGCATCATGCGAAATCATAAAATATACAATCATCATTAATGCATGATTCCTAATCATCATTTATTTTGTAACATGATGGTACCAAATTTGTCAAATTACATCCTACCATACATGATCGAAACTTCTTATTTGTATACATCAAAACAAATTAATGAATATTTCATGTATTCTTATCATCACATAAGGAATATAAAGAAGAATTATTAGGTGATGAGATAAACATTTCATAAATACAAGGAATTGCATAAAAATCATATCATGAAAGATTAGAACATGTGAATACCGAAAGACATGATTTCTTTTTGAAAAACCTACTCCATAATTAATCAAAAGAAAATCTTAGGAGAACGATTAATGAAAAAATCTTGATTCATAATAAATCTTAATTTATAAATATCACGGAACCAAGATCATGATTTTGGATAAAACTCATTCAAATTCAAATCACCAAAAATCATTTTTATGGTTCACAAAATTTGTAACATAAGTAGATTCATGATTTCATTGATAATATATTTTCTCTTTTTTTAAGTATTTCATTTTAAGTGATTGATTACATGTTAGCATGCTTTTTCATTTATGTTAAACATGCATCAACATTTATGATCGAAAAATGAATTTCATCATAAAACCATCAAGATCAATAGATTCTCAAAAATGAATTATTATGATCAAGAAAATCCGAAAATGAAATTTAATACTTTCATGCATTCGGACAAGGTTTCGCTATAGATTTTTAAGTTCAATCATGAAGATAAAACATGCTCATGATCATAAAAATTTTTGTATCCAAAACACATAATTTTTAACATGTTATTAAGGCATGTAATAGTGTAAAATCATCATGGCAATTAAGTGGTTTGAACATTGAATCAAGAAAGTCCAAAAAATAACACATGCTTATCATCATGTATAGTTTAAAATCTCATGCATTCGAGCACATTTTTGCCATAGTTTTTCAAATACACTCATGAAAATAACACATGCTTATCATCATGTATAGCTTAAAATCTCATGCATAAAATTGTTAATCAAAATATTTAATATTACATCACTATGTATTTTTTCAAATCAAACATGATTTTTTTTAATCAAAATCGAGAAATAACAATGGAAATCAACGTAATACACATTATTACTTCTTGACCATGATTTCATATTTTCAATCAAAATTATTTTATTTGTTTATCATAAAACAAATAAAATATGCAATATTATCATTTTCGAAATTACTTAGCATGATCATATATTTTTTTTTAAAACATGTAATTTTTAAGAAAATTAATTCTAAACTAAAAAAGAAAATACATCATGAAAGCATCAAGTAATTTCAAAATAAATTAGGGGGATTTTGATTACCTCAGCATTGAAAGCGGTTAAGGCGTAGTTTGCCACCTCGCCTTTCTTGATTTTCTCCTCGTCTTCGGAGGAGCTCGATTCATCCCACTTTGTGTTCTTCTTCTGTAGCCTCTTCCTTCGTTCAAGTTTATTATTTATTTTAGATTTTTGTTTAATAAACTTATTATGATTTAGTGTTCGAAGTTCAAGTTCATCATTGTCCTCATCACTTGAGTCATCGCTCAAGTGGTATTCATTTCTCCGGACTTCCAAATCCTTCATGTTCTTTGGAAGGTGATTTTGTTCATCATGTACATTGTGCACCATTTCATATGTCATCAACGAACCAATTAGTTCTTCAAATGGTAAGTTGTTTAGGTTTTTAGCTTCTTGTATTGCAGTTACTTTTGAATCCCACTTCTTAGAAAGAGAACGCAAAATCTTATTTATGAGTTCAAAATCCGAAAAATATTTTCCAAGAGCTCTTAAACTATTGACGACATCCGTGAAACGGGTGTCCATGTCACCTATAGTCTCGCTTGGTTGCATTCGAAAAATCTCAATATCATGTAATAAAATATTAACTTTCGAGTCTTTGACTCTACTAGGTCCCTCGTGCATGATTTCAAGTGTTCGCCAAATGTCAAAAGTTGTTTCGCACATAGAAATCCGATTGAACTCATTTTTGTCCAAAGCGCAAAATAAGGCATTCATAGCCTTTGCATTTAAAGAAAAATACTTCTCCAAATCCGACCATTTGTTCATCGGTTTAGAGGGAAGTTGAAAACCGTTTTCAACAATATTCCATAAATTCAAATTTATAGAAATCAAGAAAACTCTCATTCGAGTTTTCCAATAAGTGCAGTCCAATCCGTTAAACAACGGTGGACGAACAACCGAAAAGCCCTCTTGAAAGCCATGAAGAGCCATTTCTCTCAGATGTAAATCCAAAATGAGAAATACCGGGCTCTAATACCAATTGATTAGGATGAACAGCACTAAGAGGGGGTGAATTAGTGCAGCAGAAAACTTTCGACGATTAAAATCACGTTCATACAATAAGAGCGATTTCAGTAGAAAATCTGATTCGTAAATCACTTTAACTTGTAACCAAGCAATATGCAGTTAAAGCAAAGATATAAAGGCAGTTTGCAGTTATGATAGAAATCAGAACGTAAACGGAGACTGAAAAATGATGTTCGTACAATAAAAACGATTTACGTCTAAATGCCGATTCGAAAAATGTAGAGCTTGAAACACGATCGTATATGTGCAGAAGGCAGTAAGCTTTTGAGGAGGTTTGCAGTAAAGATAAGATGCTCCAAGTAAATGCAAACCGAGATTTAGAGTAGTTCGGTCAATCTTGACCTACATCTACTTTTGGCTTCCTCCTCCGACGAGGTCACCGACGTCCACTAGAGGCCTTCCTTCAATAGGCAAAGGCCAACCACCCTTTAATATTTTCACTCCTTTTGACGGGCTTAGGAGACAACCCTTACAGAATTTTCTTTCCTCTCTTAATAGATTAGAACTTGGAAGAAAAGAGGAAGAAGAACTTTCAACTCATACAACACTTTTGAGCTCTAAAAATCACAAAGTAAAATTAGAATTTCGGTGGTTTTCGGGTGCCCTTTCAGTGCTGACTGGGTGGGGTATTTATAGGCCCCAACCCAGTTTGAATTTGTAGCTCAAAACTGTCAATTCCCATAATTCCGAGATCTGGCGGTTGCACCGCCTGACTGAGGCAATTGCACCGCCTGGCAGAGCTCGAAGACTGAGCCTCTAGGCGGTGCCACTGTTAGGATCAAGAGCACTAAGAGGGGGGGTGAATTATTGCAGCGAAAAACCTTCTGCGATTAAAATCGAAAACTGCTTTCGTTCGATTAGTGCAGCAGAAAGTCGATTCGTAAATCACTTCAACTTTTGAGTAGGAGAGATGCAGCAAAGATATGAACGTATTGTGGAGTTATGATGGAAATCAGAATATAAGCGCAAACTGAAATACGATGTTCGTACGATAAAAGCGATTTTGGTATAAAAGCTAATTCGTAAACCACTTTAACTTGAGATAAGACGAGATGCAGTTAAAGCAAAGATATAAAGGCAGTTTGCAGTTATAATGGAAATCAGAATGTAAGCGCAAACTGAAATACGACGTTCGTACGATAAAACTGATTTGCGTCTTAAACCCTAATTCGGAAAGCACTGAACTTTGAAATACGTTCGTAAAAACACAGAAGGCAGTAAGCTATTGAGGAGGTTTGTAGTAAAGATAAGATGCTCAAAGTAAATGCAAACCGAGATTTAGAAGGGTTCGGTCAATCTTGACCTACTCCACTTTTGGCTTCCTCCAACGACGAGGTCACCGACGTCAACTAGAGGCCTTCCTTCAATAGGCGAAGGCCAACCACCCTTTTATAGTTTCACTCTTTTTGACGGGCTTAGGAGACAACCCTTACAGAATTTTCTCTCCTCTCTTTACAACTCAGAACTTAGAAGAAAAGAGGGAGAAGAACTTTTGGCCTTCACAACAATTTTGAGCTCTAAAAATCACAGAAAAAGATCAAGATTTTGGTGTAAGTTCATACCCTTTCAGTTCTGAACGGGTGGGGTATTTATAGGCCCCAACCCAGTTCAAATTTGGAGCTCAAAACTGTCAATTCCCGGAATTCCGGGATCAGGCGGTTACACCTCCTGACTAGAGCGGTTGCACTGCTTGGCAGAGCTCGAAGACTAAGCCTCTAGGCGGTGCTACCTCCTGTCAGGGGCGGTTGCACCTCCTGCCAAAGCTCGAAGACCAAGCTCAGGCGGTTGCACCTCTTGACTAAGGCGGTTCACCGCTTGTCAGAGCTCGAAGACCGAGCTCAAGCGGTGCCACCTCCTGTCAGGGGAGGTTGCACTGCCCAGTCTCGCTCGGAGACTGAGCCCAGGCGGTGTAACCTCCTGCCTTGGGCGGTTCAACCGCCTAGCAGAAATCAGTGTCCGAATGGGTTGATCCATTCGGCCCAATTTGGGTTTTTCAGGGGCCCAATTGCCCCAAGATTATGTTAATGGGATCACCTCCCATTTCTAACTTAATCATTGTGCTAACTACGAAATTCCCTAAGACATTTACTGCAACTTGCTCCGATGCGTCAATCGCTTCTTCCGGCGAGCTTCCGGCGAACTTCCGTCGATCATCCGATGAACCCTCGGTGATGCTCCTGCGGACTTCCGGCAAACTCCTGGACTTGCGACGATTCACTTGGCGAGTTCTGACGAGCTTCTTTGGCAAGCTTATGGACTTCTCAGATTTGTTCCCGCATAACCTCCGACGATTGTCCGAACTTCCGTCGAACTCTCGAACTCCCAACGTGATCATTGTCTTGACTCCGGCGCAACTCTTGTGCATGTCTTACTTTCGTCGTAGTTAATCCTACACACTTATCTCAGCATATAGATTAGATAACAAATGACAATTGACTTTATCATCAAAATCTGAGATTCAACAATCTCCCCCTTTTTGATGATGACAATCAATTGATAATGGAGTTAACCTTAACTCCCCATGTCTATATGCCATACTTGAGATAAGTCATTCTTGAATTCAAAACCTAAGAATTCAAGAGACATATTGATAAGTTAGAATAATTTCAACTTATCAATACTCCCATCATGATTCCCATCATGATGTATCTCTCTGAAGATGATGTCATGGCTTGACATTCATTTTCAAATTTTACATGACAAGTTTGAATGATGGTAATTGTAACAATTCATCATATTGTAAGATATCAACATGTAAAGTTGAAAATTAAGATTTTGATATCATTACATGATTTACATATTTCAAATATTTTAGCAAGTATTGCATTTCATCATATGGTAAGATATCAACTTGTAGAATTACGATGCAAGTTTTTTGTTTGATATCTTGACGCGATACAAACAAGGTATAATGCAAATTAATCATAGCATCTGTTAATATATCTCTTGGTGATGCAAGCATGGCATAATCATAGCATTAGTGTTTATAGCATCAATTCATATATTTCTCCCCCTTTGTCATCAACAAAAAGCATGGTAGTTATGATACAAGGAGAACAATATAAGAAAATTTTGAGCATAAGTGTGATAATTGTTCATGCCTTTACTGGGTTCATGTTATTTTCCAATAGTAAGTGATAGGAAATCAAGCATATAAAGGAAGGCATGATACGTAGATTGCTTTGAATACTTCTTCCTATTTATTTGTTATAATCTTTTTGCATGAAGGAGGAAAGCCATTTGTGATACCAGCTATTTGTGAGTTTACTTAGAGTCAAGATATGTGTGTGAAACAGCTTTTTGCAAGTAAAGATACTATCATCTATATTTCAAGATGGAATTCATAAGCAGGAATCATCAAATCATTTCAGAAAAATATTTTTCATAAGAGTGTATGAGAAAATCCGATTTTTAGCATTCCAATTGTTAAGCGAGTCCGAAAATAAAATGAACACTTTCATGCATTCGGACAAGACTATGCTATAGATTTTCAAATACAATCATGAAGATAAAACATTTCAACACATAATTTACAACATGTTATTTAGGCATGTAATGACAATCAAGTGATTTGATCATTTAATAAAGTCCGAAAAATAATTTTAACTAGTTTATGTATTCTGACACATCAACATTCCTAATTCTCTTCTTATGAAATCAAATTGCTCTTCACTTAGAGGTTTTGAAAAAATGTCAGCTAGTTGATGTTTAGTATCAATGAACTCAATGATTACGCCATGATTAGTAACATGATCTCATATAAAGTGATGTCTAATATCAATATGTTTTGTTCTTGAGTGTTGTATAGGATTCTTTGTTAAGCATATTGCACTTGTGTTATCACATTTAATGGGAATATTTTTAAGATGAACTTTATAATCTTCTAAGGTGTTTTTCATCCATACAACTTGTGCACAACATGCACTTGCTGCAATATATTCAGCTTCGGTTGTTGATAGTGCAATCGAGTTTTGTTTCTTAGATGACCAGGAAACAAGGGCATGTCCTAAAAATTGACATGTTCCTGATGTGCTTTTTCTATCTAGTCCTACAGCCAGCAAAGTCTGCATCAGTATAAGCAATTAACTCAAGATTCTCTGATTTTGGGTACCATAATCCTAGATTTGTGGTACCATTAAGATATCTAAGTATTCTTTTAACTGCTTTGAGATGAGATATCTTAGGGTTTGATTAAAATCTAGCACAAAGTCCTACACTGAACATGATGTCTGATCTAGTTGTAGTGAGGTAAAGCAAACTTCCTATCATACCCCTATAAGTTTTTTGATCGAAGCTTTCTCCACTTTCATCAATTTCTAACTTAGTGGAGGTGCTCGTAGGAGTGTTAATAGCCTTTGAGTTATTCATATTAAACTTTTTTAGTAAATTCATAGCATATTTAGTTTGACTAATAAAGATGCCATTGCTTAGTTGTTTGATTTGTAAGCCTAAGAAGAATGTTAATTCTCCCATTAAACTCATTTCGAATTCAAGACTCATAGTTTTAGCAAACGATTCACAAAGAGATTCATTCGTGGAACCAAAGATAATATCGTCAACATAAATCTGAACAATGAGAAAATTATTTTCAAAATTCTTGATGAATAATGTAGTATCAACCTTGCCTTTTGTGAAATCATTTTCAATAAGAAAATAATTAAGTCTCTCATACCAAGCCCTCGGGGCTTGTTTTAAACTATAGAGAGCTTTGGTTAATCTAAACACATGATTAGGGAGGCTATTATTTTCAAATCCAGGAGGTTGTTCAACATAGACTTCTTCGGAAATAAAGCCATTAAGAAAAGTGCTTTTAACATCCATTTGAAATAACTTAAAATTATTACTACTAGCGTAGGCAAGGAGCATCCTTATGGCTTCTAATCGAGCCACAGGAGCGAAGGTTTCTTCGTAATCGATACCTTCTTCTTGGTTGAAACCTTTGGCCACTAATCTAGCCTTGTTTCTAACCACGATACCATTTCCATCTTGCTTGTTTCTAAAGACTCATTTAGTACCAATAACTAAATGGTCATTTGGCTTAGGAACAAGCTTCCACACCTCATTTCTCTCAAATTGATTCAATTCATCTTGCATTACGATAATCCATGAATCATCTTTCATGGCTTCGTCAACACATTTGGGTTCAATTTGGGAGAGAAAAGCAGCGTTCGCACAAAAATTTTTAAGAGAAGATCGTGTTTGAACCCCCTTTGATGTGTCTCCTAAGATTAGCACCTTAGGATGAGCATCTACATACTTCTAATCCTTGGGTAAGGATGTTTCGGAAGTAGATGCATCCAAGTTGCTAGTTGGAGACGGGGTTTCATTTAAATTCAAGGAATCAAAATTAACATCATCATCAAAATCGTTTTTCTTGATTTCAGAAATCTCATTGAAAACGATATGAATGGATTCTTCAATAATTAAGGTTCTTTTATTGAAGATATGAAAAGCTTTAGAAACCGAAGAATAACCAAGAAAGATTCCTTCATCGGATTTAGCATCAAATTTTCCTAAGTTATCCTTTTCATTCAAGATAAAACACTTACACCCAAAGACTTTAAAATATGAAACGTTGGGTTTTTTGTTGTTCCATAACTCATAGGGAGTTTTGGTGAGTAAGGGTCTTACCAGAACTCGATTCAAAATATAGCATGCGGTGTTTACGACTTCGGCCCAAAAATATTTGGGTAGGCTATGTTCATTCAACATGGTTCTTGCCATTTCTTGTAAATTTCGATTTTTTCTTTCTACTACTCCATTTTGTTGAGGATTTCTTGGAGTAGAGAAATTATAGTTGTATCCATTGAGTTCACAAAATTCTTGGAAATCATGGTTTTGAAATTCTCCCCCGTGATCACTTCTTATTAACGAAATCATAGACCCCTTCTCATTTTGAACAAGTTTACAAAACTTGGTAAAATATCTAAAGCATTCATTTTTCTGTTTTAAGAAGTAAGTCCATGTATATCTGCTATAGTCATCTACAATGACGAAGGTGTATTTGCTACCTCCTAGACTTGATGTAGAGATTGGCCCGAACAAGTCCATATGGATCAATTGTAAGGGCCTAGAGGTGCTTATTTGATTTTTAGATTTGAAACTACCCTTAATTTGTTTACCTAATTGGCAAGCATCACATACATTATCTTTGATGAACTTGATATGAGGAATTCCTCTTGCAAGTTCTTTAGATGATATTTGAGTGATTAGTTTCATGCTAGCATGACGTAATCTTCTATGCCATAGCCAAGCATCCTCATTCAAAACTGAAAAATACATTTCATTACACAAATCATTGATGTCAATAGTGTATACGTTATTTTGTTTTAATGCAATCATAGACATGTTTTTGTGTGGTTTTTCAATGATGCAAGCATTAGATTCGAATCTGACAATGTATCCTTTATCAAATAATTGACTAATGCTCAAGAGATTATGTTTTAAACCATTAACTAACAAAACATCTTCAATAAAGAAGCTGGATTTTTTACCTATGGTTCCTTTGCCAATGATTTTACCCTTGTTGTTGTCTTCGAAGGTGACATAGCCTTTGTCTATGCTAGTGAGCTTAGAGAATTGAGATGGATCTCCGGTCATATGCCTTGAGCATCCACTATCAATGTACCATCTCTTGCTCCTAGCTTGCGATGGTATAGGTTTCTACAAGAAAGGATGATTTTTAGGAACCCATTTGCTTTTGGGTGCCTCAAAAATAGATCTATATTGTTTATCATGTTGCATAGAATTTATCATGGTTCCTTTTGTAATATCCCTCACTTTTGAAAATTTATTAATAAGGATTTATATGTAAATTGAAGGACCTATATATAAATAAAGAAATTTCAAGGACTAAACTGTTAAGTTGCAAAAAGAAAAAAATAAAGAAAACCGAAAATATCGGTTTTATCCCACCGCCTCCCACGCTCTCTGTAAACAGAGAGCAAGAGCGGTGGGGCGTGGGGATACGAAGAGAAGAGTAGTTGAGGGAGAAGAGAAGAAAAGGAAGAGGGAAAAGAAGAGGGGAGGAAGAATAGAGGAAGAAGAGGGAGAAGAGAAGAAAAGAAGAAGAAGAGAGGGAAGAGGGAGAGGAAAGAGAGATAGCTGCAGCAGCTAGGGCTGCAGCACCTCTGTTTCGTGTAGGAGGAAACAGAGGAGTTCATGTGTGGGGCGTCGGGGAGGAGAAGGGAAGAAGAGGAGAAGAAGAGAAGCAGAGGAAGAGAAGAAGAAGAAGAAGAAGAAGAAGAAGAAGAAGAAGAAGATGAAAAGAGAAGGTGGCTGCGGTAAGGGCTGCAGCGAGGAGCTGTGGGGCATTGGGGAGGAGAAAGGAAGAAGAGGATAAGAAGAAAAGAAGAAGAAGAGGGAAAAGAAGAGAGGAGGAAGAAGAGGGAGAAGAGAAGAATAGAAGAAGAAAAAATGAGAGGGAAGTGGGAGAGGAGCGAGAGGTGGCAGCAGCTAGGGCTGCAGCACCTCTGTTTCCTGCAGGCGGAAACAGAGGAGACGAGGTGTGGGGCGTTGGGGATGAGAAGAAGAAGAAGAGGATGGCTGCGGCATGGGCTGCAGTGAGAAGGTGTGGGGTGTCGGGTAGGAGAAGGGAAGAAGAGGAGAAGAAGAAGAGGAAGAGAAGAAGTAGAAGCGGGTGAAGGCCTCCTTTGTTTCCTACAGGAGGAAACAGAGGAGAGGAGGTGCTGTTCGTCGGGGAGAAGAAGGGGAGGAAGGAGAAGAAGAGAAGAAGAAGAAAGGAAGGAGAAGGAAGATGAGAAGGGAAAGAAGTAGCTACGGCTGCGGTTGTGGCAGCTGCAGTTGTGGCAGGGAAATAGGAAGAGGAAGAAAGAAGGGAAGGAGAGGAATAAGCAAAGGGGAAGAAGGGGCTGCGGCTACGGCGATGGCAGCTGCAGTTGGAAGAGAAGTAGGAGAGGAAGATGAGCAGGGGAGGAAGAAGAGGCTGCGGGTGTGGTGGCTGTGGCCATGGCTGCGACTGCGGCTGCGGCTGCAACGTTGGCTGCGGTAACTACGGCAGCGGTGGTGGCTGCAGTAGCTGCTTTTGGGAAAGAGAAAGAAAGAAAAGGGAAAAAATAAAAGGGGGCCGTCGTCGTGATTGCGGCTGCAGTGGTGGCGGCTATGTCTGCGGCAGCTGTGTTTGGGAAAGAAAAAGTAGGAACGAGAGAAGGGAGGAAGGTAGTGCGGTGGAAGGGGCTGCGACTGTGGCAGCGGCAACAGCAGCGGCGGTGGCTGTGGCAGCTGCATTTGGGAAAGAAAAAAAGAAGGAATGAGAGTAAGAGAGAGCAGGTGACTGTGCCTCGATATTTGACACGTGGTGTAGTTGCGAAAAAAGTAAGAAAACGAGTGCATAAAACGAAACAGAGAGAGGACACGGAGGAAAAGTAGAAGGATTTGGGCTAGCACCTTCTTTGGATCTTTGGATCAAAACCTTCAAAAGGCAAGTTTCCCGATCGTTTCTCCTATAATTGTTCTAATATTTTCTATTGCAAGTTTCCCGAACGTTTCTCCTATAATTGTTTTATTTTTTCTTATTGCAAGTGTTCTAATCCCATCCTACAGAATTATTAGTCTTTGATCTCATATTTATTCTTAATTATTTGAAAGATTTCAGCCTAGAACCTGATATTTCTCTTGTTAGATACAAAAATCATGGATCTGAAAATTTTCAGTAAACTGACCCCTGTACATTCTTTCAGCCATAATTTTTAGCACAAAACATATATTTAGGTAGGACCTTGTTCATTTGAAAGTAGACTCTTATTCCTTTCTTTTGACTCTGATTTTGAAAATTTTGGACACCGAAAACTTACCCAAAAGTCTGTTTCAAATGAGCCTATGGATGCTGCAAAACAAGGATCAAGATTTCTGACATTTTGATACTAAAATGCCTATAAGTCCCTGTTGGAAATTCTGAATTGTACCAAACTGATTTCATTTGAAACTAGACTTGTAAACTTTCTTCTGAAATATTGATTGAAAATTTTGGAATTCAAATTCCTACCCTATTATCTGTTGAATCCGACACTATGAATTCTGCAAAACAGTGATTTTGTTTTTGACCTTGTGTTACCAAATCAAAGGTAACTCCTTGTTGGAAACCATGATTCATACAAAACTTGTTTCAATAGAAAATAGATTGATATATCTTTCAACAATAGATTTCTTAAGGGTATTGGAGCATAATTGATAATATGAAGTATTTGTTCAATGTGCCTCTTGAATTCTGCCAGAAATCGAGCTTTGGTCGATTTCGCATATTCTGTTTCATTCGTTTGGAAATAGATTCCATTCAGTCCCTTTCGCTCAATTGAGGCTTATGTTGGAGCTTGAATTCTGGTTTAATCTTATCTGTAAATTATTTACATTCTTGAATCCTTTTGTGTAATGTTTATGCTATATCGCATTGACACATATAGGCACATGTATATCCTATTGTTCTGCATTTGCTTTCGATATGTGCCTATTCTAGTTTCATTCCTTTGGATATTGAATTCATTTAACCTTCTTATTTGAATTAAGCTATATATGATTGCTTGGAATCCATGTATACTCTTGCTTTCATTTCATTCCAAATCTGAACACATTTGTGAGAGATTGTTGCTTGCATCGTATTGACCCGTAAAGGCACATGTACGTTTGTTGTTCCGCGTGTGCTTCCGATATATGTTATTTATTGTTCATACTGTCCTTTTGTACTCTGGTGTTGTGGGATAATGTGAACCTTTGCCATAAATGGTAAAGGGAGTTATGCATAGAGCCTGCGATGCTCTGTCGGCCCCCTTTGACTTCACCTAGACGTGGGTGGATGGAGCTCCCAGACGTGGGAGACTTCTGTCTGGTGGTCATTCAGAAATGGATGAATCACATTTTGTCTGTGGTCCCACTACAGATTCTATATGTTTGATATGATATCCAGAGCTTTGGTTGTGTGTTTTTGTACATGCTTTGGATAAGAATGATATGAATGCAACGTCAAAGACGACGTTTGAGCTTCTGTTTGATATTTGTTATTGATATGCTCCGAAATGTTCCTTATGACATTGATATGCTCCGGAACATTTCATACGCCACTGATAAGCTCCGAAACATTTCATTTGTTATTTATATGCTCCGAAATGTTTCATTCATCGTTGATATGCTTCGAAATGTTCCCTACGCCGTTGATATGCTCCGGAACATTTCATACACCATTGATAAACTCCAAAATGTTTCATTCATTGTTGATATGCTTCGAAATGTTCCATATGCTATTGATATGCTCTGGAATATTTCATACGCCATTAATAAGCTCCAAAATATTTCATTCATTGTTGATATGCTTCGAAATGTTCCATACGTCGTTGATATGCTCCGAAACATTTCATACGTCATTGATAAGCTCCGAAATGTTTTATTTGTTATTGATATGCTCCGAAACGTTTCATTCGTTGTTGATATGCTCCAATTACTCTATGCTCCACCTGTTATGAACCAAATATGTTTGATTAAAATGTCATTTGTGATTTTGCATCTAATGATATTACGTCTATGAATTCTTATATTCTGCCTTGCATTTTGAAGCTTTATCTCTGTGGAAATTATCCTATTTTGACATGGATATGTTAGTTACTTGCTGAGCTTTATATGCTCACCCCGTTGTTGTATAAATTTTTTCAGGATAGCTTGTCGCTTGCTTAAATGTTAAGATTTCGCTGAGGCAGTGGAAAGCTAAAAGATTTTGGGTAGATCTTTATTAGTATATATGTTTTTGTTCTATAAGTACACTCTGCATCTAATGAAATGTTGACGATGAATCTAAACTTGTGGATGTTGTATAAGTTTAAAGAATCTCTCATGTTTAGGATTCTGGAATGTTAAGTTTAATTCATGTAACGATATGAACTTATGGTAAACGTTGGTTTTGTGACTGTATAGACTCCCACACTTGTGAATTTATGTTGTGGTTATTAATTTGGTGCGTTGGGTTTAGATTTTATGAATCATCGAGCAATGTGTTGTATGTTTATAAACTACACATGTTTTATAGATGTGAATTTGATAGAATATTTTTCAGTGTCCTCAAATGTTAGTTTGGATCCTGGATTGGTTTTTGTTGAAAAATTTTAATATTATCGATATTATTTGAGGGGGCGTGACACCTTTGGGAACCCAAATTAATTTATTCGAACTAATTTTCTTAAATGGACAATAATGCGTTTTGTGTCCAAGTTTGCAACAAAAGTTGCATTTGCTTTGATGTCGAACATGTAAGATGGGGCCTTTTATGAAGGTGGTTGCATTTTGGTGAGAACTTCTCACAAATCCGATTCCACTTCTTTTGGGAATGTGACCCTTGTTTTGTAAGGATCATGTTCAGTGACTTGCTACCAACCTCGAATTTCTTCAAGGTATCCTTAAGTAGCAAGTTTTCCTTTTGGAGAGTTTCTAGATTATGGCATTCTATGCATGAACTTAAACTATTATGATATTCAATTTTTAACTTATCAAAATTACAAGTAAGACTATCATGCTCCTTTTTTAGCAATTTATATTTTCTACTAATAATCTTGCATTCATCAAATAAGTCATGGAAGGCATTTAATAATTCATCAAATGATAAATCTGCATCTATTAAATTCGTTACCTCCTCTCCGATGGCCATTTAGGCGTAATGAGCAAATTGCTTGGTGTTGCTTTGAGCGTCTTCTTCGGATGCGCTCGAGTCATCCCATGTTGCTTTGAGCGTCTTCTACTTTAATGTTCTCTTCTTGACATGGGGACAATCACTCTTGTAGTGTCCCGGCTTCTTGCATCATAGCGTCTTCTTATTTTTTGTTTCATTCTTAAACTTGTTTTTTTTAATGAATTTTTTAATTTTCTTGTTAGAAGTGTCAAGTCATCGTCACAGTCCTCATCACTTGAGTTTTCTCTCAAGTGGTCTTCTGAAATTTTAAGTGCCATATCCATCATGTTCTTTGGAAGGATGTCTTCTTGCTCTTCATGTGCTTTGCAGGTCATCTCGTAGGTTATTAATGACCCGATTAGTTCTTCAAGAGGGAAGTTGCTTAGATCTTTCACCTCTTGAATAGCAGTGACTTTAGGATCCCAACTCTTAGGAAGGGATCTTAGAATCTTATTTACGAGCTCAAAATCCGAAAAAAAATTTCCGAGTCCTTTTAGACCGTTGACGACATCCGTGAAATGGGTAAACATGTCGCCAATGGTTTCACTCGGTTTCATCCGGAAAAGTTTGAAAGAATGTAACAGAAGATTGATTTTTGACTCTTTCACTCTACTTGTGCCTTCGTGAGTCACTTCGAGTGTGTGCCAAATATCAAATGCAGTTTCACAAGTCGAAACACGGTTAAACTCGTTTTTATCAAGTGTACAAAATAAGGCATTCATAGCCTTTGCATTAATAGCGAAAGCCTTCTTCTCCAATTCATTCCAATCGATCAATGGAAGAGAAGACTTCGAAAATCCATTTTGGACAAGATTCCAAAGTTCAAAATCCATAAAAATAAGAAAGATCCTCATTCGGGTCTTCCAATAGGTGTAGTCCGTCCCATTGAACATGGGTGGACGTGTAATAGAAAGGCCTTCTTGGTTTCCAGCGTATGTCATCTCTCTTGGGTTTTAATCCGTTCGAGAGTTAACCCCGCTCTGATACCAATTGTTAGGATCAAGAGCACTAAGAGGGGGGGGGGGGAATTAGTGCAGCGGAAAACCTTCTGCGATTAAAATCGAAAACAACTTTCGTTTGATAGAATTGATTTTGGTAAGAAAGCCGATTTGTAAATCACTTCAACTTTTGACTAGGAGAGATGCAACAAAGATATGAACGCAGTTTGTAGTTATGATGGAAATCAGAATATAAGCGTAAACTGAAATACGACGTTCGTATGATAAAAGAGATTTCGGTATAAAAGCTAATTCATAAACCACTTTAACTTGAGAGAAGGCGAGATGCGGTTAAAGCAAAGATATAAAGGCAGTTTGCATTTATAATGGAAATCATAACGTAAGTGCAAATTGAAATACGACGTTCGTACGATAAAACTGATTTGCGTCTTAAACCCCGATTCGAAAAGCACTAAACATTGAAACATGTTCGTAAAAACACAGAAGGCAGTAAGCTATTGAGGAGGTTTGTGTTAGGACTCTAGCTTGGAAAGTCCTAATTGAGAGGGACATTCATGTAAAAATGTTAGGACTCTAGCTAGGAGAGTCCTAATTGAGAGGGACATTCTGTTAGGACTCTAGCTAGGAGAGTCCTAATTGTGAGGGGCATTCATGTAGGAGGTTTTTTCTTAGAGAAGAATTAGGAGTTGTAAGGGAATAGGAGTCTTGAGTAGGAGTTCTATTAGGAGTTGGTTAGAAGTAAGAGTCTTAAGTAGGAGTCCTATTAGGAGTTAGGGTTTAGAAGCCCTATAAATAGCCATGTATTCCTTCTCTTTTCAAAAGCAATAGATGAATATTTTCTGCAGCCTTTGAGCAGCAACTTGGAGGGAGGAACCCCTATAGAGTTCCAAGGAGGCCGATCCCCTAAAGAAATCAACCCCAAGTTTACAATCTGCAAGGGTTCTAACACCTGGTATCAGAGCAGCGTTCTTGGCATCTCGCTGCCCTTCCACAGCCATCCATCAACCCTCTACAACCATCCAAAGCAATTCCCACAATTGCTTAAAAGATCGTCACCAAATTTCGTCATCATCTCCACCACCACGGATCATCCTTTGATCTCCCCGTGAATTGCAACAGGTTCTAGTTTCCTACCTTACTGCTGCTGCAATTTAGTTATCCTTATTCGAAAATCCAAAAAAAAAAAAAAAATCGTTCCTATATTGCTGCATAAACTTTTCGTCACAAAGTTTTCATCTCTACAACGAAAAATACATTGCAGAATTCCAACCACATAGCACCATCTGTTTGATCTTGCTACTGTGTTTTTTCTATCCAAATTTCTACGAAATTTTTATGACATCTTTGAAACTTCTTAACAGTGGATTTCCCTTTCGTTTCATCAAAAAATTCTCAATATAAACTACTGATCTTTTATGTCCAATCTGCGGCACTTGAATTGCAGAATTCAAGCCGCATAGCACCATCTGTTTGATCTTGCTACTGTGCTTTTTCTATCCAAATTTCTACGAAATTTTCATGACATCTTTGACACTTCCTAACAGTAGATTTCTCTTTGGTTTCATCGAAAAATTCTTAATATAAACTATTGATCTTTTTTGTCCAATCTGCTGCACTTGAAAATCTATGCAGCAGAAAATTTCAGCTGCATATCGTTGCCATAACCCATCTATTTGCAATATTTTTGAATGAAATTTCTTATACATCTTGGCTTCCATCTAAGATTGATCTATTAAAAAATTCATCTCTAAAAATGATTTTTTGTTGTTGCAAATTTTCATCGTAACCTGCTGAAATTTTTCGACGATAATTCTGCAATTGTAACTTGCACCAATTTCCTTGCTGTTATACTGCCGAAATTTTCTTGATTAAATTAGATATCCTTGCTGTCATATAAATTGTGATTTTGTTATCAATTTTCTCCTCAATTCTCTCAAGTTTTTGGTGGAAATTACGTCGAGAAACCGTTGTTTCTTCGACGACAATTCTACTCTTACAAGACATCACATACTTGTTGCAACTTCCACGGATTTCTGTCAAACCTTTGCTACCATCTACCACAGATCCAAAACTTTCATCCACAGCCCTAAAACTCTACTAAACCACACCCTCAAACTACACCCAAAACAGCCACAAAACAAGCCTAAACCGCAGCCTACATCCACCAATCCACCAACCCTTTCGACCATCACTTCTCTCAACCTATACATGCCTTTAACCTGACAACAAAAGAGAGATCTTAATATCATAGATTTGGAGGCATATACTATGGCATCTATGGAGGCAATCGATGCTAAATTCGAAGCCTTGGAGGCGCGAATGGAGGATAAGATTCGGACGCTCTTTACCGAACTCAGATTGGGCCGACTACTAAGCCCGAAGAAATCACATCAAGGAGAGAGCTTTGCCCAATCACACCAAGCCCGAAGATATGACTTCCAAGAGAGGGGAAGCTCTATGACCAACCCCAACTATCCATGCATGAGAGTGGACTTCCCTAGATGGGAAGAAGGAGACCCGATTGGTTGGATCTCGCGCGCGGAGCGATATTTTCGGTACCACAAAACCGCGGATGTATCTATGGTGAAAATTGTAGCTATACATCTTGAAGGGGATGCTATACAGTGGTTTGACTAGTTTGAACATACTTATGGAGTCCTTTCATGGCGACAATTCAAAGAAGGACTGTTGATTCGCTTCAGACCAACCGATTACGAGAATATTGACGAACAACTAGCAAAGATCCAACAAACCTCCACCATTCAGGAGTACCAAACCAGGTTTGAAAGGTTATCTAATCAAACTCATGATTGGTCTCAAAAACAGCTATTGTGGACCTTCATTGAGGGCTTGAAGCCAGAGATCCGAGGAGAAGTTAAAGCGCGACAACCGTATACGCTTATGGCAGCTATCTCTTTCGCACGACATCAAGAGGAGCAATTGAACCATGAAGCTCGGAGGACTAGGGTCTCTCCTCAACCTATAATATTGAAGCCCTTAGCCCCCCCTACTGTCGACCAAGTCCCTACACTAAAGAGGTTAACAAGAGAAGAGCTTCGGGAGCGATATGCGAAGGGGTTATGTTGGCATTGTGACGAGCCACAACCGACCGAAGTTACGGTACATACACTGGCTAGCTACTCAAACCCGCAAACGATGAAAATTGGAGGCCTTCTCAAACAACAACCAATCACTGTTCTCATCGACACGGGCAGTACTACTAACTTCCTAAATAGTAAGCTTACTGTTCGGATATTATTACCTATCGAGAATCGCTGCAGGTTTGATGTTAAGGTCACCGACGGACGGATTTTGAATTGTGATCATAGGCGCTTGCAGGAGAAACTATTGCTGCAGGACCAAGAGATAATTGCAGATTTCTTCCTTCTCCCTCTTAACAATCATGAGGCCATGCTCAGAATTAAATGGTTGACAATAGTAGGTGATATTTCTTGGAATTTTATGAAACTAATAATGAAATTTTACAGTAAGGAGAAACAGGTGACATTGCACGGGAAACGTGGGGGTGACATAACAACGATTTGCAAACAACAAATGGAGAATGTTTTGCATAAAGCATGCAGCGGCTTTTTGGTACAACTTGAGCAGCAAACTAAGGGAGAGCCAATAGAATTTGAAGATCCAAATCTACTTCCTTTGCTTACTGAATTTTCAAATATATTTGACGAACTGCGCAACCTACCTCTTACCTGTCGGCATGATCATTGTATAATGATTCTTCCAGGAAAATCTTCAGCAAATGCTCAGCCATATCAGTATCCACATCTCCAGAAGGATGAAATAGAAAGGATTATAAAAGAGATGCTAGAAACAGGAGTTATTCGGCCAAGTTGCAACCTCTACTCTTCGCCGGTGCTACTTGTACGCAAGAAGGACGGAACAAGGCGAATATATGTTGATTACCGAGCTCTCAATGGCATAATCATCAAGGACAAATACTTTATTCCAATAGTAGATGAATTGCTAGATGAAAGGGAGCACAAATCTTTACAAAGCTGGACCTTTGATCCGGGTATCATCAAATACGAGCATGCGAAGAAGACATACGGAAAACCACCTTTTGAACACACAACAACCATGAATTTTTGCTTTCTTCAACAAAAGGTGGAATATCTTGGGCATATCATATCAGAGGAAGGTGTGGCAGTGGACCCCTTCAAAATTGGAGTAATGCAAAACTGGCCGACCTTGAGAAACATAAAATTGCTACATGGCTTTCTGGGTTTAACAGGCTACTACCGTAAGTTCATGAAAAACTATGGAAAGATCAGTGCACCACTTACTTCCTTACTAGAAAAAGATGTCTTCCAATGGTTGGACAGAGCCTCCGCTGCCTTCGACAAACTTAAGGCAGCCATGACGACGACGCCGGTGCTAACACTACCAGATTTCAACCGACCCTTCATTATTGAGGCCGACACATCTGGAGTCAGAATTGGAGCCATTCTCATGCAAGATGGTCAACAACTCGCATACACTAGCAAGGCATTATCTCCCTCCGATCAAAATATGTCAACATATGATAAGGAGATGCTCGCCATTGTCCGCGCAGCAACGAGGTGGAGATTGTACTTGATCAGGCGATACTTTCAAATAAAGACCGACCATAAAAGCCTAAAATATCTCTTGGAGCAGAAGATATCTTCCCCCGAGCAGCAAAAATGGGTAACAAAACTTCTTGGATTTGATTTTGAAATAACTTACAAAAAGGGGAAAGAGAATGTTCTTGCAGATGCGATTTCGCAGCTACCCGAGCAAGTTGAAGTTTCGACCGTTTCACTTCCGACCAGCGACTTCCTTGAGGATATTAAGATGGAATGGCAGGAAGATTCAGATACTAGTAAGATTATAAAAAAATTGGAGGAAGTACCAAGCCCCATGGCTCATTACAATTGGGACTCAAAAGAATTACACTATAAGGGACGCATTGTGCTTGTGACAAATTCTACTTGCATCTTCAATAGCAGATTTTGGACAAAGTTATTCTATATGCAGGGTACTAAATTGAAAAGGAGTACGACATATCACCCACAAACCAACAGCCAACCGGAAGTTTTAAACAGGTGCTTGGAGACAGCCCAAAGCCACCCACCAAATATGACTACCCAAAGAGAACTCGAGACCCAGCCAAGTGCCATTATTGATCGACGGATCGTGACTCGACAACGACGACCCACTAATAAAGTGCTAATATAGTGGGCGAACCTACCAAAAGAAGGTGCCACTTGGGAGAACTATGACGAATTGAAGATCAAATTCCCAGAATTCTTGAATCATCAGCCTCGAGGACAAGGCTGATTTGAAGAGGGCGGGTCTGTTAGGACTCTAGCTTGGAGAGTACTAATTGAGAGGGACATTCATGTAAAAATGTTAGGACTCTAGCTAGGAGAGTCCTAATTGAGAGGGACATTCTGTTAGGACTCTAGCTAGGAGAGTCCTAATTGTAAGGGGCATTCATGTAGGAGGTTTTTTCTTAGAGAAGAATTAGGAGTTGTAAGGGAATAGGAGTCTTGAGTAGGAGTTCTATTAGGAGTTGGTTAGAAGTAAGAGTCTTAAGTAGGAGTCCTATTAGGAGTTAGGGTTTAGAAGCCCTATAAATAGCCATGTATTCCTTCTCTTTTCATAAGCAATAGATGAATATTTTCTGCACCCTTTGAGCAGCAACTTGGAGGGAGGAACCCCTATAGAGTTCCAAGGAGGCCGATCCCCTAAAGAGATCAACCCAAGTTTAGAATCTGCAAGGGTTCTAACAGTTTGCAGTAAAGATAAGATGCTCAAAGTAAATGCAAACCGAGATTTAGAGTGGTTCGGTCAATCTTGACCAACTCCACTTTTGGCTTCCTCCACCGACGAGTTCACCGACGTCAACTAGAGGTCTTCTTTCAATAGGCGAAGGCCAACCACCCTTTTACAGTTTCACTCCTTTTGACGGGCTTAGGAGACAACCCTTACAGAATTTTCTCTCCTCTCTTTACAACTCAGAACTTGGAAGAAAAGAGAGAGAAGAACATTTGGCCTTTACAACAATTTTGAGCTCTAAGAATCACAGAACAAGATCAAGATTTCGGTGTAAGTTCATACTCTTTTAGTGCTAAATGGGTGGGGTATTTATAGGCCCCAACCCAGTTCAAATTTGGAGCTCAAAACTGTTAATTCCTAGAATTCCAGGATCAGGCGGTTTCACCTCCTGACTAGAGCGGTTGCACCGCCTGGCAGAGCTCGAAGACTGAGCCTCTGGGCGGTGCTACCTCCTGTCAGGGGCAGTTGCACCTCCTGCCAGAGCTCGAAGACCGAGCTCAGGCGGTTGCACCTCCTAACTAAGGTGGTTGCACAGCTTGGCAGAGCTCGAAGACCGAGCTCAAGCGGTGCCACCTCCTGTCAGGGGAGGTTGCATCGCCCAGTCTCGCTCAGAGACTGAGCCCAGGTGGTGCTACCTCCTGGCTGGGGCGGTTGCACTGCCCAGTCTCGCTCGAAGACTTAGCCCAAGCGGTGCTACCTCCTGGCTGAGGCGGTTGCACCTCCCGCCAGAAATCAGGGTCCGAATGGGTTGATCCATTCGGCCCAATTTGGGTTTTTCAGGGGCCCAATTGCCCCAAGATTAAGTTAATGGGACCACCTCCCATTTTCAACTTAATCATTGTGCTAACTACGATTTTTCCTAAGACATTTACTGTAACTTGCTCCGGTGCGTCAATCGCTTCTTCCGACGAGCTTCCGGCGAACTTCCGTCGATCATCCGATGAACCCTCGGTGATGCTCCTGCGGACTTCCTGCAAACTCCTGGACTTGCGACGATTCACTTGGAGAGTTCTGATGAGCTTCTTTGGCAAGCTTATGGACTTATCGGATTTGTTCCTGCAGAACCTCCGACGATTGTCCGAACTTCCGTCGAACTCTCGAACTCCCAATGTGATCATTGTCTTGACTCCGGCGCAACTCCTGCTGCATGTCTTACTTTCATCGTAGTTAATCCTGCACACTTATCTCAGCATATAGATTAGATAACAAATGATAATTGACTTCATCATCAAAATCCGAGATTCAACAGCCACCTCCTGTTAGGGGTGGTTGCACCTCCTGCCAAAGCTCGAAGACCGAGCTCAAGCGATGCCACCGCCTAACTGAGGCGGTTGCACCTCCTGCCAGAGCTCGAAGACCGAGCTCAGGCGGTGCCACCTCCTGTTAGGGGCGGTTGCACCGCCTAGTCTCGCTCGGAGATTGAGCCCAAGCGGTGCCACTACCTGGCTGGGGCGGTTGCACCGCCCAGTCTCACTCGGATACTGAGCCCAGGCGGTGCCACCGCCTGGCTTGGGTGGTTCAACTGCCTGGCAGAAATCAGGGTCCGAATGGGTTGATCCATTCGGCCCAATTTGGGTTTTTCAAGGGCCCAATTGCCCCAAGATTAAGTTAATGGGATCACCTCCCATTTTCAACTTAATCATTGTGCTAACTACGATATTGCCTAAGGCATTTACTGCAACTTGCTCCGGTGCATCATTCGCTTCTTCCGGCGAACTTCCGTCGATCATTTGATGAACCCTCGGTGATGCTCTTGCGGACTTCCGGCTAACTCCTGGACTTGCGACGATCCACTTGGCGAGTTCCGACGAGCTTCTTTGGCAAGCTCATAGACTTCTCGGATTTGTTCCCGCAGAACCTCCGACGATTGTCCGAACTTCCGTCGAAGTCTCAAACTCCCAACGTGATCATTGTCTTGACTCTGGCGCAACTCCTGCTTCATATTTTACTTTCATCATAGTTAATCCTGCACACTTATGTCAACATATAGATTAGATAACAAATGACAATTGACTTCATCATCAAAATCCAAGATTCAACAATCTCCCCCTTTTTGATGATGACAATCAATTGATAATGGAGTTAACCTTAACTTCCCCTGTCTATATGCCATACTTGAGATAAGTCATTCTTGAATTCAAAATCTTTGAATTCAAGAGACATTTTGATAAGTTAAAATCATTTAAACTTATCAATACTCCCATCATGATTTCCATCATGATGTATCTCTCTGAAGATGATGTCAAGGCTTGACATTCATTTTCAAATTTTACATTACAAGTTTGAATGATGGTAATAGTAGCAATTCATCATATTGTAAGATATCAATATGTAAAACTATGAAGTAAGATTTTGATATCATTACATGATGCACACATTTCAAATGTTTTAGCAATTATTGCATTTCATCACATGGTAAGATATCAATACGTAAAATTACGATGCAAGTCTTTTGTTTGATATCTTGACACGATACAAACAAGGCATAATGCAAATTATAACAATCATATTGTCTATTCATATATCTCTTGGTGATGCAAGCATGGCATTAATACTCATATATTTCTCCCCCTTTGTCATCAACAAAAAGCAATGGTAATTGTGATACCAGGAGAATAATATAAGCAAATTTTGAGCATAAGTGTGATAATTGTTCATGCCTTTACTAGGTTCATGTTATTTTCCAATAGTAAGTGATAGGAAATCAATTATACAAGTATATAAAGGAAAGCATGATATGTAGATCGCTTTGAATACTTCTTCCTTTTTATTTGTTATAATCTTTTTGCATGAAGGAGGAAGGCCATTTGTGATACCAGCTATTTGTGAGTTTACTTTGAGTGAAGTTAAAACTGATAAGAGATTAAATTATGCTTCATTTTTACAAGGATCAAGATATATACATGAAAAAAATCTTTACAAGTAAAAACACTATCATCCATATTTCAAGATGGAATTTATAAGCAGAAATCATTTCATCAAATCCATTTCAGAAAAATATTTTTCATATAATAAGTGTATGAGAAAATTCGATTGTTAGGATACCAATTGTTAAGCAAATCCAAAAATGAAATTAACACTTTCATGCATTCGGACAAGACTATGCTATAGATTTTCAAATACAATCATGAAGACAAAACATGCTTATTGTTATTTAGGCATGTAATGGCAATCAAATGATTTGATCATTCAATAAAGTCCGAAAAAATAATTTTAACTAGTTTATGTATTCGGACACATCAACAATTCTAATTCTCTTCTTATGTAAGGATGTTTCGGAAGTTTAGGATTAGCATCTACATACTTCCAATCCTTGGGTAAGGATGTTTCGGAAGTGGATGCATCCAAGTTGCTAGTTGGAGACGGGGTTTCATTTAAATTCAAGGAATCAAAATTAACATCATCATCAAAATCGTTTTTCCTGATTTCGGAAATCACATTGAAAACAACATGAATGGATTCTTCAATAATTAAAGTTCTTTTTTTGAAGATACGAAAAGCTTTAGAAACCGAAGAATAACCAAGAAAGATTCTTTCATCGGATTTAGCATTAAAATTTTCTAAGTTATCTTTTTCATTCAAGATAAAACACTTACACCCAAAGACTTTAAAATATGAAACATTGGGTTTTTTGTTGTTCCATAACTCATAGGGAGTTTTGGTGAGTAAGGGTCTTATTAGAACTCTATTCAAAATATAGCATGCACTGTTTACGACTTCGGCCCAAAAATATTTGGGTAGGCTATGTTCATTCGACATGGTTCTTGCCATTTCTTGTAAATTTCGATTTTTTCTTTCTACTACTCCATTTTGTTGAGGATTTCTTGGAGTAGAGAAATTATGGTTGTATCCATTGAGTTCACAAAATTCTTGGGTTCAAGTTTATTTTTTGTGTCATTCTTAAACTTGTTTTTTTTAATGAATTTTTTAAATTTTCTTGTTAGAAGTGCCAAGTCCTCATCACTTGAGTTTTCTCTCAAGTGGTCTTCTAAAGTTCTTAGTGTCATATCCTTCCTGTTCTTTGGAAGGATGTCTTCTTACTCTTCATGAGCTTTGCAAGTCATCTCGTAGGTCATTAATGACCCGATTAGTTCTTCAAGGGGGAAGTTGTTTAGTTCTTTCGCCTTTTAAATAGTAGTGACTTTAGGATCCCAACTCTTAGTTAGGGATCTTAGAATCTTATTTACGAGCTCAAAATCCGAAAAACTTTTTTCGAGTCCTTTTAGACCGTTGACGACATCCGTGAAACGGGTAAACATGTCGCAAATAGTCTCACTCGGTTTCATCCGAAAAAGTTCGAAAGAATGTAACAAAAGATTGATTTTTGACTCTTTCACTCTACTTGTGCCTTCGTGAGTCACTTCGAGTGTGTGCCAAATATCAAATGCGGTTTCACAAACCGAAATACGGTTGAACTCGTTTTTATTAAGTGCACAAAATAAGGCAATCATAGCCTTTGCATTAAGAGCGAAAGCATTCTTCTCTAATTCATTCCAATCGATCATTGGAAGAGAAGAGTTCGAAAATCCATTTTCGACAAGATTCCAAAGTTTAAAATCCATAGAAATAAGAAAGATCCTCATTCGGGTCTTCCAATAGGTGTAGTCCGTCCCATTGAACATGAGTAGACGTGTAATAGAAGACGTGTAATAGAATGGCCCTCTTGGTTTCCGGCGTATGCCATCTCTCTTGGGTTTTAATCCATTTGAGAGTTAACCTCGCTCTGATACAAATTGTTAGGATCAAGAGCACTAAGAGAGGGGGGGGGGGTGAATTAGTGCAGTGGAAAACCTTCTACGATAAAAAAAAATCTGCGTTCGTTTGATAAAAGTGATTTTGGTAAGAAAACCGATTCGTAAATCACTTTAACTTTTGATTAAGCGATATGCAGCAAAGATATAAATGCAGTTTGCAGTTTTGGTTCAAATCAGAGAGTAGGCGCAAACTGAAATATGATATTCGTACGAAAAAACTGATTTACGTCTAAATGTTGATTCGTAAATCACTTGATTAAGTGAGATGCAATTAAAGCAAGGATATAAAGGTAGTTTGCAGTTATGATAGAAATCAAAACGTAAAGGCAAACTGAAATATGATGATCGTACGATAAAATTGATTTACGTCTAAACGCCGATTCGGAAAGTGCAAAGCTTGAAACCCGATCATATATGCGTAGAAAGCAGTAAGCTTTTGAGGAGGTTTGCAGTAAAGATAATATGCTCAAAGTAAATGCAAATCGAAATTTAGAGTGGTTCGGTCAATCTTGACCTACTCTACTTTTGGCTTCCTCCACCGACGAGGTTACCGACGTCAACTAGAGGCCTTCATTCAATAGGCGAAGGCCAACTACCCTTTTACAGTTTCACTCCTTTTGATGGGCTTAGGAGACAACCCTTACAGAATTTTCTTTCCTCTCTTAACAGATTCGAACTTGGAAGAAAAGAGAAAGAAGAACTTTCAACTCATACAACACTTTTGAGCTCTAAAAATCATAAAGTAAAATCAGAATTTTGGTGGTTTTCGGGTGCCCTTTCAGTGCTGAAAGGGTGGGGTATTTATAGGCCCCAACCCAGTTTGAATTTGGAGCTCAAAACTGTCAATTCCCGAAATTTCGGGATCTAGCGGTTGCACCGCCTGGCAGAGCTCGAAGACTGAGCCTCTAGGTAGTGCCACCTCCTGTCAGGGGCGGTTGCACCTACTACCAGAGCTCGAAGACCGAGCTCAGGCGGTGCCACCACTTGACTGAGGCTGTTGCACCTCCTGCCAGAGCTCGAAGACCGAGCTCAGGCGGTGCCACCTCTTGTTAGGGGCGGTTGCACCGCCCAGTCTCACTCGGAGACTAAGCCCAGGCGGTGCCACCGCTTGGCTGTGGCGGTTGCACTGCCTAGTCTCACTCGTAGACTAAGCCCAGGCGGTGCCACCACCTGGCTTGGGCGATTCAACCGCCTGGCAGAAATCAGGGTCCGAATGGGTTGATCCATTCGGCCCAATTTGGGTTTTTCAGGGGCCCAATTGCCCCAAGATTAAGTTAATGGGATCACCTTCCATTCCAACTTAATCATTGTACTAACTATGATATTTCCTAAGACATTTACTGCAACTTGCTCCATTGCGTCAATCGCTTCTTCGGGCGAGATTCCTGCGAACTTCCGTCGATCATCCGATGAATCCTCGGTGATGCTCCTGCGGACTTCCGGCAAACTCCTGGACTTGCGACGATCTACTTGGCGAGTTCCGACAAGCTTCTTTGGCAAGCTCATGGACTTCTCGGATTTGTTCCCATAGAACCTCCGACAACTGTCCGAACTTCCGTCGAACTCTCGAACTCCCAACGTGGTCATTGTCTTGACTTCGGCGCAACTCCTGCTGCATATCTTACTTTCATCGTAGTTAATCCTATACACTTATCTCAACATATAGATTAGATAACAAATGACAATTGACTTCATCATCAAAATCTAAGATTCAACAACCTCCTGTCAAGGGCGGTTGCACCTCCTACCAGAGCTCGAAGACCGAGCTCAGGCGGAGCCACCGCTTGACTAAGGCGGTTGCACTGCTCAGCCAGAGGTCGGAGACCGAGCTCAGGCGGTGCCACCTCCTCTCAGGGGCAGTTTATCACGCCCCTCAAAATATCCATGATATTAAAACAATTTCAACACAAACCAATCCAGGATCCAAACACACATCTGAGGACACTGAAAAACATTCTCTCAAATTCACATCTATAAAACCTATGCAGTTTAAAATCATATATCACATCAATCGATAATTCACATTTATGGCAACCCAAGCCAACTTGACAATATGAACAACATTTATAAATCCACAAGCTAAATAAATTATACAATCAGAACTCCAACTATTCACCACAAGTTCATATCGTCATAAATTAGACTTAACATTCCGAAATTGCAAATAAGAGAGATCTTCTAACACTTTTACACAGTATATCCATTTCGATTCATCAACAACATTTCATTACATACAAAATATGCTTATACAACAATAGCATAACAACCAACAAGACTTGCCCATAATTCTGAATAGCTATCCACTACCTCAGCCCAAATCAAACATCTCAAATGGTGACAAACTGACCTGAAAGATTTATATAACAATGGAATGAGCTAAAAACAGCTCAGCAAGTGACAAAGCATATTTAGAACAAAAGGAATGGTTTCAAGCAAGTAAGGTATCATAATGCAAGGCAGAATACAAAAATTCTCAAGGATACCATTTCATTTAAATACAAAATCATATGTATCTTGTCATTCAAACCATATTTGATTCATAACAAATGAAGCACAGAGTAATTGGAGCATATCAATAGCGTACGAGATGTTCCGGAGCATATCAATGGCAAATGATACATTTCAAAGCATATCAATAACAAATAGAACATATCGGAGCTTATCAATGGCATATGAATTGTTACGGAGCATATCAACGGCATATGGAACATTTCGGAGCATAACAAAGGCATATGAAATGTTTCGGAGCATATCAATAACAAATGAAAACATTTCGGAGCTTATCAATGGCGTATGAAATGTTCCGGAGCATATCAACGGCATATGGAACATTTCGAAACATATCAACAGAGAATGAACCATTTCAGAGCATATCAAAAACAAATACAGTACAGAAGCTCAAACGTCGTCCTTGACGTTGCAATCATATCATTCTTATCCAAAGCATGTACAGAAACACATAACCAAAGCTCTGGATATCATATCAAACATATAGAAGGTGTAGTGGGATCTCAGTCAGAATATGATTCATCCATTTCTGAATGACCACCCGACAGAAGTCTCCCACGTCTGGGAGCACCATCCACCCACGTCTAGGTGAAGTCAGAGGGGGCCGACAGAGCATCGCAGGCTCTAAGCACATACCCTTTACCATTTCTGGCAAAGGTCCAGAATAACACCCTTTACCATTTCTAGGAAAGGTCCAGAATAACACCCTTTACCATTTCTGGCAAAGGTCCAGACAATCCCACAACACCAGAGTACAAGAGGGCAGTTTTAACAATAAATAGCACATATCAGAAGCACATGCGGAACAACAAAATGTACATGTGCCTTTACGAGTCAATACGAAGTAAGCAATAATCGTTCACAATGATATTCGAATTTTGAAAGGAAATGGAATAGGCACATATCGAAAGCAAATACGGAACAATGGGATACACATGTGCCTAAATGAGTCAATACAATATAGCATAAACTTTATACAATAGTCTTCAAGAATGCGAATAACTTTAAGGACAAGAGCATACAAGAATTCAAAACAGTAATATAAAGCTCAATTGAATAAGAAAGCTAAAGGATATCAATTTCCAAAGGAATGAAACCAGAATATTAGAAATCGACCAAAGCTCGATTTCTGGCAGAATACAAGAGGCACATTGAACAAATGATTCAAACTATCAATCGTGCTCCAATTTACTCAGAAATATATCATTGGAATATACTTTCAGATAAGACAGGCTTCATATGAATTGAATTGTCCAATAGAGAGAGTTACAAATAATTTGGTAAACAAGGGTCGTAGAACAAAATCTCTGTTTGGCAGAATTCATAATGTCAGATTCAACAGATAATTGGGCAAGTGTTTGGATTCCAAATCTTTCAATCCATATATCAAAAGATAGATCTATGAGTCTAGTTTCTAATGGAATCAATTTTGAACAAATCAGAGTTTCATATAAAGACTTATAGGCAGCTCGGTATCAAAAGGTCAGAATCTCAGAAGTTGCACAGATTCGAATCGTTACGTCTAAACAGGAGATATATCAACTGCAAGGCTAGAACAATTCAAAGTTCCTCATATTCAAAGCAAATGTAGAGATAAAAATGACAGTGAGGAAAGATCAGGATACTTGCAATAGGAAAGATTAGAACAAATACAGGAGGAACGATAAAGGAACTTGCAATAAAAAATATCAGAGCAATTATAGGAGAAACGATCAAGGAACTTGCCTTTCAAATATTTTCATCTGAATATCCAAGGAAGGTGTCAGTCCAATCCTTCTACTTTTCCTCCGTGTCCTCTCTCTATTTCGTTTTGTGCTCCCGTTTTCTTCCTTTCTTCGCAACTACACCATGTGTCGAACATCGAGGCACAGTCACCTGCTCTCTCTTACTCTCATTCCTTCTTTTTCTTTCCCAAACGCAGCTGCCACAGCCGCTGCCGCTGCCGCTGCCACAATCGCAGCCCCTTCCACCTCACTACCTTCCTTCCTCCCTTCTCTCGCAGACATAACTGCTGCATACGCAGTCGCTGCCGCAGCGGCCGCAATCCCGTCCACAGCCCCTTTTTCCCCCTTTCCTTTCTTTTCTTTCCTAGCTGCAACAGCCAC
Source organism: Musa acuminata AAA Group (assembly GCF_036884655.1). Lineage (NCBI taxonomy): Eukaryota > Viridiplantae > Streptophyta > Magnoliopsida > Zingiberales > Musaceae > Musa > Musa acuminata. The sequence continues at coordinate 26,473,177 of NC_088331.1, read as the reverse complement.
AGTCGCAATCGCAACCATGGCCGCAGCCACCACAGCCGCAGCCTCTTCTTTCTCCCCTACTCTATTTCCTATCCTTCTCTTCCAACTGCAGCTGCCACTACCACAGCTGCCTCCCCTTCTTCTCTTCCTCTCTTCTTCCCATTTTCCTTTCTCTACTTCTTCCTTTCCTTCTCTTCTTTCCCAGCTGCACTACTGCAGTCGCAGCCTCAGCCACAGCCACAGCCCCTTCTTCCTCTCCTTCCCTTCTTCCTTTCTCTTCCTCTTTCCCTGCCATAGCTGCAGCCGCCACAGCCGCAGCCGCAGCTACTTCTTTCCCTTCTCCTCTTCCTTCTCCTTCCTTTCTTCTTCTTCTCTTCTTCTCCTTCCTCCCCTTCTTCTCCCCGACGAATAGCACCTCCTTTCCTCTGTTTCCTCCTACAGGAAACAGAGGTGCCGCCTCTTCACCCACTTCTACTTCTTCTCTTCTTACTCACCATCTCTTCCTCTCCTTCTCTTCCAGCTGCAGATTCTACCGTCGCAGCCGCAGCTCCTCCTTTCCCTTCTCTTCTTCTTCTCCTCTTCTTCTTCCCTCCTCCTCCCCGGCGTCACACACAACCTCTCCTCTGTTTCCTCTGCAGGAAACAAAGGTATCACAACCTCTTCTCCTGCTTCCTCTTCCTCTTCTCTTCCTCTTCTTCTTCTTCTCCTCTTCGAACGCCCCACACCTCTCCTCTGTTTCTTCCTGCAGGAAACAGAGGTGCTGCAGCCCTAGCTGCTATCACCTCTCACTCCTCTCCCTCTTCCCTCTCTTTTTCCTCTTCTTCTCCTTCTCTTCTTCTCCTCTTCCCTTTCCTCCCCAACGCCACACACCTCCTCGCTGCAGCCTTGCCTCAGCTATCCTCCTCACTTCTTCTTCTTCTTCTTCTTCTTCTTCTTCTTCTTCTTCTTCTTCTTCTTCTTCCCTTCTCCTCCCCAACGCCCCACACATTGTTAGAACCCTTGCAGATTCTAAACTTGGGGTTGATCTCTTTAGGGGATCGGCCTCCTTGGAACTCTATAGGGGTTCCTCCCTCCAAGTTGCTACTCAAAGGCTGCAGAAAAGATTCATCTATTGCTTATCAAAAGAGATGGAATACATGGCTATTTATAGGGCTTCTAAACCTTAACTCCTAATAGGACTCCTACTTAAGACTCTTACTTCTAACCAACTCCTAATAGGACTCCTACTCAAGACTCCTATTCCCTTACAACTCCTAATTCTTCTCTAAGAAAAACCTCCTACATGAATGCCCCTCTCAATTAGGACTCTCCTAGCTAGAGTCCTAACATAATGTCCCTCTCAATTAGGACTCTCCTAGATAGAGTCCTAACAGTTTTACATGAATGTCCCTCTCAATTAGGACTCTCCAAGCTAGAGTCCTAACAGACCCGCCCTCTTCAAATCAGCCTTGTCCTCGAGGCTGATGATTCGTGAATTCTGGGAATTTGATCTTCAAGTCGTCATAGTTCTCCCAAGTGACATCTTCTATTGGTAGGTTCGTCCACTGTATTAGCACTTCATTAGTGGGTCGTCGTCGTCGAGTCACGATCCGTCGATCAATAATGGCACTTGGCTGGGTCTGGAGTTCTCTTTGGGTAGTCATATTTGGTGGGTGGCTTTGGGCTGTCTCCAAGCACCTATTTAAAACTTCCGTCTGGCTCTTGGTTTGTGGGTGATATGTTGTACTCCTTTCTAATTTAGTACCCTGCATATAGAATAACTTTGTCCAAAATCTGCTCTTGAAATTGCAAGTAGAATTTGTCACAAGCACAATGCGTCCCTTATAACATAATTCTTTTGAGTCCCGATTGTAATGAGCCACGGAGCTTGGTGCTTCCTCTAATTTTTTTTGTATCTTACTGGTCTCCGAATCTTCCTGCCATTCCATCTTAATATCCTCAAGAAAGTCGTTGGTTGGAAGTAAAACGACCGAAAATTCAGCTTGCTCAAGTAGCTGCGAAAGCGCATCTGCAACAATATTCTCTTTCCACATTTTGTAAGTTATTTCATAATCAAATCCAAGAAGTTTTGTTACCCATTTTTGCTGCTCAGGGGATGGTATCTTTTGCTCCAAAAAGTACTTGAGGCATTTATGGTCGGTTTTATTTTGAAATCGTCGACTAATCAAGTAGGGTCTCCACCTCGTTGCTGCGCGCACAATGGCGAGCATCTCCTTATCATATGTTGACTTATTTTGATGGGAGGGAGATAATGCCTTGCTAGTATATGCGAGTGGTCGACCATCTTGTATGAGAATGACTCCAATTCTGACTCCAGATGTGTCGGCCTCAATAATGAAGGGTCGGTTGAAATCTGGTAGTGTTAGCACCGGCGTCGTCGTCATGGCTGCCTTAAGTTTGTCGAAGGCAGTGGAGGCTCTGTCCAACCATTGGAAGACATCTTTTTCTAGTAAGGAAGTAAGTGGTGCACTGATCTTTCTATAGTTTTTCACGAACTTGCGGTAGTAGCCTGTTAAACCCAGAAAGCCATGTAGCAATTTTATGTTTCTCGAGGTCGGCCAGTTTTGCATTACTCCAATTTTGAAGGGGTCCACTGCCACACCTTCCTCTGATATGATATGCCCAAGATATTCCACCTTTTGTTGAAGAAAGCAAAAATTCATGGTTGTTGTGTGTTCAAAAGGTGGTTTTCCGTATGTCTTCTTCGCATGCTCGTATTTGATGATACCCGGATCAAAGGTCCAGCTTTGTAAAGATTTGTGCTCCCTTTCATCTAGCAATTCATCTACTATTGGAATAAAGTATTTGTCCTTGATGATTATGCCATTGAGAGCTCGGTAATCAACACATATTCGCCTTGTTCCGTCCTTCTTGCGTACAAGTAGCACCGGCGAAGAGTAGAGGTTGCAACTTGGCTGAATAACTCCTATTTCGAGCATCTCTTTTATAATCCTTTCTATTTCATCCTTCTGGAGATGTTGATACTGATATGGCTGAGCATTTGCTGAAGATTTGCCTGGAAGAATCATTATACAATGATCATGCCAACAGGTAAGAGGTAGGTTGCGCGGTTCGTCAAATATATTTGAAAATTCAGTAAGCAAAGGAAGTAGATTTGGATCTTCAAATTCTGTTGGCTCTCCCTTAGTTTGCTGCTCAAGTTGTACCAAAAAACCGCTGTATACTTTATGCAAAACATTCTCCATTTGTTGTGTGCAAATCGTTGTTATGTCGCCCCCACGTTTCCCATGCAATGTCACCTGTTTCTCCTTACTGTAAAATTTCATAATTAGTTTCATAAAATTCCAGGAAATATCACCTAATGTCGTCAACCATTTAATTCTGAGCATGGCCTCATGATTATTAAGAGGGAGAAGGAAGAAATCTGCAATTATCTCTTGGTCCTGCAGCAATAGTTTCTCCTGCGGGTGCCTATGATCACAATTTAAAATCCGTCCATCTGTGACCTTAATATCAAACCTGCAGCGATTCTTGATAGGTAATGATATTCGAACAGCAAGCTTACTATTTAGGAAGTTAGTAGTACTTCCCGTGTCAATGAGAACAGTGATTGGTTGTTGTTTGAGAAGGCCTTCAACTTTCATCGTTTGCGGGTTTGAGTAACCAGCTAGTGTATGTACCGTAACTTCAGTCGGTTGTGGCTCTTCTTCTGCATCTTTTTCTTCAAGGCTCTCTTCTGAATGTTCAATGACCTCTTCTTCTATCGGTTCAATCATAAGAAGTCCCCCTTTACTACAGCGATGCTCACGGCTCCACTGCTCGTCACAATGCCAACATAACCCCTTCGTATATCGCTCCCGAAGCTCTTCTCTTATTAACCTCTTTGGTGTAGGGACTTGGTCGACAGTAGGGGGGGTTGAGGGCTTCAATATTACTGGTTGAGGAACGACCCTAGTCCTCCGAGCTTCATGGTTCAATTGCTCCTCTTGATGTCGTGCGAAAGAGATGGCTGCCATAAGCGTATACGGTTGTCGCGCTTTAACTTCTCCTCGGATCTCCGGCTTCAAGCCCTCAATGAAGGTCCTCAATAGCTGTTTTTGAGACCAATCATGATTTTGATTAGATAACCTTTCAAACCTGGTTTGGTACTCCTGAATGGTGGAGGTTTGTCGGATCTTTGCTAGTTGTTCGTCAATATTCTCGTAATCGGTTGGTCTGAAGCGGATCAGTAGTCCTTCTTTGAATTGTTGCCATGAAAGGACTCCATAAGTATGTTCAAACTGTTTAAACCACTGTATAGCATCCCCTTCAAGATGTATAGCTGCAATTTTCACCAAAGATGCATCTGCGATTTTGTGGTACCGAAAATATCGCTCCGCGTGTGAGATCCAACCAATCGGGTCTCCTTCTTCCCATCTAGGGAAGTCCACTCTCATGCATGGATAGTTGAGGTTGGTCATAGAGCTTCTCCTCTCTTGTAAGTCATATCTTTGGGCTTGGTGCGATTGGGTAAAGCTCTCTCCTTGATGTGATTTCTTCGGGCTTAGTGGTCGGCCCAATCTGAGTTCGGTAAAGAGCATCCCAATCTTATCCTCCATTCGTGCCTCGAAGGCTTCGAATTTAGCATTGAATACCTCCTCAGATATCATAGTATATGCCGTCTAATCTGTGATATCAAGATCTCTCTTTTGTTGTCGGGTTAAAGGTATGTATTGGTTAAGAAAGGTGATGGTCGAAAGGGTTGGTAGATTGGTGGATGTAGGCTACGATTTAGGCTCGTTTTGTGGCTATTTTGGGTGCAGGTTGAGGGTGTGGTTTGGTAGAGTTTTAGGGCGGTAGTTAAAAGTTTTGGATATGTGGTAGATGGTAGCAAAGGTTTGGTAGAAATCAATGGAAGTTGCAGTAAGTATGTGCTGTCTTGTAAGAGTAGAATTGTCGTCGAAGAAACAACGGTTTCTCGACGTAATTCCCACCAAAAACGTGAGAGAATTGAGGAGGGAATTGATAGCAAAATCACAATTTATATGACAGCAAGGATATCTAATTTAATCAAGAAAATTTCGGCAGTATAACAGCAAGGAAATTGGTGCAAGTTGCAATTGCAGAATTCTCGTCGAAAAATTTCAGCAGGATACGACGAAAATTTGCAGCAACATAAAATCGTTTTTTGAGATGAATTTTCTTAATAGATCAATCTTATATAGAAGCCAAGATGATATATGAAGTGTATAAGAAATTTCATTCAAAAAAGATTGCAAATAGATGGGTTAAGGCAATAATATGCGGTTGAAATTTTCTGCAGCATAGATTTTCAAGTGCAGCAGATTGGACATAAAAGATCAGTAGTTTATATTTCGAATTTTTCGATGAAACCAAAGGGAAATCTACTGTTAGGAAGTGTCAAAGATGTCATAAAAATTTCGTAGAAATTTGGATAGAAAAAGCATAGTAGCAAGATCAAACAGATGGTTCTATGCGGCTTGAATTCTGCAATTCAAGTGCAGCAGATTGGACATAAAAGATCAGTAGTTTATATTAAGAATTTTTTGATGAAACCAAAGGGAAATCCACTATTAAGAAGTGTCAAAGATGTCATAAAAATTTCGTAAAAATTTGGATATAAAAAGCACAGTAGCAAGATCAAACAGATGGTGCTATGCGGTTGGAATTCTGCAATGTATCTTTCGTCGTAGAGATGAAAACTTTGTGACGAAAAGTTTATGCAGCAATATAAGAACGATTTTTTTTTTTTTTTTTTTGATTTTCAAATAAGGATAACTAAATTGCAGCAGCAGTAAGGTAGGAAACCAGAACCTGTTGCAATTCACGGGGAGATCAAAGGATGATCCGCGGTGGTGGAGATGATGGCGGAATTCGGTGACGATCTTTTAAGCAATTGTGGGAATTGCTTGGGATGGTTGTAGAGGGTTGATGGATGGCTGTGGAAGGGCAGCGAGACGCCAAGAACGCTGCTCTGATACCAGGTGTTAGAACCCTTGCAGATTCTAAACTTGGGGTTGATCTCTTTAGGGGATCGGCCTCCTTGGAACTCTATAGGGGTTCCTCCCTCCAAGTTGCTGCTCAAAGGCTGCAGAAAAGATTCATCTATTGCTTATCAAAAGAGATGGAATACATGGCTATTTATAGGGCTTCTAAACCTTAACTCCTAATAGGACTCCTACTTAAGACTCTTACTTCTAACCAACTCCTAATAGGACTCCTACTCAAGACTCCTATTCCCTTACAACTCCTAATTCTTCTCTAAGAAAAACCTCCTACATGAATGCCCCTCTCAATTAGGACTCTCCTAGCTAGAGTCCTAACATAATGTCCCTCTCAATTAGGACTCTCCTAGATAGAGTCCTAACAGTTTTACATGAATGTCCCTCTCAATTAGGACTCTCCAAGCTAGAGTCCTAACACACATCCTCTCCTCTATTTCCACCTGCGGGAAACAGAGGTGCAGCAGCCCTAGCTACTACTGCTGCCTCTGTCTCTTCTCTCCATCTTCCCTCTGTTCTTCTTCTTCTTCTTTTCTTCTCTTCTCCCTCTTCCTCCGTTCTTCTTTTCCCTCTTCTTCTTCTTTCTTCTCTCCTCACGCCCCACCGCTCCTCTCTGTTTCTCGAAGAAAGAGAGTGCGTGGGAGGCGGTGGGATAAAATCAAAATTTTTGGTTTTCTTTATTTTCTTCTCTTTACAACTTAACAATTTAGTCCTTGAAATTTTTATATTTACATATAGGTCCTCTGATTTATAAATAAATCTTTATTAATAATTTTCAAAAGTGAGGGATATTACACTCTCCCCTCCTTAAAAGAAAATTTAGTCCTCTAAATTGATCATAGCTCGATCGATGAAAAGATGAGGATTATGATATCTTTATTTCCTCCTCCTACTCTTAAATAGTTTCATCAATACAATACAATTACATAATTTTCCACGAGTGACCGAAATATTCTCCTCCTTGATCCTCAATAGACGGTAAACCGACCTTCAATCAATTTCTAAAAATACTTGCGCACCCTACAGTTAATCAAGCAAGTCGTTACTTCAGGAAATACTCATTTTTGATGGTCACCTGATTCAATTGTCTATAATCATTACAAAGCCTCAATGTTCCATACATCTTTTTAACTAACACCGGAGCACCCCATGATGAAATATTAAGCCAAATAAAATTCTCATTTAATAATCTTTGTAGTTACTTTTCCAATTCCACTTACTCAAATGATATCTTTCTGTAGAGAGGCTTAGATATTGGGATTGTCCCGAGGACCAAATCAAAAGCAAAGTTACATTTGGAGGTAATCCAAGCAAGTCATCCTGGGATACTTTAGGCAAGGAGATAAATCATGTCCAATACTGTCAAAATAAAAGATAGAATGATCAAATATGCAAAAAGTGATCATTTGTTATATAACAATCCATACTGGTATGATAAGAAGATAGTCAATCCATACCAAGTATAATATCAAAACTCCAAATCTTTAGGAGAACTAAATCAGCATAAAGTTCAAGTTCTCCAATAAAAATCAGACAACAGGACCAGATTCAAGTCTGTTATCAAAGAATCTCTAATGATCGTATTTACATATAGCACATAATGCAGTGGTCTAGGTTGAATGCCCAAGTGATAAGCAACATGTTACGAATCAAATCGTAGATGGGACCCATGGTCAAACAAATATTTGCATTCTCTCGTAAACATGTATAATACCTTTGATCACTAATTCAGAAGTTTTAGAATCATATTCAATGATAGCATACACTATGACATTGGCTGATGGTTTATGAGGCAGTGACTCTTTCTTCTTGTTCAAAGGGGAGTCTTTTATTTCATGATCCAACTTTCTACAAGCAAAATAGACTCTAGTCACTCGAAACATAAATTTGTTTCATAATTTAACTTATAATTCACACATGATTGAGTCTTTTGTGGTGACTTCCCATTTCAAATCCAAATATCTTGACCCTCTTGTTATTACTTTCTGATTCATTTCCAATCATATTTTTATTGCTAAACTTATCCTTATCATTCTTGCCACATATCTCCAAAAATTATTTTCACTATTGCCATTAATGATAAACCTCTACTTCCAATATAAGGTGGCAAAAGAAATCGTTTGATCATCGGGACAATTTTGAACATCAAATATCTTCTCTATTCGCGTCATCCATTTTTCTGCCACCAATGAATTAGATTCACCATACTTCTGTTGCGCCACTCTGATTCAATATCCCCAATCAATCCTTTCATTCCCCTTAATTAATCAGAAACAAATGAAATAGGAGGACAAAATGTCTTCATAATCCCATATTCCTAAAATGCATCAAAGAAAATTTCCACCAATCACTATAGTTCATTAGACGTTAATATATTTTGCACGTCAACATATCAAATAATTCAGTAATCCTCAAATAATTCTCTGATACCACCACTGTCACGCCCCTCAAAATATCCATGATATTAAAACAATTTCAACACAAACCAATCCAGGATCGAAACACACATTTGAGGACACTGAAAAACATTCTATCAAATTCACATCTATAAAACCTGTGCAGTTTATATTCATATATCACATCACTCGATAATTCACATTTATGGCAACTCAAGCCAACTTGACAACATGAACAACATTTATAAATCCACAAGCTAAATAAATTATACAATCAGAACTCCAACTATTCACCACAAGTTCATATCGTCATAAATTAGACTTAACATTCCGAAATTCCAAATAAGAGAGATCTTCTAACACTTTTACACAGTATATCCATTTCGATTCATCAACAACATTTCATTACATACAAAATATGCTTATACAACAATAGCATAACAACCAACAAGACTTGCCCATAATTCTGAATAGCTATCCACTACCTCAGCCCAAATCAAACATCTCAAATGGTGATAAACTGACCTGAAAGATTTATATAACAACGGAATGAGCTAAAAACAGCTCAGCAAGTGACAAAGCATTTTCAGAACAAAAGGAATGGTTTCAAACAAGTAAGGTATCATAATGCAAGGCAGAATACAAGAATTCTCAAGAATACCATTTCATTAGATACAAAATCATATGTATCTTGTCATTCAAAACATATTTGATTCATAACAAATGAAGCACAGAGTAATTGGAGCATATCAATAGCGTACGAGATGTTCCGGAGCATATCAATGGCAAATGGTACATTTCGAAGCATATCAATAACAAATGGAACATATCGGAGCTTATCAATGGCATATGAATTGTTACGGAGCATATCAACAGCATATGGAACATTTCGGAGCATAACAAAGGCATATGAAATGTTTCGGAGCATATCAATAACAAATGAAAACATTTCGGAGCTTATCAATTGCGTATGAAATGTTCCGGAGCATATCAACGGCATATCGAATATTTCGAAACATATCAACAGAGAATGAACCATTTCAGAGCATATCAAAAACAAATACCGTACAGAAGCTCAAACGTAATCCTTGATGTTGCAATCATATCATTCTAATCCAAAGCATGTACAGAAACACAAAACCAAAGCACTGGATATCATATCAAACATATAGAAGGTGTAGTGGGATCTCAGTCAGAATGTGATTCATCCATTTCTGAATGACCACCAGACAGATGTCTCCCACTTCTGGGAGCTCCATCCACCCACGTCTAGGTGAAGTCAGAGGGGGCCGGCAGAGCATCGCAGGCTCTAAGCACAAACCATTTACCATTTCTGGCAAAGGTCTAGAATAACACCCTTTAGCATTTCTAGCAAAGGTCCAGAATAACACCCTTTACCATTTCTGGCAAAGGTCCAGACAATCCCACAACACTAGAGTACAAGAGGGCAGTTTTAACAATAAGTAGCACATATCGGAAGCATACGCGGAACAACAAAACATACATGTGCCTTTACGAGTCAATACGAAGTAAACAATAATCTTTCAAAATGATATTCGGATTTTGAAAGGAAATGGAATAGGCACATATCGAAAGCAAATGCGGAACAATGGGATACACATGGGCCTATATGAATCAATACAATATAGCATAAACGTTACACAATAGTCTTCAAGAATGAAATAACTTTAAGGACAAGAGCATACAAGAATTCAAAGCAGTAATATAAAGCTCAATTGAATAAGAAAGCTAAAGGATATCAATTTCCAAAGGAATGAAACCAGAATATTAGAAATCGACCAAAGCTCGATTTCTGGCAAAATACAAGAGGCATATTGAACAAATGATTCAAACGATCAATCGTGCTCCAATTTACTGAGAAATATATCATTGGAATATACTTTCAGATAAGAAAGGCTTCATATGAATTGAACTGTCCAAAAGAGAGAGTTACAAATAATTTGGTAAACAAGGGTCGTAGAACAAAATCTCTGTTTGGCAGAATTCATAATGTCAGATTCAACAGATAACTGGGTAGGTGTTTGGATTCCAAATCTTTCAATCCATATATAAAAAGAAAGATCTACGAGTCTAGTTTCCAATGGAATCAGTTTTGACCAAATCAGAGTTTCCAACAAAGATTTATAGGCAGCTCGGTATCAAAAGGTCAGAATCTCAGAAGTTGCACAGATTCGAATCGTTACGTCTAAACAGGCGATATATCAAATGCAAAGCTAGAACAATTCAAAGTTCCTCATATTCAAAGCAAATGTAGAGATAAAAATGATAGTGAGGAAAGATCAGGATACTTGCAATAGGAAAGATTAGAACAATTACAGGAGGAACGATAAGGGAACTTGCAATAAGAAATATCAGAGCAATTATAGGAGAAACGATCAGGGAACTTGCCTTTCAAATATTTTGATCTGAATATCCAAGGTGTCAGTCCAATCCTTCTACTTTTCCTCCGTGTCCTCTCTCTATTTCGTTTTGTGCTCCCGTTTTCTTCCTTTCTTCGCAACTACACCACGTGTCGAACATCGAGGCACAGTCACCTGCTCCCTCTTACTCTCATTCCTTCTTTTTCTTTCCCAAACGCAGCTGCCACAGCCGCCGCCGCTGCCGCTGCCACAATCGCAGCCCCTTCCACCGCACTACCTTCCTTCCTCCCTTCTCTCGCAGACATAACTGGTGCCTACGCAGTCGCTTCCACTGCGGCTGCAATCCCGTCCGCAGCCCCTTTTTCCCCCTTTCCTTTCTTTTCTTTTCCAGCTACAACTACCGCAGTCGCAGTCGCAACCATGGCCGCAGCCACCACAGCCGCAGCCTCTTCTTTCTCCCCTACTCTATTTCCTCTCCTTCTCTTCCAGCTGCAGCTGCCACTGCCACTGCTGCCTCCCCTTCTCCTCTTCCTCTCTTCTTCCCTTTTTCCTTTCTCTTCTTCTTCCTTTCCTTCTCTTCTTTCCCAGCTGCACTGCTGCAGTCGCAGCCTCAGCCATGGCCACAGCCTCTTCTTCCTCCCTTGCTCATCTTCCTCTCCTTCTTCTCTTCCAACTGCAGCTGCCATCGCCGCAGCCGCAGCCCTTTCTTTCCCTTCTCTTCTTCCTCTCCTTCCCTTCTTCCTTTCTCTTCCTCTTTCCCTGCCATAGCTGCAGCTGCCACAGCCGCAGCCGCAACTACTTCTTTCCCTTCTCCTCTTCCTTCTCCTTCCTTTCTTCTTCTTCTCTTCTTCTCCTTCCTCCCCTTCTTCTCCCAGACGAACAACACCTCCTTTCCTCTGTTTCCTCCTATAGGAAACAGAGGTGCCGCCTCTTCACCCGCTTCTACTTCTTCTCTTCTTCCTCACCATCTCTTCCTCTCCTTCTCTTCCAGCTGCAGATTCTACCGTCACAGCCGCAGCTCCTCCTTTCCCTTCTCTTCTTCTTCTCCTCTTCATCTTCCCTCCTCCTCCCGGCATCACACACAACCTCTCCTCTGTTTCCTCTGCAGGAAACAGAGGTATCACAACCTCTTCTCCTGCTTCCTCTTCCTCTTCTCTTCCTCTTCTTCTTCTTCTCCTCTTCGAACGCCCCACACCTCTCCTCTGTTTCCACCTGCAGGAAACAGAGGTGCTGCAGCCCTAGCTGCTGCCACCTCTCACTCCTCTCCCTCTTCCTTCTCTTTTTCCTCTTCTTCTCCTTCTCTTCTTCTCCTCTTCCCTTTTCCTCCCTAACGCCACACACCTCCTCGCTGCAGCCTTGCCGCAGCTTTCCTCCTCTCTTCTTCTTCTTCTTCTTCTTCTTCTTCCCTTCTCCTCCCCAACGCCCCACACATCCTCTCCTCTGTTTCCACCTGCGGGAAACAGAGGTGCAGTAGCCCTAGCTGCTGCTGCTGCCTCTCTCTCTTCTCTCCATCTTCCCTCTCTTCTTCTTCTTCTTCTTTTCTTCTCTTCTCCCTCTTCCTCCTCTCTTCTTTTCCCTCTTCTTCTTCTTTCTTCTCTCCTCACGCCCCACCGCTCCTCTCTGTTTCTCGAAGAAATAGAGAGTGCGTGGGAGGCGGTGGGATAAAATCGAAATTTTTGGTTTTCTTTATTTTCTTTTTTTTACAACTTAACAGTTTAGTCCTTGAAATTTCCATATTAACATATAGGTCCTCTGATTTATAAATAAATATTTATTAATAATTTTCAAACGTGATGGATATTACACAGTTGCACCGCCTGGCAGAAATCAGGGTCCGAATGGGTTGTTCCATTCGGCCCAATTTGGGTTTTTCATGGGCCCAATTGCCCCAAGATTAAGTTAATGGGATCACCTCCCATTTCCAACTTAATCATTGTGCTAACTATGATATTTCCTAAGACATTTACTGCAACTTGCTCCGGTGCGTCAATCGCTTCTTCCGGTGATGTTCCTACGGACTTCCGGCAAACTCCTGGACTTGCGACGATCCACTTGGCGAGTTCTGGCAAGCTTCTTTGGCAAACTCGTGGACTTCTCGGATTTGTTCCCGCAGAACCTCCGACGATTGTCCGAACTTCCGTCGAACTCTCAAACTCCCAACGTGATCATCGTCTTGATTCTGACGCAACTCCTGCTGCATGTCTTTCTTCCATCGTAGTTAATCCTGCACACTTAAAACAAAACTTCGATCGAGACAATTAATCCTTGGCAATTAACCAAGTTGTCTAGCATGTCATTGGTCCTTCGACGCTTCGTTCGATTCTTCGGCGCATTGTCCTCTCCTGTAGCCTATTGCCCAATCGGCCAGTTGACTCTACAACTCCGATATCCTTGGCATAATACCCGCTCTTCTTGGCCCGATGCCCGAGTCCACGGCCCGAAGCCTTCTGTCAATACGTCGACCGATCCACCGGCCCGACGTCCAATCTTCTGACATGTTCCTCCGGCACAACATGATTTTCCTGCTTTAATTGTCTCATCCTGATCGAAGCATCCTGCGTCACTCAAAACGTAGATTAAATCATAAACATATATCAAGTGGTTTTCATCATCAAAATATGAGATTCAACAAATAATTCACTGAGTCCGAAAGAGTTCTGATAGGTTTGAATCATGGCTAGCTCGATATTGGGCCTAGAGGGTCACATACATATGGTAGACATTGCATGAGTAGAGGTTCAGATATGAGATATCCGCTGGAGCCCTTATCTTATTGGATATCCAATAAGCCCCTAAATTATTGGATCATATATATGAGATCCAATAAGAGCCCATGAGATATTATTGAATAGAGACCTACTATTCTAAGAGGCTTGAGTAGTTGGATGAAGATCCCATACCTAATAAGGGGTGGATTCATTAGGGTTAAGTTGACAGGAGACCTCTATAAATAGGAGGGATTCAATGGTTCATAGGCTAGAGCCTTTGCTTGCCTCTCCTATTCTCCTCCCCCTCTCCACCTCAGAGTAGGCTTGGAATTTTGAGGAGTCTCATCGCAGCCCTGTTGTGTGGATCATCGCTAGAGAGGAGGGCGCTTGACCTCCTTTACCCTCTCCTAGAGATCTGTAGAGATTTAGGGATATACAACCTCCTTAGGTAATAAAATTTATCTTATACGAAGTTTTAAGATTCGCAGATTTTTACGCACCAATCTTCGCACGGTGACGAACATCTTTTTTGAAAATTGGGGATTTTATTTTTTCTATTCTTTCGCTACGTATGTGATGTCACCCCCATGATTTCCCAATAGTAGTATCAGAGCTAGGTTATTCGTGCGATAGATTAGTTTTAAACTACATGTGTTATATTTTGGAGAAATTTTTGACACTAAAATCATTGACACAAAAGCGAGGAAGGACAACAATAGTTGGTCCCTTTGTTGCCTCGATCTATGTGCATGCTATTGCTGTAGGCAGCACAACGCTAGCTTCCTGCGGGAGCCCCACCCGCGGGCATTGCCTGCGGCCACAGCGCCCAGGCAGCGCCTACAAGGGCAGGCGACACCGACAAGTAGGCCGCCTGCGGCGTGCAAGCGGTGGCACCCACAAGTAGGGCGCTGCCTATGCGCATAATGCTCACAGTGGCGATCTCCTGTAGGACAGCAGCCCGTAGGGGCGACCGTCGTTTATAACGCCGATCGAAGGGGCAACCGCCCGCATGGGCGGTGGCTGTAGGAGGAGCCCCTGTGGGAAGAACTGTCACGACCCGGGTCTGATGAGCTAACTGGACAATAACTCCATTTTGGTCCTCAACGGCGGACCAAAATGCTTAAGCGGGAGGTTACGTAGTACAATCATCAAGCCCTTATAAGCTAATCACACACATTCCCCACTTCCGATGTAGGACTAATGGGATATTACACTATCCCCAACTCAATTAGCTTGACGTCCTCGTCAAGGCCTGACATATCCCAGATCGAACCCTAGCATAGTGCATGTGAGGTTTAACTCAGTGGTGGCTCCACGCCGTGATGAGTTCTCTGACTCCATCCACGGGTAGCCCTTTCCTACTACAACCCTCTCACCCTGCCCTAATGCTAAGTCGGCTCTGATACCAAATGTCACGACCCGGGTATGATGAGCTAACTGGCTAATAACTCCATTTTGGTCCTCAACGGCAGACCAAAATGCTTAAGCGGGAGGTTACGTAGTACACTCATCAGGCCCTTATAATCTAATCACATACATTCCCCACTTCCGATGTGGGACTAATAGGATATTACACTATCCCTAACTCAATTAGCTTGGCGTCCTCGTCAAGGCCCGACATATCCCAGATCGAACCCTAGCATAGTGCATGTGAGGTTTAACTCAGTGGTGGCTCCACGCTGTGATGAGTTCTCTGACTCCATCCTCAGGTAGCCCTTTCCTACTGCAGCCCTCTCACCCTACCCTAATGCTAGGTCGGCTCTGATACCAAATGTCACGACCCGGGTCTGATGAGCTAACTGGCCAATAACTCCATTTTGGTCCTCAACGGCGGACCAAAATGCTTAAGCGGGAGGTGACGCAGTACACTCATCAGGCCCTTATAAGCTAATCACACACATTCCCCACTTCCGATGTGGGACTAATGGGATATTACACTATCCCCAACTCAGTTATCTGTTGAATCTGACATTATGAATTATGCCAAACAAAGATTTTGTTCTACGACCCTTGTTTACCAAATTATTTGTAACTCTCTCTATTGGACAGTTCAATTCATATGAAGCCTGTCTTATCTGAAAGTATAATCCAATTATATATTCCTTTCTTCTTCTTCTCTCCCCGCTGCAACTGCTGCAGTCGCGGCCGCAGCCATGGCCGCAACCTCTTCTTCCTCCCCTGCTCATCTTCCTCTTCTTCTTCTCTTCCAGCTGCAACTGCCATCGCCGTAGTTGCAGCCCCTTCTTCCCCGGCGTCACACACACCATCTCCTATGTATCCTCTGCAGGAAACAGAGGTATCACAACCTCTTCTCCTGCGTCATCTTCTTCTTCTCTTCCTCTTCTTCTTCTTCTCCTCTTCGAACGCCCCACACATCCTCGCTGCAGCCTTGCCGCAGTTATCCTCCTCCTACTCTTAAATAGTTTCATCAATACAATATAATTACATAATTATCCACGAGTGACCGGAATATTCTCCTCCTTGATCCTCAATAGACGGTAACCCGACCTTCAATTAATTTCTAAAAATACTTACGCACCCTGCAGTTAATCAAGCAAGTCGTAACTTCAGAAAATACTCATTTTTGATGGTCACCTGATTCAATTGTCTATAATCATTACAAAGCCTCAATGTTCCATATATCTTTTTAACTAACACCGGAGCACCCCATGATGAAATATTAAGCCAAATAAAATCCTCATTTAATAATCCTTATAGTTGCTTTTCCAATTCCACTTACTCAAATGATATCTTTCTGTAGAGAGGCTTAGATATTGGGATTGTCCCAAGGACCAAATCAAAAGCAAAGTCACGTTTGGAGGTAATCCAAGCAAGTCATCCTGGAATACATTAGGCAAGGAGATAAATCATGTCCAATACTCTCAAAATAAAAGATCGAATGATCAAATATGCAAAAAGTGATCATTTGTTATATAACAATCCATACTAGTATGATAAGAAGATAGTCAATCCATACCAAGTATAATATCAAAACTCCAAATCTTTAGGAGAACTAAATCAGCAAAAAGTTCAAGTTCTCCAATAAAAATCAGACAAGAGGACTAGATTCAAGTCTGTTATCAAAGAATCTCTAATTATCGTATTTACATATAGCACATAATGCAGTGGTCTAGGTTGAATGCCCAAGTGATAAGCAACATGTTACGAATCAAATCATAGATGGGACCCATGGTCAAACAAATATTTGCATTCTTTCATAAACATGTATAATACATTTGATCACTAATTCAGAAGTTTTAGAATCATATTCAGTGATAGCATACACTCTGACATGGGCTGATGGTTTATGAGGCAATGACTCTTTCTTCTTGTTCAAAGGGCAGTCTTTTATTTTATGATCCAACTTTCTACAAGCAAAATAAACTCTAGTCACCAATAAACACAAACTTGTTTCATAATTTAACTTGCAATTCACACCTGATTAAGTCTTTTGTGGTGACTTTCCTTTTCAAATCGAAATGTCTTGACCCTTTTGATATCACTTTCTGATTCATTTCCAATCATATTTTTATTGGTAAACTTGTCCTTATCATTCTTGTCATTGATCTTCAAAATTTATTTATTTTTTTCATTGTTGCCATTAATGATCAGCCTCTACTTCCAAAATAAGGTACCAAAAGAAAATTTTCAATTATCAGAACAATTTTGTACATCAAATATCTTCTCCGTTTGCATCATCCATTTTTCTACCACCAATGAAATTAGGTCCACCATGCTTTCATTTCGCTACTCATATTTGATATCCTCGATCATACCTTTCATCCCACTTAATTAATTAGAAACAATTGAAATAGGAGGACCAAATTACCTCATCATCCTTGATTCCTAAAATACATCAAAGAAAATTTTCACCAATCACTATAGTTCACTAGACCTCAATATATTTTGCACGTCAACATATCAAATATTCCAGTGACCCTCAAACCATGCTCTGATACCACCTCTGTCACGCCCCCTCAAAAATTTTCAATAATATTAAAACAATTTCATCACAAACCAATCTAGGATCCAAACTAACATTTGAGGATACTGAAAAATATTCTCTCAAATTCACATCTATAAAACCTGTGCAGTTTATAACCATATATCACATCACTCGATAATTCATATTTATGGCAACCCAAGCCAACTTGACAAACATGAACAACATTTATAAATCCACAAGCTAAATAAATTATACAATCAGAACTCCAACTATTCACCACAAGTTCATATCGTCATAAATTATACTTAACATTCCGAAATTCCAAATAAGAGAGATCTTCTAACACTTTTACATAGTATATCCATTTCGATTCATCAACAACATTTCATTACATACAAAATATGCTTATACAATAATAGCATAACAACCAACAAGACTTGCCCATAATTCTGAATAGCTATCCACTGCCTCAACTTAATTCAAACATCTCAAAGAGTGACAAGCTGACCTGAAAGATTTATATAACAACGGAATGAGCTAAAAACAGCTCAGCAAGTGACAAAGCATATTCAGAACAAAAGGAATGGTTTCAAACAAGTAAGGTATCATAACGCAAGGCAGAATATAAGAATTCTCAAGGATACCATTTCATTAGATTCAAAATCATATGTATCATGTCATTCAAAACATATTTGATTCATAACAAATGGAGCACAGAGTAATTAGAGCATATTAATAGTGTATGAGATGTTCCGGAGCATATCAATGGCAAATGGTACATTTCGAAGCATATCAATAACAAATGGAACATATCGGAGCTTATCAATGGCATATGAATTATTCCGGAGCATATCAATGGCGTATGAAATGTTCCGGAGCATATCAACGGCATATGGAACATTTCGAAGCATATCAATAGAGAATAAACCATTTCAGGGCATATCAAAAACAAATACCGTACAGAAGCTCAAACGTCGTCCATGACGTTGCAATTATATCATTCTTATCCAAAGCATGTACAGAAACACATAACCAAAGCTCTGGATATCATATCAAACATATAGAAGGTGTAGTGGGATCTCAAACAGAATGTGATTCATCCATTTCTGAATGACCACCAGACATAATCTAGAGCATCGCTGGCTCTAAGCACATACCCTTTACCATTTCTAGTAAAGGTCCAGACAATCCCACAAACACCAGAGTACAAGAGGGCAGTTTTAACAATAATTAGCATATATCGGAAGCACACGCGGAACAACAAAACGTACATGTGCCTTATCGAGACAATACGATGCAAGGAACAAATCTCTCACAATTGTATTCAGATTTGGAATGAAATGAAAGCAAGGGTATATAGGGATTCCAAGCAATCATATTAGCTCAATTGAATAAGAAAGCTAAAGAATGTCAATTTCCAAAGAAATGAAACCAGAATATGCGAAATCGACCAAAGCTCGATTTCTGGCAGAATTCAAGAGGCACATCGAACATATGATTCAAACTATCAATCGTGCTCCAATTTACTCAGAAATAGTGTATCATCCCTCATTTCCGAATTTTCGTATAAATTTCTGGTGATAATATAAGCATCTATTTTAAATTGACAAAAGAAATAGAGTACGAATCAGAGATAACTTATTTTTAAGATTTGGGAGATCTGTTCAAAAAAAAAAAAAAGAATCTGAGGACCTATATGTAAACCCTAAGGATCTAATCGTGAATATGATAAAAACAAGGACTAAACTGTAAAACACACAAAATGACAAATCCCACCACTTAAGCCTCTCTGCCTTCATTCTTAAGGAAGCAGAGAAGGCAGCTGCGTGGATGATTAGGGAAAGAAAGAAAGAAGAAGAAGAAGAAGGAGAAGAAGAAGAAGAAGAAGAAGAAAAAAAAATTTGGGGCTTTAAGGGTTCTTGCCCAAATCCTTTCACTTAGGGTCAAAATTCCCAAAGGCAAGTGTTTCTAACCCCATCCTACAGAAAATTAGTCTCTATTTTTATGTTGTTTCAAAATAAACTGAAGGATTTCTATCTAGAAACTGATATGTCTCTCTTTGGACATAGAACCATGGATTCTGAAATTTTTTCGGTAAACTGACCCCTATACACTGTTTCAGCTATAATTTTTAGTACAAAATGTGAATTCAGGTAGGAACTATTTTGTTTGAAATTAGACTCTTATAACTTTCTTTTGACACTGATTTTGTAGATTTTGGACACCAAATACTTATCCAATCATCTCTTTCAAATGAACCTATAGATGCTGCAAAACAGGGATCAAGATTTCTGACCTTTCGATACTAAAATGCCTATAACTCTCTGTTGAAAATTCTTATTTGTACCAAACTGACTTCGTCCGAAACTAGACTTGCAGACTTTCTTTTGACATATAGTTTGTAAATTTTGGAATTCAAATGCCTACCCTATTATCTGTTGAATCCGACCCTATGTATTCTGCAAAACAATGATTGTGTCCTTGATCTTGTGTTACCAAATCAAAGGTAACTCCTTGTGGGAAACCCTGATTCGTACGAAACTTGTTTCGACAGAAAACAGATTGATATATCTTTCAACATTTCTTTTCTTATGGGTATTGGAGCATAATTGATAATCTGAAATATTTGTTCTATGTGCCATTGGAATTCTGTCAGAAATCGAGCTTTGGTCGATTTCGCGTATTCTGTTTCGTTTCTTTGGATATTGAATTCATCTAATCTTCTTATTTGAATTGAGCCAAATATGATTGCTTGGAATCCCTATATACTCTAGCTTTCATTTCATTTCAAATCTGAATACATTTGTGAGAGCTTTGTTCCTTGCATCGTATTGTCTCGAAAAGGCACATGTATGTTTTTGTTGTTCCGCGTGTGCTTCCGATATATGCTACTTATTGTTAAATTGCCCTTTTGTACTCTGGTGATTGTGGGACTGTCTAGACCTTTGCCAGAAATGGTAAAGGGTATGTGCTTAGAGCCTGCGATGCTCTGCCGGCCCCTTCTGACTTCACCTAGACGTGGGTGGATGGAGCTCCCAGACGTGGGAGACTTATGTCTGGTGGTCATTCAGAAATGGATGTATCACGTTCTGTTTGAGGTCCCACTACACCTTCTGTATGTTTGATATGATATCCAGAGCTTTGGTTATGTGTTTTTGTACATGCTTTGGATAAGAATGATATGAATGCAACGTTAAAGACGACGTTTGAGCTTCTGTTTGGTATGTGATATTGATAAGCTCCGAAATGTTTCATTCATTTTTGTTATGCTTCGAAATGTTCCATACGCTGTTGATATGCTCCAGAACATTTCATATGTCATTGATAAGCTCCGATATGTTTCATTTGTTATTGTTATGCTCCAAAACGTTTCATTCGTTTCTGATATGTTCCAATTATTCTATGCCCCGTATGTTATGAACCAAATATGTATGATTGAAAGGACAATTGTGATTCTGCACCTAATGATATTATGTCTATGAATTCGTATATTCTGCCTCGTATTATGAAACTTTATCTCTTTGGAAATAGTCCTGTTTTGATATGGATATGTTAGTCACTTGCTGAGCTTTATATGCTCACCTCGTTTGTTGATAAATTTTTCAGGATAGCGTATCGCTTGCTTAAATGTTAAGATTGGGCTGAGGCAGTGGAAAGTTAGAAGATTTTGGGCAGATCTGTGTTAGCATATATGTATTTGTTGTATAAGCCACTCTGCATCTAATGAAATGTTGACGATGAATCTAAACCTGTGGATTTTGTGTAAGTTAAAGGATCTCTCATGATTAGGATTTTGGAATGTTAAGTTAAACTCATGTAATGATACGAACTTATGGTAATCGTTGGTTTGGTGACTGCATAGACTTCCCCACTTGTGAAATTATGTTGTGGTTATTATTTTGATGAGTTAAGTTTTGTTTGTTTGAATTATCGAGTGATGTGTGGGATGTTTATGAACTGCACAGGGTTATGAATTTGTAGACTATAGAGGTGAAATTTTTGATCTGAATGTTTTCTTAGTGACCTCAAATGTGTATTTGGATCCTGGATTAGTTGTGATGAAAATTTTAAATATTGTCGATATTTTGAGGGGCGTGACAAGAACCGCCCGTAGAGGGGAGGCGCCGCCCGCATACAAGGGCAGCGCCCCCCCCGCACCCCACCACATAGGCCGCCACCGACAGGGTGGTGGCGACGACAATGATAGCAGCAAGGGAAAGGGGCTTAGGGTTTTTTTTTGACAAAAAACAGTTTTGCCCCTATGAATTTGAGAAATTTCAGTTCTATCTATTTGTCCAAATTATGAAAATACCACTTAGAATTTAGAAAAATTTTTGCATGTCATTGATTTCAAAAAATATTAATTAATTAAAAAATTTAATGGATTATTTTTTTTATTATTATCTAGTAGTCCTACATGATGATGATTTATACATGTGATATATGATGTGTGGACGGATGATCATGGACCGTGTGATGTGTGTACTTGTGATTATTATTATTATGGCTTGCAAGCCTCTATTATATTTCTCGTTTACTATTGGGCCTACGTACCTATGATTAAGTTGTAATCACACGAGGAGGCGTAGTGGGAGAGTGGAAGTAATAGCGGGACCCACGAGATGGACTATCGCGATGCATGAAGATGCATCGAGATGTCGAGGAACCGACAAGGACAAGATGGACGATCATAGGGCATGGAGATGCACCGCTGTACACATAGATCTTGATGTGAGTGATTAGGCCCACTAGGTCAAGCCTGATCATATTAGGCTGTGGTCCATGATCATCTGGTGTGATTACTCATGTGATGTGTGATTGCTTATACACCTTCTAGATATGTATATATATTTGCATGCGATGTAGATATATATTAAATATGTATATATGTGACATGTCATATTAGGAGACCAAATCATAGAAACCCCTCTCTCGATAATATTAAGTCGGTAAATGTGAGGCAATTAGATTGACCCACATGGTCTTCCATCGTTATAGGTAGGGACCGATTCCTGGTGTAGGTTGAGTCCGTTAAGTCCCTCGAGACTCACCTATATCATGATTCGCTATCTTGCCTATGACATAGAGATATCACCGGTGACCTGAGGACATAGTATACTTGGTCGAGTCCCTCGAGGGTATATCCTCGAATCATACTCATCTTGTAATGATGGTGTTGATTTAACTAAGCATCATGGTTGGTCGAGTCCTTCGAGACCATGGTGATTCGGAGGCCGAATAGGATGAGAATCACAATGAGTTGTGATCGGCAAGAGTTGCTTACCTTTTGGGCTTAGTGTGATTGGATCTTGATCCCCACTAGAAGTCTTCCGGCGACTTCCATTTTGTTAGGATCAAGAGCACTAAGAGGGGGGGGGGTGAATTAGTGCAGCGGAAAACTTTCTGTGATTAAAACGAAACTGCGTTCGAACGATAAAAACGATTTTTGTGTGAAAGTCGATTATAAGCAAGATGATGTTAAAGTCAATCTATGAAGGCAGTTTGCAGCTATGATGAAAACCAAAATATATGCGCAAACTGAAATACGACGTTCGTACGAAGAAACTGATTTACCTCTATATGCTGATTCGTAAATCACTTGATTAGACAAGATACATTTTAAGCAAGAGTATAAAGGCAGTTTGCAGTTATGGTAGAGCTCAAAACGTAAACACAATCTGAAATATGATGATCGTACGAAAAAGTAGATTTACGTCTAAATGCTGATTCTGAAAGTGAAAGGCTTGAAACCCAATCGTATATGCGCAGAAAGCAGTAAGCTTCAGAGGAGGTTTATAGTAAAGATAATATGCTTAAAGTAAATGTAAACCGAGATTTAGAGTGGTTCGATCAATCTTGACCTACTCCACTTTTGGCTTCCTCCACCGACGAGGTCACCGACGTCAACTAGAGGCCTTCCTTCAATAGGCGAAGGCCAACCACCCTTTTATAGTTTCACTCCTTTTGATGGGATTAGCAGACAACCCTTACAGAAATTTTCTCTCCTCTCTTTACAACTCAAAACTTGGAAGAACAGAGGGAGAAGAACTTTTGTCCTTTACAACAATTTTGAGCTCTAAGAATCACATAAAGGATCAAGATTTCGGTGTTAAATTACTGCCTTTCAGTGCTGAATGGGTGGGGTATTTATAGGCCTCAACCCAGTTCAAATTTGGAGCTCAAAACTGTCAATTCCCAAAATTCCGGGATCAGGCGGTTGCACCTCCTGACTGGAGCGGTTGCACCGCCTGGCAGAGCTCGAAGAATGAGCCTCTGGGCGGTGCTACCTCCTGTCAAGGGCGGTTGCACCTCCTGACAGAGTTCGAAGACCGAGCTCAGGCGGTTGCACCTCCTGACTGAGGCGGTTGCACCGCCTGGCAGAGCTCGAAGACTAAGCTCAATCGGTGCCACCTCTTGTCAGGGGAGGTTGCACCGCCCAGTCTCGCTCGGAGATTGAGCCCCAAGCGGTGCCACCGCCTGGCTGGGGCGGTTGCACCTCCCAGTCTCGCTCAGAGACTAAGCCCATGCGGTGGAACCTCCTGCCTTGGGCGGTTCAACCGCTTGGCAGAAATCAAGGTCCGAATGGGTTGATCCATTCGGCCCGATTTGGGTTTTTCAGGGGCCTAATTGCCCCAAGATTAAGTTAATGGGATCACCTCCCATTTCCAACTTAATCAATGTGCTACGATTTTTCCTAAGACATTTACTGCAGCTTGCTCCGGTGCGTCAATCGCTTCTTCCGGCGAGCTTCCGGCGAACTTCCGTCGATCATCTAATGAACCCTCGGTGATGCTCCTGCAGACTTCCGGCAAACTCGTGGACTTGCGACGATTCACTTGGCGAGTTCCGACGAGCTTCTTTGGCAAGCTTATGGACTTCTCGAATTTGTTCCCGTAGAACCTCCGACGACTATCCAAACTTCCATCGAACTCTCGAACTCCCAACGTGATCAATGTTATGACTCCGGCGCAACTCCTACTGCATGTCTCACTTTCATCGTAGTTAATCCTGCACACTTATCTCAACATATAGATTAGATAACAAATAACAATTGACTTCATCATCAAAATCCAAGATTCAACAATCTCCCCCTTTTTGATGATGACAATCAATTAATAATGGAGTTAACCTTAATCCCCCTATCTATATGCCATACTTGAGATAAGTCATTCTTGAATTCAAGACCTAAGAATTCAAGAGACATATTGATAAGTTAAATCATTTGAACTTATCAATACTCCCAACATGATTCCCATCATGATGTATCTCTCTAAAGATGATGTCAAAGCTTGACATTCATTTTCAAATTTTACATAACAATTTTGAATGATGGTAATAGTAGCAACTCATCATATTGTAAGATATCAACATGTAAAGTTGTGAAGTAACATTTTGATATCATTACATGATGTACACTTTTCAAATATTTTAGCAAGTGTTGCATTTCTTCACATGTTAAGATATCAACTCAAGGCATAATGCAAATTAATGCATGGCATCTGTTTATATATCTCTTGGTGATGCAAGCTTGGCATAATCATAGCATCAATGTATATAGCATCAATTCATATATTTCTCCCCCTTTGTCATCATAAAAAAACATGGTAGTTGTGATACCAGGAGAACAAATAAGTAAATTATCAAGCATATAAAGAAGGGCATGATACGTAGATTGCTTTGAATACTTCTTCCCTTTTTTTTTGTTATAATCCTTTGTGCATGAAGGAGGAAAGCCATTTGTGATTCCAGCTATTTGTGAGTTTGCTTTGAGTCAAGATATGTGTTTGTAACAGCTTTTTGCAAGTAAAAATACTATCATCCATATTTCAAGATGGAATTCATAAGCAGGAATCATTTCATCAAATCCATTTAAAAAAAATATTTTTCATAAGAGTGTATAAAAAAATTCGATTTTTAGCATTCCAACTGTTAAGCGAATCCGAAAATGAAGTGAACTCTTTCATGCATTCAGACAAGACTATGCTACAGATTTTCAAATACAATCATGAAGACAAAACATTTCAACACATGTTATGTAATGGCAAACAAGTGATTTGATCATTCATTAAAGTCTGAAAAATAATTTTAACTAATTTATCTATTCGGACACATCAACATTCCTAATTCTCTTCTTATGAAATCAAATTATTCTTCACTTAGAGGTTTTGTAAAAATGTCAGCTAGTTGATGTTTAGTGTTAATGGCAATGACTTGTCAACTGTATTGGTATATCACTTTTTCATACTATATTTATCATAGAAATCAAGGCACAAGGTTTTCAAAACATTTAGTTTCAATGTAAAATCCGAGATAAACAATGATAGATGTTTACAACTCTGCATATGCTCAAAATATATCATGTAACCATATCAAGGATCAAGGCAAAGCTCATCATGGCGAGTAACATAAGGAGTTTACAATAACAACAGATGATTGTGTTCATACAAGCTCATTCATGAGGTGGAAAATTAAAGTGCCTAAACAAAGAGTCAAATTGTCGATGAATTTGCTACAGCTCAGATAGGATTTGATCTTGTCGATGTTCAAGCCGTTCTTGTCTTTGTTCGAATCGGTCCATCCGAATCCCAATATCTTCGACAGATGATGTATGAGTTTGCTCAAATGGATGTGTTTCCTCAAAGGGACAGATCGGAGGAGATTGGGTACCCCTAAAAACTGGTGTTTCCGGTTCTAGTTCAGGTTTAGGGGGATCGGTTCTTCTTGGCATTCTAACTCAGTTACCGTTTCTATAAAAACATCTTAATCGGTGAAGTAGATTTTTATTTATTATGCTAAATCTATCTACTTTTATTACTTCTTCTTCCGGTAGTATTAGAATATCGTAAGCTTTCATTATTCTAGTGATTATACCACCATATGGGAGCATCATGTCTTTCTTAGATAGTTCTAACATGTTTTGTTGGATAAGATAACCAAGACAGATGTCCTGTCCTTTCATGATCAAATACATAGTTCCTAATTCTAATTGGCTTACTTCATCATGATGGTATTATTTAGGGAGAATGATGCTAGTTAGGATATGATGAAGTACCTTAGTGTTTAGAGGCAGTAGATGTTCACAACTTTTAGGAACAAATGCTAAGTTGGAATTGGCAAAAATTGTTCCTAACGCTTCAACATATGTTGTTCCAACAGTTTCATCATCTCATGATCCTCTAAAGTAAAGTCCTCTACTTTTCATGAGAATGCCTATCATGTCGTAAATGAAATTATCCGTAATTGAGATGTGTTATCCTAAAAGATAGGTAGACATTATTTCTTCTTCATCCATTTGTATGTTGTTGTAAAACAATCTAACAAGTCTTGGATAGATGGGTTCATTAATTTACAAAATAGGAAGTAGATCTAAGTTTGCAAACCATTGGATTGTCTCTAAGTCTCTTAGTTCATTTAAATCTACATATTTTCCCTTATTGACACTCCTAAGTTCGAAAGAGGAAATTTTTTCAGCATGGTATTTTGAATCGAAAAGGGTGAGATCAAAATATTCTACTAATCTCCTATTTCATTTGTCCCTTGAGGATCTTCTAGATCCCATAACTACTGTTGTTTAGAAGAATAGTGATGAGCAAGAGTAAATGAATAAAAAACAGAGTTTAAGGGCTTCTTAGAGAATACCTTAGTGAGATCTTCAAGAGAGGGAAGGATTGTTGATGTTTTGCTCCGAAATGAGGGGTATTTGGGATGCTATGAGGGGAGAAATGGGGATGGAGGAGGCTTGGAAGAGTAGAGAGGGGAAGGGAGTGAGTTGGGGTCGGTTTCATCGCCGGCCCTAGCTTGGGTTAAAAAGGGCAGAGTTGCGGGCGGTTGCACCTCTGGCTGGAGCGGTGCAACCGCTTGCAACACGTGACAGTTGGAGGTGCTACCTCCAGCTGGGGTGGTGCCACCGCCTGCAGGTGGTGAGCACTTGTTCTGATCACAG
Source organism: Musa acuminata AAA Group (assembly GCF_036884655.1). NCBI lineage: Eukaryota > Viridiplantae > Streptophyta > Magnoliopsida > Zingiberales > Musaceae > Musa > Musa acuminata. The sequence continues at coordinate 26,445,861 of NC_088331.1, read as the reverse complement.
TGTAATCTGATTTGAGAGTTTTTGTCTTGAGAAGAATTTTCATTCAGAGCAATCAACTTTACTTACATAATTACGTAAGAGTTTTCATTTTAAGACAAGAACTTTTGCACGATCAAGATAGATCTTTTAATGTGCATACTCTCAATGTCGTACACATGTTTGTGATAGTTTGTTCAAGTTGGTAAGCCTTGCAAGTTCATGACAGACTTAGTCAGTTCATGATACAGAGTTGGATTCGAAAGTTATGAACGGATGAAGTTTATGGGTTCGAAAATCCGGAGGATATGTGAATTGAGAATCATACGTTTCTAATTCTGAAAAGTCAAATAGGATTGTATCTAAATCGCATTTGTGATTTTAAATTTATAATCTCCATCTATTATTTAGGCTAGAGAGCATTGCGAGTTCCTTTTTGGATCTTGGGTCATGAATATCGAGAATCCAAGCAGAATATTATTTCTTGCTCCAGCTTATTTTTTTTTTTTATGTTTTTACAGGAAAGGATGATTTTTAGGTACCCATTTGCTTTTGGGTGCCTCACAAATAGATCTACATTGTCTATCATGTTGCATAGAATTTATCATGGTTCCTTGAATGGACAATAATGCGTCTTATGTCCAAATTTGTAACAAAAGTTGCATTTGTTTTGGTGTTGAACATGTAAGATGAGGCCTTTTATGAAGGTGGTTGGATTTTGGTGAGGACTTCTCACAAATTCAATTCCACTTCTTTTGGGAACGTGACCCTTGTTTGCAAGGATCATGTTCAATGACTTGCTACCAACCTCGAATTTCTTCAAGGTGTTCTTAAGTAGCAAGTTTTCCTTTTGGAGAGTTTCTAGATCATGGCATTTGATGCATGAACTTAAACTATCATGATATTCAGTTTTTAACTTATCAAAATTACAAGTAAGACTATCATGCTCCTTTTTTAGCAATTTATATTTTCTATTAATAATTTGGCATTCATCAAATAAGTCATGGAAGGCATTTAATAATTCATCAAATGATAAATCTGCATCTATTAAATTTGTTACCTCATCTCCGATGGCCATTAAGGCATAATGAGCAACTTGCTCGGTGTTGGACTCCTCTTCTTCGGATGCGCTCGAGTCAACCCACTTTGCTTTGAGTGCCTTCTTCTTTGATGTTCTCTTTTTGGCTTGGGGACAATCACTCTTGTAGTGTCCCGGCTTTTTGCATTCATAGCAAATAACTTGGTCCTTCTTGGGTTCAAGTTTATTTTTTGCGTCATTCTTAAACTTGTTTCTTTTAATGAATTTTTTAAATTTTCTTGTTAGAAGTGCCAAGTCATCATCACAGTCCTCATCACTTGAGTTTTATCTCAAGTGGCCTTCTGAAGTTTTAAGTGCCATATCCTTCCTGTTCTTTGGAAGGATGTCTTCTTGCTCTTGATGAGCTTTACAAGTCATCTCGTAGGTCATTAATGACCCGATTAGTTCTTCAAGAGGGTAGTTGCTTAGATCTTTCGCCTCTTGAATAGTAGTGACTTTAGGATCCCAACTCTTAGGAAGGGATCTTAGAATCTTATTTACGAGCTCAAAATCCGAAAAACTCTTTCTGAGTCCTTTTAGACCGTTGACGACATCCGTGAAACTGGTAAATATGTCGCCAATGGTTTCACTCAGTTTCATCCGAAAAAGTTCGAAAGAATGTAACAGAAGATTGATTTTTGACTCTTTCACTCTACTTGTACCTTCGTGAGTCACTTCGAGTGTGTGCCAAATATCAAATGCGGTTTCACAAGTTAAAACACGGTTAAACTCGTTTTTATCAAGTGCACAAAATAAGGCATTCATAGCCTTTGCATTAAGAGCGAAAGCCTTCTTCTCCAATTCATTCCAATCGATCATTGGAAGAGAAGACTTCGAAAATCCGTTTTCGACAAGATTCCAAAGTTCAAAATCCATAGAAATAAGAAAGATCCTCATTCGGGTCTTCCAATAGGTGTAGTCCGTCCCATTGAACATGGGTGGATGTGTAATAGAATGACCCTCTTGGTTTTCGGCGTATGCCATCTCTCTTGGGTTTTAATCCGTTAGAGAGTTAACTCCGCTCTGATACCAATTGTTAGGATCAAGAGCACTAGGGGGGGGGGGGTGAATTAGTGCAGCGGAAAACTTTCTGCGATTAAAACGAAACCGCGTTCGAACGATAAAAACGATTTCTATGTGAAAGCCGATTCTAAGGAAGATGATGTTAAAGTCAATCTATGAAGGCAGTTTGCAGCTATGATGAAAACCAAAATATAGGCGCAAATTGAAATACGATGTTCGTATGAAGAAACTGATTTACATCTAAATGCTGATTCGTAAATCACTTGATTAGGCAAGATGCAGTTTAAGCAAGAGTATAAAGGCAGTTTGCAATTATGGTTGAGCTCAAAACGTAAACGCAATCTAAAATATGATGATCGTACGAAAAAGCAGATTTACGTCTAAACGCTGATTCGGAAAGTGAAAGGCTTGAAACCCGATCGTATATGCGCAAAAAGCAGTAAGCTTTAGAGGAGGTTTGCAGTAAAGATAATATGCTTAAACTAAATGCAAACCGAGATTTAGAGTGGTTCGGTCAATCTTGACCTACTCCACTTTTAGCTTCCTCCACCGACGAGGTCACCGACGTCAACTAGAGGCCTTCCTTCAATAGGCGAAGGCCAACCACCCTTTTATAGTTTCACTCCTTTTGACGGGCTTAGGAGACAACCCATATAGAAATTTTCTCTCCTCTCTTTACAACTCAGAACTTGGAAGAACAGAGGGAGAAGAACTTTTGGCCTTTACAACAATTTTGAGCTCTAAAAATCACAAAAAGGATCAAGATTTCGGTGTTAAATTGCTGCCTTTCAGTGCTGAATGGGTGGGGTATTTATAGGCCCCAACCCAGTTCAAATTTGGAGCTCAAAATTGTCAATTCCCGGAATTCCGGGATCAAGCGGTTGCACCTCCTGACTAAAGCGGTTGCATCGCCTGGCAGAGCTCGAAGACTAAGCCTCTGGGCAGTGCTACCTCCTATCAGGGGCGGTTGCACCTCTTGACAGAGCTCGAAGACCGAGCACAGGCGGTTGCACCTCCTGACTGAGGCGGTTGCACCGCCTGGCAGAGCTCGAAGACTGAGCTCTGGCGGTGCCACCTCCTGTCAGGGGAGGTTGCACCGCCCAGTCTCGCTCGGAGACTGAGCCCCAAGCAGTGCCACCGCCTGGCTTGGGCGGTTGCACCTCCCAGTCTCGCTGAGAGACTGACCCCAGGCGGTGCAACCTCCTGCCTTGGGCGGTTCAACCGCTTGGCAGAAATCAGGGTCCGAATGGGTTGATCCATTCGACCCGATTTGGGTTTTTCAGGGGCCCAATTGCCCCAAGATTAAGTTAATGGGATCACCTCCCATTTCCAACTTAATCAATGTGCTACGATTTTTCCTAAGACATTTACTACAGCTTGCTCCGGTGCGTCAATCGTTTCTTCCAGTGAGCTTCCGGCGAACTTCCGTCGATCATCTGATGAACCCTCGGTGATGCTCCTGCGGACTTCCGGCAAACTCCTAGACTTGCGACGATTCACTTGGCGAGTTCCGATAAGCTTCTTTGGCAAGCTTATCGACTTCTTGGATTTGTTCCCGCAGAACCTCCGACGACTGTCCGAACTTCTGTCGAAGTCTCGAACTACCAACGTGATCAATGTCTTGACTCCGGCGCAACTCCTGCTGCATGTCTCACTTTCATCATAGTTAATCCTGCACACTTATCTTAACATATAGATTAGATAACAAATGACAATTGACTTCATCATCAAAATCTGAGATTCAGCACGTTTCACGTGCTGATGGTGTCGCATGACTTGCTAGTAAAATAGTGGGAGCATATTAAGATAGAAGTCCATTTCTTGATCATTTATTTTTATAAAATCTGTATGTTATTCATTTTGCTACATCTTTATTTTCAGAAAATTTCGCTTTCAAATCCCTTACATGGCATACTCGATGTCAACCACCTCACTAGTCCAAATTATACGGATTGGCTCTGCAACTTGAGAATTATTCTCATGATGAAGAAAATTGCGTACGTCCTTGATATAGTTATGCCTATGCCCAAGGAAGGGGCAAGCAAGGATGAGATCACTCGCTATGTAAAGTACAATGATGACTCCACTGTTGCTAAGTGTTATATGTTTAGCTCTATGACTCCTGATTTATATATACAACATGAAAAGATGGATGCTATATCCATTCTCCTACTTTTTCGTAAACTATTTGAGGAACAAGGAAGGACTCAGCGATATGAGATATCCAAGAGCCTCTTCCACACTAGGATGACTATCATGCCCCTCAAAATATCGATAATATTAAAAAAATTTGAACACAAATCCATCCAGGATCCAAACACACATTTTAGGTCACTAAGAAAACATTCAAATAAAAATTTCACCTCTATAATCCATAAATTCATAAACCTTGTGCAGTTCATAAACATACAACATATCGCTCGATGATTCATAAAATCTGAACCAAACTCACCAAAATAATAACCACAACATAAATTCACAAGTGTGGGAGTCTATACAGTCACAAAACCAACATTTACCATAAGTTCATATCATTACACGAATTAAATTTAACATTCCAGAATCCTAAACATGAGAGGTCCTTTAAACTTATACAAAATCCACAAGTTTAGATTCATCGTCAATATTTCATTAGATGCAGAGTGTGCTTATACAACAAAAACATATACACTAATAAAGATCTGCCCAAAATCTTCTAGCTTTCTACTGCCTCAGCCCAACTTTAATATTTAAGCAAGCGACAAGCTATCCTGAAAAATTTATACAGCAACGGAGTGAGAATATAAGGCTCAGCAAGTGGCTAACATATCCATGGCGAAAGAGGACAATTTTATAATAAATAAAGTTTCAAAATACAAGGCAGAATATAAGAATTCATAGACGTAATCTCCTTAGGTGCAGAATCACAAATGTCATTTCAATCAAACATATTTGGTTCATAACAGATGGAGCATAGAGTAATTGGAGCATATCAATAGCGTACGAAATGTTCCGGAGCATATCAATGGCAATTAGGATATTTTGAAACATATCAGTTCGTAACAAATGGAGCACAGAGTAATTGGATCATATAAATAGCGTATGAAACATTCCGGACCATATCCGATGACATATGGAACATTTCGAAGCGTAACAATAACATATGAAACATTTCAGAGCATATCAATGACGTATGAAATATTTCAGAGCATTTCAATAATAAATAAAATATTTTGAAATATATCAATGGTATGTGAAATATTTCAAAGCATATCAATGACATATGAGCCATTTTGGAGAATATCCAAGGACAAATATGTAACAGAAGCTCAAACGTCGAATTTGACATTGCATTCATATCATTCTTATCCAAAGCATGTATAGAAACACATAACCAAAGCTCTAGATATCATATCAAACATACAAAAGGTAAAGTGGGACTATAACATAATATGGTACATCCATTTATGAATGATCACCAAACATAAGTTTCTCACGTTTGGGAGCTCCATCCACCCAAGTCTGAGCATGTGATGCTCCATCCACCCAAGGCAGAGCATCACATGCTCTATGCATAACTCCCTTCAACATTTCTGGCAAAGGTTCACAATACCTCACAAACACTAGAGTACAAAAGGATAGTATAAACAATATATAGCACATACCAGAAGCACACGCGGAACAACAAAACTTACTTATGCCTTTACGAGTCAATACAATGTAAGCAATAATTCTTTAACAAATTTATTCAGATTTGAAAGGAAAGGAAAGCAAGAACACACATGGATTCTAAACAATTACATATAGCTCAATTCAAATAAGAAGGTTAGATGAATTCAATATCCAAAGGAATGAAACGGGAATAGGCACATATCGAAAGCAAATGCGGAACATTGGAATATACATGTGCCTATATGAGTCAATGTGATATAGCATAAACATTACACAATATATTTCAAAAATATAAATAATTTATTAACAAGAGCAAACTAGAATTCAAGCATTAATATAAGCCTCAATTAAGTGAAGGGAACTGAATGAAATCTATTTCCAATAGAATGAAAACAGAATATGCGAAATCGACCAATTTCGGACAGAATTCGAGAGGCACAATGAACAAATGATTTAGAATATCAATCGTGCTCCAATTTACTCAAAAAATATATCAGTGGAAAGATATTTCAATCTAGATTCTGATGAAATCGTTTCCAACAAGGAGTTACGATTGATTTAATAACCAAAGGTCAAAAACAAAATCACTATTTTGCAGAATTCATAGGGTCGGATTCAACATATTACAGGATTGGCATTTGAATTCACAAATTTTCAATCTATATATCAAAAGAAAGCTCTACAAGTCTAGTCTCAAATAAGGTTAGTTTGGTATAAATAAAAATTTCCAACAGGTCCTTATAGGCATTTTAGTATTAAAAGGTCAAAAATTTTGATCTCTATTTTGTAGCATCCAAAGGCTCATTTGAAACAGAAGTTTGGGTAAGTATTCGATGTCCAAAATTTTAAATATCAGTGTCAAAAGATAGATATAAGAGTATAATTTTAAACAAATAAGGTCTTGCCTAAATCCATGTTTGGTGCTAGAAGTTATGGCTGAAACAATTTATAGGGGTTAGTTTATCAAAAAATTCCAGATCCATGGTTTTGTGTCTAACAAGAGAAAGAATCGGGTTCTAAGTATAAATCTTTCAAATTATTCAGAATCAATATGAGAACAGAGACTAATATTACTATAGGATGGGGTTAAAATTCTTGCCTTTGAGAATTATGAGCCCAATTGGGAAGATTTGAGCAAGAAACCTCAAAGCCCCCAAATTTCTCTTCTTCTTCTTCTTCCCACTTTTTTTTTCTTTTTCTTTCTCTCTTTCTTTCTTCTTCTCCCACACAGCTGCCTTCTCAAGTTTCTTGAGAACAAAGGTAGAGAGGCTTAAGCATTGGGTTTTGTAATTTTGTGTATTTTGCAGTTTAGTCCTTGTATTATTATATTTATGATTAGGTCCTCAAGGTTTACATATAGGTCCTCAGATTTTTTTTTCTTTTTGAACAGAACCCCAAATCTTATGAATAATTCTCAGATTTATATTTTGGCTCTTTTATCAAATTTAAAATAGATTATTACATTACAACTAAAAACTTATACGAAAATTTAGAAATGAGGGATGTTATACTCTCCCCCCTTAAAAGAAAATTTTAGTCCTCTAAATTTATCATACCTCTATCGATGAAAAGACGAGTATAAACTTTTTTTCGTTTCTTCCTCTAGCTCCCAGGTTGTTTTCTCTCTAGAAAGATGTCTCCAAATTACTTGAACCAGAGGGATGACTCGATTCCTTAGGATCTTTTCTTTCTTATCAACAATCTGAGTGGGCTCTTCCACATAAGATAAATCTTTATCGATCTCCATCAGCACATACTTAATGAAATGAGAAGGATCAGGTATATACTTACTAATCACCGAAACATGAAATATATTATGGATATGGCACAACGATGGTGGCAAGGCAATCCTGTAAATGACAGAACCAACCCTCTCAAGGACCTCAAAAGGTCCAATAAATCTTGGGCTTAACTTTCCTTTCTTCCCAAACCTTATAATGCCTTTGGAAGGGGAGACCTTTAAGAACACAAAATCTCTGATTTCGAACTCAATATCTTGTCTTCTATTGTCAGCATAACTCTTTTGACGACTCTAAGCAATTTTTAACCTTTTCCTTATAACTTGAATTTTCTCAGTAGTTTCTTGTACTTTGTCCGGTGCTAACAACTTTCTGTCAACAACTTCCTCCCAACATATAGGTGTTATGCACTTTCACCCATATAAAGCTTCATAAGGAGCTATCTAAATACTTGAATGATAAATATTATTATAAGTGAACTCAACAAGTGAAATATCTTTATCCCATTCACCTTTCCAATCCATAACATAGGCTCTAAGCAAATCCTCTCAAGTGTTTGAATTGTTCTTTCTGACTGACCATCAGTCTGAGGATGATATGCAGTACTAAACTTGACTTTAGTGCCCATAGATTCCTATAATCTTCTCCAGAATCTAGAGAGAAATCTAGAGTCTCTATCAGAGATGATCTCCTTTGGAATACCATGAAGTCTTACTATTTCATTGATATATAAATCTGTAAGTCTGTCAAGCCAATAAGTCATATTAATTAGTTGGAAATATGCAGATTTTATTAACCTATCAATGATAACCCAAATAGCATCATGCTTTCGAGAGGTTCTAGGTAGTCCTGAAACAAAATCCATGGTAACACATTCCTATTTCAATTTAGGAATATCTAAAGGTTGCAACAACCCGCCAGGTCTTTGGTGTTCTCCTTTGATTTGTTGACAAGTCAAACATTTTAAAACATACATTGCAATTTCCTTCTTCATGCCTTCCCACCAATAATGACTTTGGAGATCTCTATACATCTTAGTGCTCCCAAGATGTATGGTGTACTTTGAAGTATGACTTTCCTTTAAGATTTGGTTCTTTATATCTGATTTATTTGGTACACATACTCTATCACCAAATCTTAATAGGCCATCCTTTGAAACTTGAAATTTTGGCTTCAATTCCTTTTCTACTTCATTCCTCAAGTAGATTAAACGTGGATCTCGTAATTGTCCTTCCTTAATGGAGGCCATCAATGTCATTGAGTCTTGCTCTTTCCTTATAGCATTCAAATTCAAATTTTCTTCTAATAACTTCCATTGCTTCACGATCAGACTAGCCATAAAACTTGTAGATGTTCTACTAAGTGCATCAGCTACAACATTGGCATTGCTCGGGTGATAACGAATGGCACAATCTTAATCCTTTAGAAGTTCTTTTGATCTTCGCTATCTTATGTTTAACTCTTTCTGAGTGAAAATATATTTTAAACTCTTATTATCAGTAAAGATTTCAAATTGTCGACCATACAAATAATGTCTCGAAATCTTTAGAGCAAAAACAATTGCTGCCAATTCCAAATCATGAGTTGGATAATTCAATTCATAACCTTTTATTTGTCTAGAAGCATAAGCAATCACTCTCCCTTCCTGCATCAAAACATATCCTAGGCCCTTTCTTGAAGCATCAGTATAAACAACAAATCCCTCACTACCAGTTGGAATAGTGAGAATAGGGGCACTAGTCAATCTTCTTTTTAACTCTTGAAAACTTTGCTCACAATCATCACCCTACACAAATTTCACATTCTTTTTAGTGAGTTTGGTGAGGGGTTGAGCGATTCGAGGAAATCCCTCCACAAATCTCTTTTCTGAAATCACATGGCCTAAGAAAGCTACTTCATTCGACCAAAATTCACATTTGTTGAACTTTGCATACAACTTCATTTTTCTTAGTATGGACAATATATTTCACAAGTGTTCCTCATGCTCCTGATTACTCCCTGAATACACCAATATGTCATCAATGAATACAATTACACAGTCATCCAAGAGTGATTGAAATATCCTATTCATTAATTTCATAAAAGCTGCAAGGGCATTAGTCAAACCAAAAGGCATCACCAAGAATTCATAGTGACCATATCGAGTTCTAAAAGCTGTTTTTGGAATATCCTCCTCCTTGATCTTCAACTGATAGTAACTTGACCTCAGGTCAATCTTAGAGAATACTTGTGCACCCTGATCAAACAAATCATCAATTCTGGGTATGGGATACTTGTTTTTGACGGTCACCTGATTCAACTGTCTATAATCAATACAAAACCTCAATGTTCCATCCTTCTTCTTCACTAATAATACCATAGCACTCTATAGTGAAACGCTGGGTCGTATGAAACCCTTATCTAATAATTCTTGTAGTTGTTTCTTTAATTCCTCTAACTCGAGTGGTGTCATTCTGTAGGGAGGCTTAGATATTGGGGTTGTACTGGGGACCAGATCAATAACAAATTCACCCCCTCTATCTAGAGGTAAACCAAACAAGTCATCTGGGAATACATCAGGGAACTCTTTGACCACTGAAATTTCATCTACTTGGGTTTCCTGATTTGAATGCTCCTCTACACACACCATATAATAAAAATAATCCTTCTGCATAAGACGATAAACTTGAAGTGCTGATATCAAGCAAGGAGGCAAATCATGCCTAATGCCCTCAAAGTAAACTATCGTCTGATTCGGTATGCAGAAAGTAATTATTTTTGCGTAGCAATCAATACTAGCATGATGAGAAGATAACCAATCCATGCCATGTATAATATCAAAACCCTGGATCTCTAGGAGAATCAAATCAGCAAGGAGTTCGTATTCTCCGATAGAGATAAAACAAGATGGGTAAACCAAGTTTGTTGCCAAAGAATCCCCAACAACAATTGTTACATATAACATATAATCCAGGGGTCTAGGTAGAATATCTAAGTAACAAGCAAAGTGTTATGAATCAAATCATAGATGAGACCCATTGTCAAACAAATATTTGCATTATTTCATAAACATAAATAATACCTTCGACTACTAATTCAGAAGTTTGAGAATCATATTCAGTTATAGCATTTACTCTGACATGGGCTGATGATTTAGGAGGCAATGACTCTTTCTTCTTGTTCAAGAGGCAGTCTTTTATTTTATGATCCAACTTTCCACTAGCAAAATAGACTCTAGTCACCCAAAAACATAAACTTGTTTTATAATTTAACTTGCAATTCACAGATGATTGAGTCTTTTGTGGTGACTTTCCATTTCAAATCCAAATGTCTTGACCCTCTAGTTATCACTTTCTGATTCATTTCCAATCATAGTTTTTATTAGTAAACTTGTCCTTATCATTATTTCCACTGATCTCCAAAAATTCTTTTCATTGTTGCCATTAATGATCAGCCTCTACTTCCAATATAAGTTGGCAAAAGAAATCTTTTGATCATCAAAACAATTTTGTACATCCAATATCTTCTCCGTTTGCATCATTCATTTTTCTACCACCAATGAAATTAGGTTCACCATGCTTTCATTGTGCTACTCTGATGTAGTATCCTCGATCAACCCTTTCATCGCACTTAATTAATCAAAAGCATATGAAGTAGGAGGCCTAAATGTCCTCGTCATCCTAGATTCCTAAAATGCATCAAAGAAAATTTCCATCGATCATTATAGTGTTGAATCTCATATTTTGATGATAAAATCAATTGATGGGTTAATTGATATAATCCATATTATTGAGTTTAGTGTACAGGATTAACTACGATAACCAGAAAACATAAAACAAGAATATCGGAGTCAAGCTCGATGGACGTTTAAGAGTCCGAAGAATCGTCGGAGATGCTGCCGGAACCAATCGAGAAGAAATCGGGAACCTGTCGGAATTTTTGGAAGTTCGCCGAAGAGATCGTCGGAGATTCACGAAGATCACCGAGAAGGCCCGGCTACTCATTAAAGTCATCACAAGTTCAGGAGCTTGCTGGGAGTCCGTCGGAAGAAGTTCGTCGGAAAGCTTAACGGAACAAGACTCGACGTTCGCGGTTGAAAACTTGCTTAGGATGTGTTTTGTTATGTAGTTCACTCGACGTCGGCACCGTTTGGCTGGTCGGTGGCACCGCTAGTCCACTGTCAGTGTTAGAAACTAACAGGCGGTGGCACCGCCACTGACAGGTGGTGGCACCGCCACTGACAGGCGGTGGCACCGCCAACATCGAGAACCCAAAGAGAATTCAAATTTTGGAGCCCAAATTTGAATCCTCTTGAGGCCTATAAATACCCCTCAAATCTCAACTGAGATTATAACTTTTTGAGAAGCAATTGATTAAGAGAAAGGTCTTAGAAAAGTCTTTGCTAGTCTTGTTTTCAATTTGCTAGTGTTCACCTCCTTCTTTCTTGCTGAAAATCTGTAGGAGAGTAAACCGCTTGTAAAAAGTTGTAAGAGGGGTATTTACCCTTCTCCTTCAAGAGATTTGCTAGTGGAAGGTGGGAGTCTCATCGAAGAGGGGCCTCACAAGTGGCTGTAGGTCATTTGACCGAACCATTGTAAAATCGGCGTGATCTCTGGTTTGCATTTACTTATTGTCATTTATATTACTGCAAACCATTTGCACTTTAATGCTCGACTTCTTTGTCTCCGTCTTACTTATCCCCTCAAGTTAAAACGCAATCGAAATGGTTTCAAATTGTTTAAATTGTTGCTTTTATCATACGAAGGTTCCGAAAGTACTTAAATTGTTAAAAGTTTATCGCACTTTACCGCTGCACTAATTCACCCCCCCCCCCCCCCCTCTTAGTGCCGCTCTGATCCTAACAATTGGTATCAGAGCTAGGCTCACTCTTATTTGGTTTGATACCCAATAGAGATGGCTTACTCCGGCATACATGAAGGTCATTCTATCACACGTCCACCCTTGTTTAATGGGTCAGATTATACTTATTGGAAGACTCGTATGAGGATCTTCCTCATTTCTATGGATTTCGAGCTTTGGACTATTGTTGAAAACGGATTTCAAAAATCTTCTCTTCCGATGAGCAAATGGAATGAATCGGAGAAGAAAGTTTTTGCTTTAAACGCAAAGGCTATGAATGCCTTGTTTTGTGCACTAGACAAAAATGAATTTAATCGTGTTTCAATTTGTGATTCGGCTTTTGATATTTGGAGAACTCTTGAGGTCACTCATGAAGGCACTAGCCGAGTGAAAGAGTCCAAAATCAACATCCTTGTGCACTCTTACGAACTTTTTCGAATGAAACCAAGTGAGTCCATCGGAGACATGTACACCCGGTTCACGGATGTCATCAATGGACTCAAAGCTCTTGGTAAAGATTTTACTAACTTTGAACTAGTAACTAAAATCTTAAGATCCCTCCCTAAAAGTTGGGATCCAAAAGTTATGGCAATTCAAGAGGCCAAAGACCTTAAAACATTCCCTCTTGAATAACTTATTTGGTCTCTAATGACCTACAAAATGACATGTCAAGCTCATGACGAGCTTGAGAACCCCCTTCCAAAGAATAGGAAGGATATGGCACTCACATCACTGTTAGGATCAAGAGCACTAAGAGGGGGGGGTGAATTAGTGCAGCGGAAAACCTTCTGCGATTAAAATTGAAAACTGCGTTCGTTCGATAGAAGTGATTTTGGTAAGAAAGCCGATTCGTAAATCACTTCAACTTTTGACTAGGAGAGATGCAGCAAAGATATGAACGCTGTTTGCAGTTATGATGGAAATCAGAATATAAGTGCAAACTGAAATACGACGTTCGTACGATAAAAGCGATTTCGGTATAAAAGCTGATTCGTAAACCACTTTAACTTGAGATAAGGCGAGATGCAGTTAAAGCAAAGATATAAAGGTAGTTTGCAGTTATAATGGAAATCAGAACGTAAGCACAAATTGAAATACGATGTTTGTACGATATAAGCGATTTGCGTCTTAAACCCGATTCGGAAAGCACTGAACTTTGAAACACGTTCGTAAAAACACAGAAGGCAATATGCTTTTGAGGAGGTTTGCCGTAAAGATAATATGCTCAAAGTAAATGCAAACCGAGATTTAGAGGGGTTCGGTCAATCTAGACCTACTCCACTTTTGGCTTCCTCCACCGACGAGGTCACCGACGTCAACTAGAGGCCTTCCTTCAATAGACGAAGGCCAACCACCCTTTTACAGTTTCACTCCTTTTGACGGGCTTAGGAGACAACCCTTACAGAATTTTCTCTCCTCTCTTTACAACTCAGAACTTGGAAGAAAAGAGGGAGTAGAACTTTTGGCCTTTATAACAATTTTGAGCTCTAAGAATCACAGAAAAAGATCAAGATTTCGGTGTAAGTTCATACCCTTTCAGTGCTGAATGGGTGGGGTATTTATAGGCCCCAACCCAGTTCAAATTTGGAGCTCAAAACTATCAATTCCCGAAGTTCCGGGATCAGGCGGTTGCACCTCTTGACTGGAGCGGTTGCACCGCCTAGCAGAGCTCGAAGACTGAGCCTCTAGGTGGTGCCACCTCCTCTGACAGGAGGTGGCACCGCTTGGGCTCAGTCTCCGAGCACTAGCTGTGTCACACCCCTCAAAATATCGACAATATTTAAAATTTTCATCATAACTAACCCAGGATCCAAACATACATTTGAGGCCACTAAGAAAACATTCAGATCAAAATTTCACCTCTATAGTCTATAAATTCATAACCCTGTGCAGTTCATAAACATACCACACATCACTCGATAATTCATATAATCTGAACTCAACTCATCAAAATAATAACCACAACATAAATTCATAAGTGGGGAAGTCTGTGTAGTCACCAAACCAACGATTACCATAAGTTCATATCATTACATGAATTTAATTTAACATTCCAAAAATCCTATACATTAGGGAACCTTTAACTTACACAAAATCCACAGGTTTAGATTTATCGTCAACATTTCAATAGATACAAAGTGGCTTATGCAACACATACATATATGCTAATAAAGATCAGCCCAAAATCTTCTAACTTTCCACTGCCTCAGCCCAATCTTAACATTTAAGCAAACGGAACGCTATCCTGAAAAATTTATCAACAAACGGGGTGAGCATAAAGAGCTCAGCAAGTGACTAACATATCCATATCAAATAGTATAATTTCCAAAGAGATACAGTTTCAAAATACAAGGCAGAATATACGATTTCGTAGACATAATATCATTAGGAGCAGAAACACAATTGTCCTTTCAATCTTACATATTTGGTTCCTAACAGATGGGGCATAGAGTAATTGGAGCATATCAGTGACAAAGGAAACATATCGGAGCTTATCAATGACATATAAAATGTTCCAAAGCATATCAACGGCATATGGAACATTTCGAAGCAAAAATCATCAATGAATGAAGCATTTCAGAGCATATAAAAAACAAATACTGTACAGAAGCTCAAACGTCGTCCTTGACGTTGCAATCATATAATTCTTATCCAGAGCATGAACAGAAACAACTCACCAAAACTCTGGATGTCATATCAAACATATAGAAGGTGTAGTGGGATCTCAGTCAAAATGTGATTCATCCATTTCTGAATGACCACCTGACAAAAGTCTCCCACGTCTAGGAGCTCCATCCACCCACGTCTAGGTGAAGTCAGAGGGGGCCGGCAGAGCATCGCAGGCTCTAAGCACATACCCTTTACCATTTCTGGCAAAGGTCCAGAATATCCCACAGAGCGGGCAATAAGCACATACCCTTTACCATTTCTCGCAAAGGTCCAGACAATCCCACACACCAGAGTACAAGAGGGCAGTTTTAACAATAAGTAGCATATATTGGAAGCACACACGGAACAACAAAACGTACATGTGCCTTTTCAAGACAATATGATGCAAGGAACAAATCTCTCACAAATGTATTCATATTAGGAATGAAATGGAAGCAAGAGTATACAGGGAATCCAAGCAATCATATTTAGCTCAATTCAAATAAGAAGGTTAGAAGAATTCAATATCCAAAGGAATGAAACAGAATACGCGAAATCGACCAAAGCTCGATTTCTGACAGAATTCCAATGGCACATAGAACAAATACTTCAGATTATCAATTATGCTCCAATACCCTTAATAAAGCTGTCATTGAAAGATATATCAACCTATTTTCTGTTGAAATAAGTTTCGTACGAATCAGAGTTTCCAACAAGGAGTTACCTTTGATTTGGTAACCCAAGGTCAAAACACAATCACTGTTTTGCAAAATACATAGGGTCGGATTCAACAGATACTAGGGTAGGCATTTGGATTCTAAAATTCTCAAACTATATGTCAAAAGAAATATTTTCAAGTCTAGTTTCAAATAAAATTAGTTTGGTACAAATCAGAGTTTCCAACAGGGAGTTATAGGCATTTCAGTATCGAAAGGTCATAAATCTTAATCCCTGATTTGCAGCGTTCATAGACTTATTTGCAACAGACGTTTGGGTAAGTATTCGGTATTCAAAATCTTCAAAATTTCTGTCAGAAGAAAGATATAAGAGTCTAATTTCAAACAAATTAGGTCCTGTTCAAATCTGTATTTCGTACTAAAAATTATAGCTGGAATCGTATATAGGGGTCAGTTTACTGAAAAATTTCAGAATCGATGGTTCTTTGCCCAAGGAGAGAACATATCGGTTTCTAAATAGAAATCCTTCAGTTTATTTTGAATCAACATAAAACAGAGACTAAAAATTCTGTAGGATGGGGTTAGAATAATTGCCTTTTAGAATTTTGACCCCCAATTGAGAAGATTGAGTAAGAAACCTCAAAGCCCCATTTTTTCTTCTTCTTCTTCCCCCTTTCTTTTCTATTCTTCTTTCTTTCTTTCTTTGTTCTTCCATACAGCAGCTGCCTTCTCTGGTTCCTTAAGAACGAAGGCAGAGAGGCTTAGGCGGTGGGATTTGTTATTTTGTGCATTTTGCAGTTTAGTCCTTGTTTTTATTATATTCACGATTAGGTCCTCAAGGTTTACATATAGGTCCTCAGGGTTTACATATAGGTCTTCAGATTCTTTTTTGAACAAATCTCCCAAATCTTAAAAATAAGTTACCTCTAATTCATACTCTATTTCTTTTGTCAATTTAAAATAGATGCTTATATTATCACTAGAAATTTATACGAACATTCGGAAACGAGAGATGTTACAGGCTGAGCGGTGCAACCATCTCAGTCAGGAGTTGCAACCGCTTGAGCTCGGTCTTCGAGCTCTGGCAGGAGGTGCAACCGCCCCTGACAGGAGGTGGCACCGCCCCTAACAGGAGATGTTTGTATAATTGATATCCTATCACTCACTGTTGGAAAATGACATGAACCTAGTTATGACATGAATAATTACAAGCACTTATGCTTAAAATTTACTTATATCGTTCTCCGTTTTGTTGATGACAAAGGGGGAGAAATATATGAATTGATGCTATGAACACTGATGCTATGCTTGCATCATCAAGAGATATATGTATTGATACGATTGCCATATTTGCAATGCTTGTATCATCAAGAGATATATGAATTGATGCTATGATTGCCAAACTTGCATTATGCTATGTTTGCATCATGCGTTAAGATATCAAGAACTTGTATCGTAATTTTACGCGTTGATATCTTACCATGTGATGAAATGCTACAATTGATAAACACTTAAAATGTTTGCGTTATGATATCAAAAGCTTACATCGCAATTTTACATGTTGATATTTGATAATAGCAAACTTGCATGTTGATAAAACTTCATATTATGTTTTTCATGAAATGAGTTGAACCAATATCACAAACACTTCATTGTGGTACTTCTCCTTTTTGTTGATGACAAAGAGGGAGAAGTATGTTGATGACATGACATGTTATGCATAAGTTCATGATGACGTGTTGCAAGTATTCATGATGAATATTGCAATGACTTGAATTCAGTTTGAATTCAAGATTCTATCAATATGGCATATTGATAGGGGGAGTTTGTTTAAACTCCGAGAGTTAAGGTTAACTCCGTCATCAAGTAGTTGTCATCATCAAAAAGGGGGAGATTGTTGAATCTCGTATTTTGATGATGAAACCACTTGATATATGTTTATGATTTAATCTGCATTTTGAGTGACACAGGATGCTTCGATCAAGATGAGACAATTAAAGCAGGAAAATCATGTTGTGCCGAAGGAACATGTCAGAAGATTGGACGTCGGGCCGGTGGATCGGTCGACGTATCGACAGAAGGCTTCGGGTCATGGACTCGGGCATCGGGCCAAAAAGAGCGGGTATTGTGCCAAGGATATCGGAGTTGCGGAGTCAACTGGCTGATTGGGCAATAGGCTGCAGGAGAGGACGATGCGCCGAAGAATCGGACGAAGCATCGAGGGACCAATGACATGCCGGACAACTTGGTTAATTGCTTAGGATTAATTGTCTCGATCGAAGTTTTGTTTTAAGTGTGCAGAATTAAATGCGATGGAAGAAAGACATGTAGTAGGAGTTGCACCGGAGTCAAGACAATGATCACGTTGGGAGTTCGAGAGTTCGACGGAAGTTCGGACAATCGTCGGAGGTTCTGCGGGAACAAACCCGAGAAGTCCATGAGCTTACCAACGAAGCTTGTCGGAACTGGCCAAGTGGATCGTCTCAAGTCCAGGAGTTTGCCGGAAGTCCGCAGGAGCATCACCGAGGGTTCATCGGATGATCGATGGAAGTTCGCCGAAAGCTCGCCGGAAGAAGCGATTGACGCACCGGAGCAAGTTACAGTAAATGTCTTAGGAAAAATAGTAGTTAGCACAATGATTAAGTTGAAAATGGGAGGTGATCCCATTAACTTAATCTTGTGGCAATTGGGCCCCTGAAAAACCCAAATTGGGCCGAATGGATCAACCCATTCGGACCCTGATTTCTGGCAGGAGGTGCAACCGCCCCAGCCAGGAGGTAGCACCGCCTGGGCTAAGTCTCCGAGCGAGACTGGGCGGTGCAACCACCCCAGCCAGGAGGTAGCACCGCCTGGGCTCAGTCTCCGAGCGAGACTCGGCGGTGCAACCTCCCCTGACAGGAGGTGGCACCGCTTGGGCTCGGTCTCCGAGCATTGGCTGAGCGGTGCAACCGCCTCAGTCAGGAGGTGCAACCGCTTGAGCTCGGTCTTCGAGCTCTGGCAGGAGGTGCAACCGCCCCTGACAGGAGGTGGCACCGCCCAGAGGCTCAATCTTCGAGCTCTGCCAGGCGATGCAACCGCTCCAGTCAGGAGATGCAACCGCTTGATCCTAGAATTCTAGGAATTGACAGTTTTGAGCTCCAAATTTGAACTGGGTTGGGGCCTATAAATAACCCACCCATTCAGCACTGAAAGGGCACGAACTTACACCGAAATCTTGATCTTTTTCTGTGATTCTTGGAGCTCAAAATTGTTGTAAAGGCCAAAAGTTCTTCTCCGTCTTTTCTTCCAAGTTCTGATTTGTAAAGAGAGAAGAGAAAATTCTGTAAGGGTTGTCCCCTAAGCCTATCAAAAGGAGTGAAACTGTAAATGGGTGGTTGGCCTTCGCCTATTGAAGGAAGGCCTCTAGTTGACGTCGGTGACCTCATCGGTGGAGGAAGCCAAAAGTCGAGTAGGTCAAGATTGACCGAACCACTCTAAATCTCAGTTTGCATTTACTTTGAGCATCTTATCTTTACTGCAAACCTCCTCAATAGCTTACTGCCTTCTGTGTTTTTACGAACATGCTTCAAAGATCAGTGCTTTCCGAATCGGGGTTTAAGACGAAAATCGCTTTTATCGTACGAACGTCATATTTCAGTTTGCGCTTACGTTCTGATTTCCATTATAACTGCAAACTGCCTTTATATCTTTGCTTTAACTGCATCTCGCCGTATCTTAAGTTAAAGTGGTTTACGAATCGACTTTTATACCGCAATCGCTTTTATCGTACGAACGTCATATTTCAGTTTGCACTTATATTCTAATTTTCATCATAACTGCAAACTGCGTTCATATCGTTGCTGCATCTCTCCTAGTCAAAAGTTGAAGTGAATTACGAATCGACTTTCTTACCAAAATCACATCTATCGAACGAACGCAGTTTTCGATTTTAATCGTAGAAGGTTTTCTGCTGCACTAATTCACTGTTAGGACTCTAGCTTGGAGAGTCCTAATTGAGAGGGATATTCATGTAAAAATGTTAGGACTCTAGCTAGGAGAGTCCTAATTGAGAGGGACATTCTGTTAGGACTCTAGTTAGGAGAGTCCTAATTGTGAGGGGCATTCCTGTAGGAGGTTTTTTCTTAGAGAAGAATTAGGAGTTGTAAGGGAATAGGAGTCTTGAGTAGGAGTCCTATTAGGAGTTGGTTAGAAGTAAGAGTCTTAAGTAGGAGTCCTATTAGGAGTTAGGGTTTAGAAGCCCTATAAATAGCCATGTATTCCTTCTCTTTTCTTAAGCAATAGATGAATCTTTTCTGCAGCCTTTGAGCAGCAACTTGGAGGGAGGAACCCCTATAGAGTTCCAAGGAGGCCGATCCCCTAAAGAGATCAACCCCAAGTTTAGAATCTGCAAGGGTTCTAACACCTGGTATCAGAGCAGCGTTCTTGGCGTCTCGCTGCCCTTCCACAGCCATCCATCAACCCTCTACAACCATCCAGAGCAATTCCCACAATTGCTTAAAAGATCGTCACCGAATTCCATCATCATCTCCACCACCACGGATCATCCTTTGATCTCCCCGTGAATTGCAACAGGTTCTGGTTTCCTACCTTACTACTGCTGCAATTTAGTTATCCTTATTCAAAAATCCAAAAAAAAAAAAAAAATCGTTCCTATATTGCTGCATAAACTTTTCGTCACAAAGTTTTCATCTCTACGACGAAAGATACATTGCAGAATTCCAGCCGCATAGCACCATCTGTTTGATCTTGCTACTGTGCTTTTTCTATCCAAATTTCTACGAAATTTTTATGACATCTTTGACACTTCTTAACAGTGGATTTCCCTTTGGTTTCATCAAAAAATTCTCAATATAAACTACTGATCTTTTATGTCCAATCTGCTGCACTTGAATTGCAGAATTCAAGCCGCATAGCACCATCTGTTTGATCTTGTTACTGTGCTTTTTCTATCCAAATTTCTACCAAATTTTTATGACATCTTTGACACTTCCTAACAGTAGATTTCTCTTTGGTTTCATCGAAAAATTCTCAATATAAACTACTGATCTTTTTTGTCCAATCTGCTGCACTTGAAAATCTATGCTGCAGAAAATTTCAGCTGCATATCGTTGCCTTAACCCATCTATTTGCAATATTTTTTGAATGAAATTTCTTATACACTTCATAGATTATCTTGGCTTCCATCTAAGATTGATCTATTAAGAAATTCATCTCTAAAAATGATTTTAAGTTGCTGCAAATTTTCATCGTAACCCGCTGAAATTTTTCGACGATAATTCTGCAATTGCAACTTGCACCAATTTTCTTGCTATTATACTGCCGAAATTTTCTTGATTAAATTAGATATCCTTGCTGTCATATAAATTGTGATTTTGCTATCAATTCCCTCCTCAATTCTCTCAAGTTTTTGGTGGAAATTACGTCGAGAAACCGTTGTTTCTTCGACGACAATTCTACTTTTATAAGACAGCACATACTTGCTGCAACTTCCATGGATTTCTGTCAAACCTTTGCTACCATCTACCACAGATCCAAAACTTTCATCCACAGCCCTAAAACTCTACTAAACCACACCCTCAAACTGCACCCAAAACAGCCACAAAACAAGCCTAAACCGCAGCCTACATCCACCAATCCACCAACCCTTTCGACCATCACTTCTCTCAACCTATACATGCCTTTAACCTGACAACAAAAGAGAGATCTTAACATCATAGATTTGGAGGCATATACTATGGCATCTAAGGAGGCAATCGATGCTAAATTCGAAGCCTTGGAGGCACGAATGGAGGATAAGATTCGGACGCTCTTTACCGAACTCAGATTGGGCCGACTACTAAGCCCGAAGAAATCACATCAAGGAGAGAGCTTTGCCCAATCACACCAAGCCCGAAGATATGACTTCCAAGAGAGGGGAAGCTCTATGACCAACCCCAACTATCCATGCATGAGAGTGGACTTCCCTAGATGGGAAGAAGGAGACCCGATTGGTTGGATCTCGCGCGCGGAGCGATATTTTCGGTACCACAAAACCGCGGATGTATCTATGGTGAAAATTACAGCTATACATCTTGAAGGGGATGCTATACAGTGGTTTGACTGGTTTGAATATACTTATGGAGTCCTTTCATGGCGACAATTCAAAGAAGGACTGCTGATTCGCTTCAGACCAACCTATTACGAGAATATTGACGAACAACTAGCAAAGATCCAACAAATCTCCACCATTCAGGAGTACCAAACCAGGTTTGAAAGGTTATCTAATCAAACTCATGATTGGTCTCAAAAACAGCTATTGTGGACCTTCATTGAGGGCTTGAAGCTAGAGATCCGAGGAGAAGTTAAAGCGCGACAACCGTATACGCTTATGGCAGCCATCTCTTTCGCACGACATCAAGAGGAGCAATTGAACCATGAAGCTCGGAGGACTAGGGTCTCTCCTCAACCAGTAATATTGAAGCCCTTAGCCCCCCCTACTGTCGACCAAGTCCCTACACTAAAGAGGTTAACAAGAGAAGAGCTTCGGGAGCGATATGCGAAGGGGTTATGTTGGCATTGTGACGAGCCGTGGAGCCGTGAGCATCACTGTAGTAAAGGGGGACTTCTTATGATTGAACCGATAGAAGAAGAGGTCATTGAACATCCAAAAGTGAGCCTTGAACATGAAGAAGAAGATGTAGAAGAAGAGCCACAACCGACCGAAGTTACGGTACATACACTAGCTAGCTACTCAAACCCGCAAACGATGAAAATTGGAGGCCTTCTCAAACAACAACCAATCACTGTTCTCATCGACACGGGCAGTACTA
This sequence comes from Musa acuminata AAA Group, assembly GCF_036884655.1. NCBI lineage: Eukaryota > Viridiplantae > Streptophyta > Magnoliopsida > Zingiberales > Musaceae > Musa > Musa acuminata. The sequence goes on along the minus strand of NC_088331.1, from coordinate 26,423,420 downwards.
CTAACTTCCTAAATAGTAAGCTTGCTGTTCGGATATCATTACCTATCGAGAATCGCTGCAGGTTTGATGTTAAGGTCACCGACGGACGGATTTTGAATTGTGATCATAGGCGCTTGCAGGAGAAACTATTGCTGCAGGACCAAGAGATAATTGCAGATTTCTTCCTTCTCCCTCTTAACAATCATGAGGCCATGCTCAGAATTAAATGGTTGACAACATTATGTGATAATTCTTGGAATTTTATGAAACTAATTATGAAATTTTACAGTAAGGAGAAACAGGTGACATTGCACGGGAAACATGGGGGCGACATAACAACGATTTGCACACAACAAATGGAGAATGTTTTGCATAAAGCATGCAGCAGCTTTTTGGTACAACTTGAGCAGCAAACTAAGGGAGAGCCAACAGAATTTGATGATCCAAATCTACTTCCTTTGCTTACTGAATTTTCAAATATATTTGACGAACCGCGCAACCTACCTCTTACCTATCGGCATGATCATTGTATAATGATTCTTCCAAGCAAATCTTCAGCAAATGCTCAGCCATATCAGTATCCACATCTCTAGAAGTATGAAATAGAAAGGATTATAAAAGAGATGCTCGAAACAGGAGTTATTCGGCCAAGTTGCAACCTCTACTCTTCGCCGGTGCTACTTGTACGGAAGAAGGACGGAACAAGGCAAATATGTGTTGATTACCGAGCTCTCAATGGCATAATCATCAAGGACAAATACTTTATTCCAATAGTAGATGAATTGCTAGATGAAAGGGAGCACAAATCTTTACAAAGCTGGACCTTTGATCCGGGTATCATCAAATACGAGCATGCGAAGAAGACATACGGAAAACCACCTTTTGAACACAATACAACCATGAATTTTTGCTTTCTTCAACAAAAGGTGGAATATCTTGGGCATATCATATCAGAGGAAGGTGTGGCAGTGGACCCCTTCAAAATTGGAACAATGCAAAACTGGCCGACCTCGAGAAACATAAAATTGCTACATGGCTTTCTGGGTTTAACAGGCTACTACCGCAAGTTCGTGAAAAACTATGGAAAGATCAGTGCACCACTTACTTCCTTACTAGAAAAAGATGTCTTCCAATGGTTGGACAGAGCCTCCACTACCTTCGACAAACTTAAGGCAGCCATGACGACGACGTCGGTGCTAACACTACCAGATTTCAACCGACCCTTCATTATTGAGGCCGACACATCTGGAGTCAGAATTGGAGTCATTCTCATGCAAGATGGTCGACCACTCGCATACACTAGCAAGGCATTATCTCCCTCCGATCAAAATATGTCAACATATGATAAGGAGATGCTCGCCATTGTGAGCGCAGCAACGAGGTGGAGATTGTACTTGATCAAGCGATACTTTCAAATCAAGACCGACCATAAAAGCCTAAAATATCTCTTGGAGCAGAAGATATCTTCCCCCGAGCAGCAAAAATGGGTAACAAAACTTCTTGGATTTGATTTTGAAATAACTTACAAAAAGGGGAAAGAGAATATTCTTGCAGATGCGCTTTCGCAGCTACCCGAGCAAGTTGAAGTTTCGACCGTTTCACTTCCGACCAGCGACTTCCTTGAGGATATTAAGATGGAATGGCAGGAAGATTCAGATACTAGTAAGATTATAAAAAAATTGGAGGAAGCACCAAGCCCCATGGCTCATTACAATTGGGACTCAAAAGAATTACACTATAAGGGACGCATTGTGCTTGTGACAAATTCTATTTGCATCTTCAATAGCAGATTTTGGACAAAGTTATTCTATATGCAGGGTACTAAATTGAAAAGGAGTACGACATATCACTCACAAACCAACAACCAACCGGAAGTTTTAAACAGGTGCTTGGAGACAACCCAAAGCCACCCACTAAATATGACTACCCAAAGAGAACTCCAGACCCAGCCAAGATCCATTATTGATCGACGGATCGTGACTCGACGACGACGACCCACTAATGAAGTGCTAATACAGTGGGCGAACCTACCAAAAGATGATGCCACTTGGGAGAACTATGACGACTTGAAAATCAAATTCCCAGAATTCATGAATAATCAGCCTCGAGGACAAGGCTGCTTTGAAGAGGGCGGGTCTGTTAGGACTCTAGCTTGGAGAGTCCTAATTGAGAGGGATATTCATGTAAAAATGTTAGGACTCTAGCTAGGAGAGTCCTAATTGAGAGGGACATTCTGTTAGGACTCTAGTTAGGAGAGTCCTAATTGTGAGGGGCATTCCTGTAGGAGGTTTTTTCTTAGAGAAGAATTAGGAGTTGTAAGGGAATAGGAGTCTTGAGTAGGAGTCCTATTAGGAGTTGGTTAGAAGTAAGAGTCTTAAGTAGGAGTCCTATTAGGAGTTAGGGTTTAGAAGCCCTATAAATAGCCATGTATTCCTTCTCTTTTCTTAAGCAATAGATGAATCTTTTCTGCAGCCTTTGAGCAGCAACTTGGAGGGAGGAACCCCTATAGAGTTCCAAGGAGGCCGATCCCCTAAAGAGATCAACCCCAAGTTTAGAATCTGCAAGGGTTCTAACATTCACCCCCCCTCTTAGTGCTCTTGATCCTAACAATCACAAGAAGACCACTTGAAAGGAACATCAAGTGATGAGGACAGTGACAATGACATTGCACTTTTGACTCAAAAATTTAAAAAATATTTAAGAAAGAAGATATTTAAAAATAATACAAAAAATAAATTTGAACACAAGAAAGACCAACTAATTTGCTATGAGTGCAAAAAATCGGGACACTACAAGAACGATTGTCCTCAAGCCAAAAAGAGAACATCAAAGATGAAGGCGCTCAAGGCAACGTGGGATGATTTAAGCGCGTCCGAAGAAGAGGAGTCCAACACCGAGCAAGTTGCTCATTACGCCCTAATGGCCATCGGAGAAGAGGTAACGGATTTAATTAATGTAGATTTACCTTATCATGAATTATTAAATGCTTTCCATGAGTTATTTGATGAATATAAGACAATTAGTAGAAAATATAAATTGCTAAAAAAGGAGCATGATAGTCTCACTTGTGATATCGATAAATTAAAAACTGAATATCATGATAGTTTAGCTCCATGTATAAAATGCCATGATCTAGAATCTCTCCAAAAGGAGAACTTGCTACTTAAGGACACCTTAAAGAAATTCGAGGTTGGTAGCAAATCTTTGAACATGATCCTTACAAATAAGGGTCACGTTCCTAAAAGAAGTAGAATCGGATTTGTGAGAAGTCCTCACCAAAATCGAATCACTTTCATTAAAGGCCCCGTCTTACATGTTCGGCACCAAAGCAATTGCAACTTTTGTTGCAAATATGGACATAAAACTTATAAATGTCCATTCAAGAAAATTAGTCCGAACAAACTAATTTGGGTTCCTAAAGGAACTATGATCAATTCTATGCAATATGATGAACAAGTTTTTAAGGCACCCAAAAGAAAATGGGTACGTAAAAATAATCCCTTCTTGTAGAAACATACACCATCACAAGCTAGGAGCAAGAGATGGTATCTTGATAGTGGATGCTCAAGACATTTGACTGGAGATCCATCTCATTTTTCTAAGCTCACTAGCAAAGAAGAAGGGTACGTCACCTTCGGAGACAACAACCAAGGCAAAATCATTGGCAAGGGAACCATAGGTAACAAATTAAATTTTTCTATTGATGATGTCTTACTAGTTGATGGATTGAAACAGAATCTCTTGAGTGTTAGTCAATTATGCGATAAAGGTTATATCGTTAGATTTGAATCAAATGTGTGTATTATTGAAAAACCAAATCATAACATAACTATGATTGCATTAAAACAAAATAATGTCTACACCATCAACCTTGATGAACTAAGTAATGAAATGTGCTTCTCCGCTTTAAATGATGATGCTTGGCTTTGGCATAGGAGACTAGGCCATGCAAGCATGAAACTAATATCTAAGATCTCATCTAGAGAATTAGTGCGAGGAATTCCAAATATAAAGTTTATTAAGGACAAAGTATACGATGCATGTCAACTAGGTAAACAAATAAAAACTAGTTTCAAACCAAAAACTCAAATTAGCACCACTAGACCATTACAATTGATTCATTTGGACTTATTTGGACCAATTGACACGACAAGTCTAAGAGGAAGTAAATATACGTTTGTAATTGTGGATGACTATACTAGATACACTTGGACCTATTTCTTAGCTCACAAAAGTGATTGTTTCAAGTGTTTCTTTAAATTTTGTAAACTCACTCAAAACAAAAAAGGTTTCCTGATTTCATCAATCCGGAGTGATTACGGTGGCGAATTTCAAAACCATGACTTTCAAAATTTTTGTGAAGTTAATGGATACAATCACAACTTCTCCACTTCGAGGAATCCCAAACAAAATGGAATAGTTGAAAGAAAAAATAGAAACCTACAAGAAATGGCAAGAACGATGTTAAATGAACATAGTCTACCCAAGTATTTTTGGGCCGAAGCCGTAAATACGGCTTGCTACATCATGAATAGGGTCCTAATAAGACCATCTCTATCAAAAACTCCATATGAATTGTGGAATAACAAAAAACCAAATATTTCCTATTTTAAAGTTTTCGGTTGTAAATGCTTTATTTTGAATGAAAAGGATGCCTTAGGAAAATTTGATGCTAAATCCAATGAAGGCATCTTTCTTGGTTACTCTTCTGTTTCTAAGGCTTTTCGGGTTTTTAACAAAAGAACCTTAGTAATAGAAGAGTCTATTCATGTAGTTTTTAATGAAATTTCTAATTTAAAGAAAAATAATTTTGATGATGATCTTGGTTTTGATAATTTGAATTTAAATGAACCCCCTCCTCAAAATAGCAACTTAGATGCACCTTCTTCCGAAATTTTCTTACCTAAGGAATGGAAGTATATAGATGCTCATCCAAAGGAGCTAATTCTAGGAGATACATCAAAAGGGGTTCAAACTCGTTCCTCTTTCAAGAATTTTTGTGCTAACGCCACCTTCCTTTCTCAAATCGAACCTAAATTCATTGACGAAGCCATAAAAGATGATTTTTGGGTTATTACAATGCAAGAGGAATTGAATCAATTTGAGAGGAATAAGGTATAGGAGCTTGTTCTTAGACCTAGTGACCATTTAGTCATTGGTACGAAATGGGTCTTTAGAAACAAGCAAGACGAAAATGGTATCATGGTTAGAAACAAGGCTAGATTAGTAGCCAAAGGTTTCAACCAAGAAGAAGGTGTCGATTACGAAGAAACCTTCGCTCCCGTGGCTCGATTAGAAGCCATAAGGATGCTCCTTGCCTATGCTAGTAGTAATAATTTTAAACTATTTCAAATGGATGTCAAAAGTGCTTTCTTGAATGGTTTTATTTCCGAAGAAGTATATGTCGAACAACCTCCCGGATTTGAAAATTCTCTTCTTCCTAATCTTGTATTCAAATTGACTAAGGCTCTCTATGGCTTAAAACATGCTCGTAGAGCTTGGTATGAAAGGCTTAGTTCCTTTCTTATTTTAAATAATTTTACCAAAGGCAAGGTTGATACTACATTGTTTATTAAACATTTTGAAAATAATTTTCTTATTGTGTAAATTTATGTTGACGATATTATTTTTGGCTCTTCGGATGAATCACTATGTGAATCATTTGCCAAATGTATGAGTCATGAATTTGAAATGAGTTTAATTGGTGAATTAACTTTCTTTTTAGGATTACAAATCAAACAACTTAGTGATGGTATATTTCTTAACCAATCTAAATATACATTAGAACTGTTAAAATGATTTAACATGGATAATTCAAAAGCAATAAACACCCCTATGAGTACCGCGACTCAGTTAGATATGGATGAAAATAGTGAAAATTTCGATCAAAAAACATATAGGGGAATGATAGGTAGTCTACTCTACCTAACCACGACTAGACCGGATATTATGTTTAGTGTAGGACTTTGTGCTAGGTTTCAATCAAATCCTAAATTATCTCATCTTAAAAGTGTTAAAAGAATATTTAGGGATCTTAAAGGAACTCCAAATCTAGGATTGTGGTATCCAAAATCTGAAAAATTCGATTTAATAGCTTATGCAGATGCCGATTTTGGCGGATGCAGGATAGATAGAAAAAGTACATCTAGAACATGCCAATTTTTCAGACATGCACTTGTTTCTTGGACTTCCAAGAAACAAAATTCAGTTGCACTATCTACGACGGAAGCCGAATACATTGCTGCAAGTGCATGCTGTGCACAAGTTGTTTGGATGAAATATACATTAGAAGACTATGGAATTCACTTTAAAAACATTCCCATAAAATGTGATAATACTAGTGCTATATGTCTTACTAAAAATCTAATTCAACACTCTAGAACTAAGCACATCGACGTTAGGCATCATTTCATACGCGATCATGTCCTTAACAATGATATTGTTCTAGAATTCAATGATACAAAGCATCAATTAGCAGATATATTTACAAAAGCTTTGAATGAAGACCAATTTGAATTCATTAGAAGGGAATTAGGTATGTTAAATTGTCCCGAAGAATAAACTTGTTTGAATGGATTTTCCGTAAAGTTTTTCATCCTCTCTCCGTTCCTCGGTGAATTTGATCCTTCTCTTTCGATTCTAAATGACATGTTAAATTACCTTAACCTATCTTGAGTCAAAAAAAAAAAAAAAAATGCTGCACGTCAGCGGTGGCACTGCCAGAACCGGCGGTAGCACCGCCTGAGAGCTCAGGCGCCAAGCGGTGGCACCGCTCGGTTTGGCGGTGGCACCGCCCGAGACACCCTATAAATCCCAAATGGTTAGGGCCGACGGTGACACCGCCCCCAACCCGAGGAAGCCTTGCTCCAACTCTCCCAAACTCTCTCAATCCCTCATTCTAACCTCTACAAACCTTGGAGAGGGATTCTTGTTGGTCCAAGCTCTCCATCCTCTAAGAAACACTCCATAAGGTAAAATCCTTCCTTCCCTTTCTTCTTGTTTTACCTACTCATTACAATTTCATATATCTTTTTCATCTTGTCTAGAAAATGGCTCCTAAGAGATCAAAAGGGAAAAGGATTGAAGGAGATTCATATGACCACGATCTTTTTAGATCCAAAGAAGAAGCCCTTAAGTTTCCAAAATTTGAAACAAGATATATCCATAAGGGTAAACACGTTGATCTCGATGAACTAGGAGACTTAGAACCCATTAGGTGGTTTGCTCATCTAGAGGCCCTACCTCTCCTACAAATAGATGAACCAATTTATCCTAGGATAGTTAGGCTCTTTTATGCAAACCTATGGGTAGATAACGATAGCCTAAGTACTTACCTTTTAGGCACACAAATTAGGCTTTATGATCATACTATTTGTGAACTAATTAGAATCACTGAAAAAGATAGGGGCTGCTATTTTAGAGGTAAATGGGATGTTAATATAATAGGAGCAACTTACACCGAAGTTGTCGAAACCATTTTTGCAAACTCAGACCTCGGAATAATACCCAAGAGTTGCGAACACTTACTACCTTTTAACTCTAAGATTCTTCATCATTTCATAACAAGCATACTATTCCCTAAGCAATATCATCTTGATGAAATGAGTCTAATAGAGATAAGCACCATGTATTGGATTATGACTGGTCAACATAACTGTTTTGGATATTCAATACGGCAACACATGCAGGATATTACAGCTAAAGATACTATGTTACCATATGGGGGGTTAATCACTAGATTTCTTCATGCCTATGACATTTGCATCCCACCCGATGAAGAAACAATTCAAAGTGATAGATATAACATCATCAATAAAAATCTACTAAAGAGACTTAGGTGCACATTTAACAATGGAATATGGGTAAGGCAACCTAGGAGGACTGATCCTATTCCTCCACCAGTAGAACAACCAGAAATACCAATTTTTAGGGGAAATGAATCTCCTCCTCCTAGTCCCTTTGGTGCAGCACCTTCAGCTCCTGTTTCATCCTCTGAAGGACTCATTATGGCAGAACTGTCTCAGATCAAATTCCAACAAGACCAACTCAAATCGCAGCAAGAACAAATTCAACTCCAGCAAATTAAAATTTTGAAGGAACTACGACAACTAAATCAAAAAATAGATGTTATGTATCAGCACTATGCATTACCTCCTAAGGATTGATGTATCTTTTTATTTTGTTCCGTTTACTCTTAATATCAAGTTCGAAGCTGGTCATCTTTTGAAAGAAAACTGAACCTTCTTTTTATATATAATTTTAAAATTCTGGATATATGCTTTTGGATGAATGCTGATTTTTCCTTTAAGATGAACTCTACGTAAATATTTTAGCATACTTATTTTTGGATGATGAATTTTAGCATACTTAATGAGAATAATGATAAGTTCTACGGTTAGAACTTATCGGTTTATGCTTGAATTCAATGGATGAAATTCAAGTGTTTTCATCCTCTCATAATATGGCATATAGATAGGGGGAGTTATGTTTAACTCCGTCATCAATTGATTATCATCATAAAAAAGGGGGAGATTGTTGAATCTCATATTTTGATGATAAAATCAATTGATGGGTTAATTGATTTAATCCGTATTATTGAGTTAAGTGTGCAGGATTAACTACGATAACTAGAAAACATAAAGCAAGAATACCAGAGTCAAGTTTGATGGACGTTTAAGAGTCCGAAGAATCGTCGGAGATGCTGCCGGAACCAACCGAGAAGAAACCAGGAACCTGTCGGAATTTTCGGAACTTCGCCGAAGAGATCGCCTGAGGTTCACGGAGATCACCGAGAAGGCTCGGCTACTCGTTAAAGTCATCACAAGACTCGACGTTCAAGGTTGAAAAATTACTTAGGATGTGTTTTGTTATGTAGTTCACTTGTAATTAGGATTAGGATTAAGAGATAATCCTATATCCTGGTTAGGGGCCAATTGGGCCCAAAATTTGACTTGGTTTGGGCTAAATTTGAAGCCCAAATAGTGAACCGAAGGGTTTGGCGGTGGCACCGCCAGACTAGGCGGTGGCACCGTTTGGCTGGGTGGTGGCACCGCCAGTCCACTATCAGTATCAGAAACTAACAAGCGGTGGCACCACTACTGACAAGCTGTGGCACCGCCAGCATCGAGAACCCAAAGAGAATTCAAATTTTGGAGCCCAAATTTGAATCCTCTTGAGGCCTATAAATACCCCTCAAATCTCAGCTGAGATTACAACTTTTTGAGAAATAATTGATTGAGAGAAAGGTCTTAGAAAAGTCTTTGCTAGTCTTGTTTTCAATTTGCTAGTGTTCACCTCCTTCTTTCTTGCTGAAAATTTGTAAGAGAGTGAACCGTTTGTAAAAAGTTGCAAGAGGGGTATTTACCCTTCCCTTTCAAGAGATTTGCTAGTGGAAGGTGGGAGACTCATCGAAGAAGGGCCTCGCAAGTGGATGTAGGTCATTTGACTGAACCACTGTAAAATCGGCGTGATCTCTGGTTTGCATTTACTTATTGTCATTTATGTTACTGCAAACCATTTGCACTTTAATGCTCTACTTCTTTGTCTTTGTCTTACTTATCCCTTCAAGTTAAAACGCAATCGAAACTGTTTCAAATTGTTTAAATCATTGCTTTTATCGTACGAAGGTTCCGAAAGTATTTAAATTGTCAAAAGTTTATCGCACTTTACCGCTGCACTAATTCACCCCCCCCCCCTCTTAGTGCCGCTCCGATCCTAACATATATTTCACTAGACCTCAATATATTTTGCACGTCAACATATCAAATATTTCAGTGATCCTCAAATCCTGCTCTAATACCACCTCTATCACACCCCTAAAAATATTGATAATATTAAAAAACTTTCAACACAAATCCATCCAAGATCCAAACACACCTTCGAGGTCACTAAGAAAATATTCAAATCAAAATTTCACCTCTATAATCCACAAATTCATAAACCCAGTGTAGTTCATAAACATACAACACATCACTCGATGATTCATAAAATCAGAACCCAACTCACCAAAATAATAACCACAACATAAATTCACAAGTGTGGGAGTCTATAAAGTCACAAAACCAATGTTTACCATAAGTTCATATCATTACATGAATTAAACTTAACATTCCAAAATCCTAAACATGAAAGATCCTTTAAACTTATACAAAATCCATAAGTTTATATTCATCGTCAACATTTCATTAGATGCAGAGTGTGCTTATACAACAAAAACATATATACTAATAAAGATCTGCCCAATATCTTCTAGCTTTCCACTACCTCAACCCAATTTTCACATTTAAGCAAGCGACAAGCGATCCTAAAAAATTTATACAGCAATAGAGTGAGCATATAAGGCTCAACAAATGACTAACATATCCATGATAAAAGAGGACAATTTCCAAACAAATAAGGTTTCAAAATTCAAGGCAAAATATAAGAATTCATAGATGTAAAATCATTAGGTGCAGAATCACAAATGTAATTTCAATCAAATATATTTGGTTCATAACAGATGGAGCATAGAGTAATTGGAGCATATCAATAGCATACGAAATGTTCCAGAGCATATCAATGGCAATTAGGACATTTCAGAACATATCAGTTCATAGCAAATGGAGCACAGAGTAATTGGAGCATATCAATAGTGTATAAAATGTTCCAGAGCATATCGATAACAAATGGAATATTTTGAAGTGTAACAATAACAGATGAAACATTTCGGAGCATATCAATGGCGTATGAAATGTTTCAGAGCATTTCAATAATAAATGAAATATTTTGGAACATATCAATGGTATGTGAAACATTTCAAAGTATATCAATGACATATGAACCGTTTCGGAGCATATCCAAGGACAAATATGTAACAGAAGCTCAAACGTCGAATTTGACGTTGCATTTATATCATTCTTATCCAAAGCATGTATAGAAAAACATAACCAAAGCTCTAAATATCATATCAAACATACAAAAGGTGAAGTGGGACCATAACATAATATGGTACATCCATTTCTGAATGACCACCAAACATAAGTCTCCCACGTCTGGGAGCTCTCCCACGTCTTGGAGCTCTATCCACCCACATCTCAGTGAAGTCATAGGGAACAACAGAGCATCATAGGCTCTATAAATAACTCCCTTCACCATTTCTGGCAAAGGTTCACAATATCCCACAAACACCAGAGTATAAAAGGATAGTATGAACAATAAATAGCACATATCAGAAGCACACGTGAAACAACAAAACGTACATTTGTCTTTACGAGTCAATATGATATAAGTAATAATTCTTTCACAAATGTATTCAGATTTGAAAGGAAAGGAAAGCAAGAGCACGTATGGATTCCAAACAATCACATACAACTAAATTCAAATAAGAATGTTAGATGAATTCGATATCCAAAAGAATGAAACGGGAATAGGCACATATCGAAAGCAAATGCAGAACAATGGAATATACATGTGCCTATATGAGTCAATGTGATATAGCATAAATGTTACACAATATGTTTCAAGAATGTAAATAATTTATAAACAAGAGCAAACCCGAATTCAAGCATTAATATAAGCCTCAATAGAGTGAATGGAACTAAATGAAATCTATTTATAATAGAATGAAAATAGAATATACGAAATCGACCAATTTCTGACAGAATTCGAGAGGCACATTGAACAAATGATTTAAACCATCAATTATACTCTAATTTACTCAGAAAATATATCATTGGACAAAAATAAAATAACTGTTTTGTATATAGGGTCAGATTCAATAGATAACTGGATAGGCATTTGAGTTTCATATTTTTCAATCTATATATTAAAAGAAATCTGTACAAGTCCAGTATCAAATAAGGTTAGTTTGGTATAAATCAAAATTTCCAACAGGGACTTATAGGTATTTTAGCATTAAAAGGTCAAAAATTTTGATATCTATTTTGCAGCATCCATAGGCTCATTTGTAAAAGATGTTTGGGTAAGTATTCGATGTCCAAAATTTTTAATATCAGTGTCAAAAGAAAGGTATAAGAGTCTAACTTCAATCAAATAAGGTCTTGCCTAAATCCATGTTTGGTGCTAGAAGTTATGGCTAAAACAATCTATAGGGGTTAGTTTATCAAAAAATTCCAGATCCATGGTTTTGTGTCTAACAAGAGAAAGAATCGGGTTCTAAGCAGAAATCTTTCTGATTATTTAGAATCAATATGAGAACAGAGACTAATATTACTATAGGATGGGGTTAGAATTCTTGCCTTTGAAAATTATGTGCCCAATTGGGGAAATTTGAGCAAGAAACCTCAAAACCCCCAAATTTCTCTTCTTCTTCTTCTTCCCACTTTTTTTTTTCTTTTTCTTTCTCTCTTTCTCTCTTCTTCTCTCATGCAGTTGCCTTCTCAAGTTTCTTGAGAACAAAGGCAGAGAGGCTTAAGCATTGGGTTTTGTAATTTTGTGTATTTTGCAGTTTAGTCCTTGTATTATTATATTTATGATTAGGTCCTCAAGGTTTACATATAGGTCCTCAAATTTTTTTTTCTTTTTGAACAGAACCCCAAATCTTATGAATAATTCTCAGATTTATATTTTGGCTCTTTTATCAAATTTAAAATAGATACTTACATTACAAATAGAAACTTATACGAAAATTTAGAAATGAGGGATGTTACACTCTCCCCCCGTTAAAAGAAAATTTTAGTCCTCTAAATTTATCATACCTCTATCGGTGAAAAGACAAGTATAAACTTTTTTTCATTTCCTCCTCTAGCTCCCAAGTTGTTTCCTCTCCAGAATGATATCTCCAAATTACTTGAACAAGAGGGATGACCCGATTCCTTAGGATCTTTTGTTTCTCATCAACAATCTGAGTGGGCTCTTCCACATAAGATAAATCTTTATCGATCTCCATCAGCACATACTTAATGATATGAGAAGGATCAGGTATATACTTTATAATCATCGAAACATGAAATATATTATGGATATGGCACAACGATGGTGGCAAGGCAATCCTGTAAATGACAGAACCAACCCTCTCAAGGACCTCAAAAGGTCCAATAAATCTTAGGCTTAACTTTCCTTTCTTCCCAACCCTTATAATGCCTTTGGAAGGGGAGATCTTTAAAGAACACAAAATCTCTGATTTCAAACTCAATAACTCATCTTCTATTGTCAGCATAACTCTTTTGACGACTCTGAGCAGTTTTTAACCTTTTCCTTATAACTTAAATTTTCTCAGTAGTTTCTTGTACTTTGTCCGGTGCTAACAACTTTCTGTCACCAACTTCCTCCCAACATATAGGTGTTATGCACTTTCACCCATATAAAGCTTCACAAGGAGCTATCTAAATACTTGAATGATAAATATTATTATAAGTGAACTCAACAAGTGAAATATCTTTATTTCATTCACCTTTCCAAACAATAACATAGGCTCTATGCAAATCCTCAAGTGTTTGAATTGTTCTTTCTGACTGACCATCAGTCTGAGGATGTTATGCAGTACTAACCTTGACTTTAGTACCCATAGAATCCTATAATCTTCTCCAGAATCTAGAGAGAAATCTGGAGTCTCTATCAGAGATGATCTCCTTTGGAATACCAAGTAGTCTTACTATTTCATTGATATATAAATCTGCAAGTCTGTTAAGCGAATAAGTCATATTAATTAGTTGGAAATGTGCAGATTTTATTAACCTATCAATGATAACCCAAATAGCATCATGCTTTCGAGAGATTCTAGGTTGTCTTGAAACAAAATCCATGATAACACATTCCCATTTCCATTCAGGAATATCTAAAGGTTGCAACAACCCACTAGGTCTTTGGTGTTCTCCTTTGATTTATTGACAAGTCAAACATTTTGAAACATACATTGCAATTTCCTTCTTCATGCCTTCCCACCAATAATGACATTGGAGATCTCTATACATCTTAGTGCTCCCAGGATGCATGGTGTACTTTGAAGTACGACTTTCCTTTAAGATTTGGTTCTTGATATTTGGTTTATTTGGTACACATACTCTATCCCCAAATCTCAATAGGCCATCCTTTAAAACTTGAAATTTTTGCTTCAATTCCTTTTCTACTTCATTCCTCAAGTAGATTAAAGGTGGATCTCGTAATTGTCCTTCCTTAATTTGTTGAATAAGATCATATTACACTTGAATGGAGGCCATCAATATCATTGAGTCTTGCTCTTTCCTTATAGCATTCAAATTCAAATTTTCTTCTAATAACTTCCATTACTTCACGACCAGACTAGCCATAAAACTTATAAATTTTCTACTAAGTGCATCAGCTACAACATTGGCATTGCTCAAGTGATAACGGATGGCACAATCATAATCCTTTAGAAGTTCTATTCATCTTCGCTAACTCATGTTTAACTCTTTTTGAGTGAAAATATATTTTAAACTCTTATGATCAGTAAAGATTTCAAATTGTCGACCATACAAAGAATGTCTAAAAATCTTTAGAGCAAAAACAATTGCTTCCAATTCCAAATCATGAGTTGGATAATTCAATTCATAACCTTTTAGTTGTCTAGAAGCATAAGCAATCACTCTCCCTTCCTGCATCAAAACACATCCTAGGCCCTATCTTGAAGCATCAATATAAACTACAAATCCCTCACTACCACTTGGAATAGTGAGAATAGGGGCACTAGTCAATCTTCTTTTTAACTCTTGAAAACTTTGCTCACAATCATCACCCTACACAAATTTCACATTATTTTTACTGAGTTTGGTGAGGGGTTGAGCGATTCGAGAAAATCCCTCCACAAATCTCCTGTAATAACTTGTCATGCCCAAGAAGCTTCTAACTTCTATTACATTTGTTGGTACTTCCCATTCAACTATAGCTTCTATTTTCTTTGGATCAATAGATATTCTCTTTCCTGAAATCACATGGCCTAAGAAACCCACTTCATTCAACCAAAATTCACATTTGCTGAACTTTGCATACAACTTCTTTTTTCTTAGTATGGACAATACATTTCTCAAGTGTTCCTTATGCTCCTGATTACTCCTTGAATACACCAATATGTCATCAATGAATACAATTACACAGTCATCCAAGAGCGATTGAAATATCCTATTCATTAGTTTTATAAAAGCTGCAAGGGCATTAGTCAAACCAAAAGGCATCACCAAGAATTCATAGTGACCATATCGTGTTCTAAAAGCTGTTTTTGGAATATACTCCTCCTTGATCTTCAACTGATAGTAACTTGACCTCAGGTCAATCTTAGAGAATACTTGTGCACCCTACAGTTGATCAAACAAATCATCAATTCTGGGTATGGGATACTTGTTTTTGACAGTCACTTGATTCAACTGTCTATAATCAATACAAAGCCTCAATGTTTCATCCTTCTTCTTCACTAATAATACTGGAGCACTCCACGATGAAACGCTAGGTCGTATGAAACCCTTATCTAATAATTCTTATAATTGTTTCTTTAATACCTCTAACTCGAGTGGTGCCATTCTGTAAGGAGGCTTAGATATTGGGGTTGTACTGGGGACCAGATCAATAACAAATTCACCCCCTCTATCTAGAGGTAAACCGAGCAAGTCATCTGGGAATACATCAGGGAACTCTTTGACCACGAAAATTTCATCCAGATGGGTTTCCTAATTTGAATGCTCCTCAACACACACCATATAACAGAAACAATCCTTCTACATAAGACGATAAGCTTGAAGTGCTGATATCAAGCAAGGAGGCAAATCATGCCTAATGCCCTCAAAGTAAAATATAGGCTGATTTGGTATGCAGAAAGTAATTATTTTTGTGTAGCAATCAATACTAGCGTGATGAGAAGATAACCAATCCATGCCATGTATAATATCAAAACCTTGGATCTCTAGGAGAATTAAATCAGCAAGGAGTTCGTGTTCTCCAATAGAGATCAAATAAGATGGGTAAACCAAGTTTGTTGCCAAAGAATCCCCAACAACAGTTGTTACATATAACATATAATCCAGGGGTCTTGGTAGAATATCCAAGTAACAAGCAAAGTATTACGAATCAAATCATAGATGAGACCCATGGTCAAACAAATATTTGTATTATTTCAGAAACATGAATAATACCTTCGACTACTAATTCAGAAGTTTTAGAATCATATTCAATGATAGCATATACTCTGACATGGGCTGATGATTTAGGAGGCAGTGACTCTTTCTTCTTGTTCAAGAGGCAGTCTTTTATTTTATGATCCAACTTTCCACTAGCAAAATAGACTCTAATCATCCAAAAACGCAAACTTGTTTCATAATTTAACTTGCAATTCACATATGATTGAGTCTTTTGTGGTGACTTCCCATTTCAAATCCAAATGTCTTGACCCTCTTGTTATCACTTTCTGATTCATTTCCAATCAGATTTTTAATTGGTAAACTTGTCCTTATCAATATTTCCACTGATCTCCAAAAATTCTTTTCATTGTTGCCATTAATGATCAGCCTCTACTTCCAATATAAGGTGGCAAACGAAAATCTTTTGATCATCAGAACAATTTTTTACATCAAATATCTTCTCTGTTTGCATCATCCATTTTTCTGCCACCAATGAAATTAGGTTCACCATGCTTTCATTGCGCTACTCTGATGTAGTATCCTCGATCAACCCTTTTATCGCACTTAATTAATCTAAAGCAGATGAAGTAGGAGGACTAAATGTCCTCGTCATCCTAGATTCCTAAAATGCAACAAAGAAAATTTCCACTGATCATTATAGTTCACTAGACCTCAATATATTTTGCACGTCAACATATCAAATATTTCAGTGATCCTCAAATCATGCTCTAATACCACCTCTATCACACCCCTAAAAATATCGATAATAATAAAAAATTTTCAACACAAATCCATCCAGGATCCAAACACACATTTGAGGTCACTAAGAAAACATTCAAATCAAAATTTCACCTCTATAATCCATAAATTCATAAACCCTGTGTAGTTCATAAACATACAACACATCACTCGATGATTCATAAAATCAGAACCCAACTCACCAAAATAATAACGAAAACATAAATTCACAAGTGTGGGAGTCTATACAGTCACAAAACCAACGTTTACCATAAGTTCATATCTTTACACGAATTAAACTTAACATTTCAGAATCCTAAACATGAGAGGTCCTTTAAACTTATACAAAATCCACAAGTTCAGATTCATCGTCAACATTTCATTAGATGCAAAGTGTACTTATACAACAAAAACATATATACTAATAAAGATCTGCCCAAAATCTTCTAGTTTTCCACTACCTCAACCCAATTTTAACATATAAGCAAGCGACAAGCGATCCTAAAAAATTTATACAGCAACGGAGTGAGCATATAAGGCTCAGCAAATGACTAACAGATCCATGGCAAAAGAGGACTATTTCCAAACAAATAAGGTTTCAAAATGCAAGGTAGAATATAAGAATTCATAGACGTAATCTCATTAGTTGCAGAATCACAAATGTCATTTCAATCAAATATATTTGGTTCATAACAGATGGAGCATAGAGTAATTGGAGCATATCAATAGCGTACGAAATGTTCCGGAGCATACCAATAGCAATTAGAATATTTCGGAACATATCAGTTCATAGCAAATGGAGCACAGAGTAATTGGAGCATATCAATAGCGTATAAAATGTTCCGTAACATATCGATGACATATGTAACATTTCGAAGTGTAACAATAACAGATGAAACATTTCGGAGCATATCAATGGCGTTTGAAATGTTTCGGAGCATTTCAATAATAAATCAAATATTTTGGAACATATCAATGTTATGTGAAATATTTCAAAGCATATCAATGACATATGAACCATTTCGGAGCATATCCAAGGACAAATATGTAACAGAAGCTCAAACGTCAAATTTGACGTTGCATTTATATCATTCTTATCCAATGCATGTATAGAAAAACATAACCAAAACTCTGGATATCATATCAAACAAACAAAAGGTGAAGTGGGACCATAACATAATATGGTACATCCATTTCTGAATGACCACCAAACATAAGTCTCCCACGTTTGGGAGCTCTCCCACATCTTGGAGCTCCATCCAACCACGTCTGAGTGAAGTCATAGGGGCCGGCAGAGCATCATAGGCTCTATGCATGACTCCCTTCACCATTTCTAGCAATGGTTCACAATATCCCACAAACACCAGAGTACAAAATGATAGTATGAACAATAAATAGCACATATCAGAAGCACACATGAAATAACAAAACGTACATGTGCCTTTATGAGTCAATATGATGTAAGCAATAATTCTTTCACAAATGTATTCACATTTGAAAGGAAAGAAAAGCAAAAGCACATATGGATTCCAAACAATCACAAACAACTAAATTTAAATAAGAATGTTAGATGAATTCGATATCCAAAGGAATGAAACGAGAATAGGCACATATCGAAAGCAAATGCAAAACAATGGAATATACATGTGCCTATATGAGTCAATGTAATATAGCATAAACGTTACACAATATGTTTCAAGAATGTAAATAATTTATAGACAATAGCAAATCAGAATTTAAGCATTAATATAAGCCTCAATTGAGTGAAGGAAACTGAATGAAATCTATTTCCAAATGAATGAAAACAGAATATGCAAAATCGACCAAAGCTCGATTTCTGACAGAATTTGAGAGGCACATTGAACAAATGTTTTAAACCACAATCATACTCTAATTTACTCAGAAAATATATCATTGGAAAGATATTTCAATCTAGTTTCTGATCAAATAAGTTTCATATGAATCAAGATTTCCAATAAGGAGTTACCATTGATTTAATAACCAAAGGTCAAAAATAAAATCACAGTTTTGCGGAATTCATAGGGTCAGATTCAATAGATAACTGGATATGCATTTGAATTTCATATTTTTCAATCCATATATTAAAAGAAAGCTCTACATGTCTAGTCTCAAATAAGATCAGTTTGGTATAAATCAAAATTTCCAGCAGGTCCTTAGGCATTTTAGTATTGAAAGGTCAAAAATTTTGATCTCTATTTTGTAGCATCCATAGGCACATTTGAAACAGAAGTTTGGGTAAGTATTCGGTGTCCGAAATTTTAAATATTAGTATCAAAAGATAGGTATAAGAGTATAATTTTAAACAAATAAGTTCTTGCCTAAATCCATGTTTGGTGCTAGAAGCTATTGCTGAAACAATCTATAGGGGTTAGTTTATCAAAAAATTTCAGATCCATGGTTTTGTGTCTAACAAGAGAAAGAATCGGGTTCTAAGCAGAAATCTTTCAGATTATTCAGAATCAATATGAGAACAGAGACTAATATTATGTTAGAATTCTTGCCTTTGAGAATTATGAGCCCAATTGGGAAGATTTGAGTAAGAAACCTCAAAGCCCCCAAATTTCTCTTCTTCTTCTTCTTCCCACTTTTTTTTTTTTTCTTTCTCTCTTTCTCTCTTCTTCTCCCATGCAGCTGCCTTCTCAGGTTTCTTGAGAACAAAGGCAGAGAGGCTTAAGCATTGGGTTTTGTAATTTTGTTTATTTTGTAGTTTAGTCCTTGTATTATTATATTTACGATTAGGTCCTTAGGGTTTACATATAGGTCCTCAGATTTTTTTTTCTTTTTGAACTGATCCCCAAATCATAAGAATAAGTTATCAGATTTATATTTTGGCTCTTTTATCAAATTTAAAATAGATACTTACATTACAACTAGAAACTTATACGAAAATTTAGAAATGAGGGATGTTACACTCTCCCCGCCCGTAAAAGAAAATATTGCTTACTTCGTATTGACTCGTAAAGGCACACGTACGTTTGTTGTTCTGCGTGTGCTTCTGATATGTGTTATTTATTGTACATACTGACCCTTTGTACTCTGGTGTTTGTGGGATATTGTGAACCTTTGCCAGAAATGGTGAATGGAGTTATGCATAGAGCCTGTGATGCTCTACCGGCCCCTATGACTTCACTCAGACGTGGGTGGATGGAGCTCCCAAACGTGAGAGACTTATGTTTGGTGGTCATTCAGAAATGGATGTACCATATTATGTTATGGTCCCACTTCACCTTCTGTATGTTTGATATGATATCCAAAGCATTGGTTATGTGTTTCTATACATGCTTTGGATAAGAATGAAATGAATGCAACTTCGATTCGACGTTTGAGCTTCTGTTTCGTATTCGTTCTTTAATATGCTCCGAAATGGTCCATATGTCATTGATATGTTTCGAAATGTCCCATTTGCTATTGATATACTCCGAAACGTTTCATACGCCTTTGATATGCTCCGAACTGTTTCATTTTCTATTGTTATGCTTTGAAATATTCCATATGTTGTTAATATGCTCCGGAACATTTCATACGCTATTGATATGCTCCAATTACTCTATGCTCCATTTGTTATGAATCAAATAGGTTTTGAATGACATGACAAATATGATTTTGTATCTAATGAGATAGTATCCTTGAGAATTCTTGTATTCTCCCTTGCATTATGATATCTTACTTGTTTGAAACCGTTCCTTTTGTTCTGAATATGCTTTGTCACTTGCTGAGCTGTTTTTAGCTCACTCCGTTGTTATATAAATCTTTCAGGTCATCTTGTCACTCTTTGAGATGTTTGAATTGGGCTGAGGCAGTGGAGAGCAATTCTGAATTATGGACAAGTCTTGTTGGTTATTATGTTATTGTTGTATAAGCATATTTTGTATGTAATGAAATGTTGTCGATGAATCGAAATGGATATACTGTGTAAAAGTATTAGAAGATCTCTCTTATTTGGAATTTGGGAATGTTAAGTCTAGTTTATGATGATATGAACTTGTGGTGAATAATTGGAGTTCTGATTGTATAATTTATTTAACTTATGGATTTATAAATGTTATTCATGTTTGTTAAGTTGGCTTGGGTTGTCATAAATATGAATTATCGAGTGATGTGATATATGATTATAAACTGCACAGGTTTTATAGATGTGAATTTGATAGAATGTTTTTCAATGTCCTCAAATGTGTGTTTGGATCCTGGATGGATTTGTGATGAAAATTTTTAATATCATGGATATTTTGAGGGGCGTGACATTAGGTAGCTCCCCCACTTGATCTCACAATGCATCCACCAATGCATTATCTCAAGTGAGATCATGCAACGACTCCTCGCTGCTCGTTCGGTCCATTGAGCTTCGTGGAGTTGTTGTTTGTTGAGGTACTCCACCTCAACATGTGCGGTATATTGCACATGATTCTCCCTCTAGAGAAACCGAGATCTATCCCTCCTAGATAACTGTCCCGTTGGAGCAACATCTCTCTTCATTTCGGAGACCACCATCCCCTTGGACTACTCTGATTTGCTGAACAAACTATGCATTGTTCTGCCTCCTGCAAACGCACTTGCTAGATTGTGACTCCACGTCAATACAGCCCCTGCTGTACCACTCAAGGCCTAGCAACATGCTGAACTCATTGCACACTTCAGCCTCCTATGGACGTATCCTTCACATGCCGAAGAGAAAGTTTTAATGCTCCATGGTGCCGAGTTTCGGTTGCCTTGGGATGGCCGCGAACATTCCATCGTCCGCATACAAGCCCATGCATGAGTACCGAATTCTTCGAGTTAGCAATTCCCCTCACCTCTGTGAGCTTTGCATAACTCTTTCGGTCGCTAAGCAACTCATTTCACCTTGCATGGTCTCATCCTTTACTAAGCACCTTGCTTGCCTTAGCACCATCAAGTATAGTAGTCAACGTTGAGCCATAGCTCAAACTCAGCCATCTCAACCTTTGTATGCTCCACATTCTTCCAAGCTTGCCTATTCTCATAGTGCCTCTTACGTGAAAGGTTGGCCATTCCTCTGAATGCCAATCTCAGATGTCCACTCCTCCGAGTGACTCCTTTTCCCTACATCTCCATGCTCGTTTTCCACCAAACGATCGTGCATGTGCTGACTGCCCTCAATGCAGCCCTGCTAGGTCCCCCACATTTGCATGCTAAGTATTTCTATGAGTGCTTGTCCCGCTCTGATACCATCTGTTACGGACTTAGCTGGTTTTGCCTAAGTCATGTGGTACCCTTGCATGTTCATTCGCAAAGGTTAGCCTCCCCGAAGCCTCCCATGGTCCCTTAGGACCTACAAAAGAGAAAACGGGTTAGAGAAACGCCTCACTTGAGATCCACAAGCAAACATTTCAAAAAACACTTCATAAACAATGCAAATTATAAACATACATTGCAAGCTCTAAACAGTTGCAAAACAAAGGGTCAAAATGGTCAATTGCAGATCGATAATCTCTCACAAGTGTCCACATGACACAACATTTATTTACAAGCCTAAAGCGGCCACCAAACCTAACTAAAATAGGACTATTAAGCCTTCGACCGTCCCTCTATATGTTGTGCAAAGCATGAATATACCAAAAGACATGGATATACATAAGCATTATATCAAACATCTTGTTTAGAAGTTTGTCCGAGACAGAACGTCATTTTAATTGACGAAAGTTTTCCGCTACACTAATTACTCCCCCACCCCCCCTCTTAGTGCTTTTGATCCCAACAATTGGTATCAGAGCGGGGTTCACTCTTAATCAGATTAAAACCCAAGAGAGATGGCATACGCCGAAAACTAAGAGGGTCACTATATTACACGTCCGCCCATATTCAATGGGACACACTACACCTATTAGAAGACCCGAATGAGGATCTTCCTTATTTCCATGGATTTTGAACTTTGGATTATTGTTGAAAATGGATTTTCAAAGTCTTCTCTTCCAATGATCGATTAGAATGAATTGGAGAAGAAGACTTTCGCTCTTAATATAAAGGCTATGAATGCCTTATTTTGTGCACTTGATAAAAACAAGTTCATTCGTGTTTCGATTTGTGAAACTGCATTTGATACTTGGCATATACTCGAAGTGACTCACGAAGGCACAAGTAGAGTGAAAGAGTCAAAAATCAATCTTTTAGTACATTCTTATGAACTTTTTCGAATGAAATAGAGCGAGACCATAGGCAACATGTACACCCATTTCACGGATGTCGTCAATGGTTGAAAAGGACTTGGTAAAAGTTTTTCGGATTTTGAGCTCATCAATAAAATTCTAAGATCCCTTCCAAAGAGTTGTGACCCTAAAGTCACTGCTATTCAAGAGGCTAAAAATTGAAACAACTTTCCTCTAGAAGAATTAATCGGGTCATTAATGACCTACGAAATGACTTGTAAAGCTCATGAAGAGCAAGAAGATATCCTTCCAAAGAACAGGAAGGATATGACACTTAGAACTCTAGAATACCACTTAAGAGAAAACACAAGTGATGAGGACTTTGACGATGACTTAGCACTTCTAACAAGGAAATTTAAAAAATTTATTAAAAAAATAAATTTAAAAATGGCACTAAAAATAAACTTGAACCCAAAAAGGACCACGTTATTTGCTACGAATGCAAGAAGCTGGGACACTACAAAAGTGATTATCTCCAAGCCAAGAAGAGAACACCAAAAAAGAAGGCGCTCAAAGCAACGTGGGTTGACTCAAGCACGTCCAAAGAAGAGGAGTCCAACACCGAGCAAATTGCTTATTACGCCCTAATAGCCATCAGAGAGGAGGTAACAAATTTAATTGATGTAGATTTATCATTTGATGAATTGTTAAACGCTTTCCATGACTTGTTTAATGAATGCAAAATAATTAGTAGAAAATATAAATTGTTAAAAAAAGAGCATGATATTCTTATTAATAATTTTGATAAATTAAAAACTGAACATAATGATAGTTTAGCTCCATGTATAAAATGTCATGATCCAAAAACTCTCCAAAAGGAGAACTTGCTACTTAAGGACACCTTGAAGAAATTCGAGGTTGGTAGTAAGTCTTCGAATATGATCCTTACAAATAAAGGCCACGTTCCTAAAAGAAGTAGAATCGGATTTGTTAGAAGTCCTCACCAAAATCTAACCACCTTCATTAAAGGCCCCATCTTGCATGTTTCGAACCAAAACAAGTGCAACTTTTGTTGCAAAATGGACATAGAACTTATCATTGTCCACCCAAGAAGATTAGTCCTAACACATTGATTTGGGTTTCAAAAGGAACCATAAAGAACTCCATGCAACATGACAAACAATTTAGATCAATTTTTTAGGCACCCAAAATTAAATGGGTACTTAAAAATCATCCTTTTTTGTAGAAACATATATCACGACAAGCTAGGATCATGAAATGGTACCTTGATAGTGGATGCTCAAGGCATATGACCAGAGATCCATCTCAATTCTCTAAGCTCACTAGCATAGACGAAGGCTATGTCACATTCGGAGATAACAATAAGGGTAAAATCATTAGCAAAGGAACCATAGGTAATAGATCCAACTTCTTTATTGAAGATGTTTTGTTATTTAATGGTTTAAAACATAACCTCTTAAGCATTAGTCAATTGTGTGATAAATGATATATTATTAAATTTGAATCTAATGCTTGCATTATTGAAAAACCACACAAGAACACATCTATGATTGCATTAAAACAAAATAACGTATACACTATTAACCTCAATGATCTTTGCAATAAAATATTTTTTTCGGTTTTGAATGACGATGCTTAGCTTTGGCATAGGAGATTAGGTCATACTAGCATGAAACTAATCACCCAAATTTCATCCAAATAACATATAAGAAGAATTCCTCATATCACATTTATCATAGATAATGTGTGTGATGCTTGTCAATTAGGAAAACAAATAAAGGGTAGCTTCAAATCTAAGAATCAAATAAGCACCTCTAGACCTTTGCAATTGATCCATATGGACTTATTCGGACCAATCTCTACATCAAGCCTAGGAGGTAGCAAATATGCTTTGTTATTGTAGATGATTATAGTAGATACACATGGACTTATTTCTTGAAATACAAAAGTGAATGCTTTAGATATTTCACCAAGTTTTGTAAACTTGTTCAAAATGAAAAGGGTTTTATAGTTTCATCAATTCGAAGTGATCACGGTGGTGAATTTTAAAACCATGATTTCTAAAAATTTTATAAATCTAATGGATACAACCACAACTTCTCTACTCAAAGAAATCATCAACAAAATGGAGTAGTAGAAAGAAAGAATAGAAATTTATAAGAAATGGTAAAAACCATGTTGAATGAACATAGCCTACCCAAATATTTTTGGGCCGAAGCCGTAAACACTATATGTTATATTTTGAATAGAGTTCTAGTAAGACCCTTACTCACCAAAACTCCCTATGAGTTGTGAAATAACAAAAAACTCAATGTTTCATATTTTAAAGTTTTTGGGTGTAAGTGTTTTATCTTGAATGAAAAAGATGCCTTAGGAAAATTTGATGCTAAATCCGATGAAGGAATTTTTCTTGGTTATTCTTCGATTTCTAAAGGTTTTCGTATCTTCAATAAAAGAACTTTAATTATAGAAGAATACATTCATGTTGTTTTCATTGAGATTTCCGAAATCAAGAAAAACGATTTTGATGATGATGTTAATTTCGATTCTTTGAATTTAAATGAAACCCCTTCTCCAACTAGCAACTTGGATGCATCCACTTCCGAAATATCTTTATCCAAGAATTAGAAGTATATAGATGCTCATCCTAAGGAGCTAATCTTAGGAGACACATCTAAGGGGGTTCAAACATGTTCTTCTCTTAAAAAATTTTGTGCCAACGCCGCTTTTCTCTCCCAAATTGAACCAAAATATATTGACGAAGCCATGAAAGATGATTCATAGATTATCTCAGTGCAAGATGAGTTAAATCAATTTGAGAGAAATGAGATATGGAAGCTTATTCCTAGGCCAAATGACCTTTTAGTTATTGGTACTAAATGGATCTTTAGAAACAAGCAAGATGAATATGGTATCGTGGTTAGAAACAAGGCTAGATTAGTGGCCAAAGGTTTCAACTAAGAAGAATGTATCGATTATAAAGAAACATTCGCTCCTATGGCTCGATTAGAAGCCATAAGGATGCTCCTTGCCTATACTAATAATAATAATTTTAAGTTGTTTCAAATGGATGTTAAAAGCACTTTTCTTAATGGCTTTATTTTCGAAGAAATTTATGTTGAACAACCTCCCAGATTTGAAAATAATAGCCTCCCTAATCATGTGTTTAAAATAACTAAAGCTCTCTATGGTTTAAAACAAGCCCCAAGGGCATCGTATGAAAATCTTAGTTCTTTTCTTATTGAAAATAATTTCTCAAAAGGCAAGGTCGATACTACATCGTTTATCAAAAATTTTGAAAATAATTTTCTCATTATTCAGATTTATGTTGATGATATTATCTTCGGTTCTACGAACGAATCTCTTTGTGAATCTTTTGCTAAAACTATGAGCCTTGAATTTGAAATGGGTTTGATGGGAGAATTAACCTTCTTCTGAGGCTTACAAATTAAACAACTAAGCAATGACATCTTTATTAGTCAAACTAAATATGCTTTAGATTTACGAAAAAGATTTAATATGGATAGCTCAAAAGCTATCAACACTCCTATGAGCACCTCCACTAAGTTAGAAATTGATGAAAGTGGAGAAAGCTTCGATCAAAAAACTTATAGGGGTATGATAGAAAGTTTACTTTACTTCACTGCAACTAAACCAGATATCATGTTTAGTGTAGGACTTTGTGCTAGGTTTTAATCGAACCCTAAGATATCTCATCTCAAAGTAGTTAAAAAAATACTTAGATATCTTAAATGTACCACAAATCTAGGATTATGGTATCCAAAAATTGATAATTTTGAGTTAATTGCTTATGCTGATTCGGATTTTGTTAGGTATAGACTAGATAGAAAAAGTACATAAGGAATATGTCAATTCTTGGGACAAGCCCTTGTTTCCTGGTCATCTAAGAAACAAAACTCGGTTGCACTATCAACAACCGAAGTTGAGTATATTGCAGCTAGTGCATGCTATGCAGAAGTTGTGTGGATGAAAAACACCTTAGAAGATTATAAAGTTCATCTTAAAAATATTTCGATTAAATGTGATAACACAAGTACAGTATGTTTAACAAAGAATATCATTTAACACTTAAGAACAAAATATATTGGTATTAGACATTAGACATCACTTTATATGAGATCATGTCACTAATCATGTAATTATAGAGTTTATTGATACTAAACATCAACTAGCTGATATTTTTACAAAGTCTTTAAGTGAAGAACAATTTTATTTCATTAGAAGAGAATTATGAATGTTGATGTGTCCGAATGCATGAACTTATTAAATTTATTTTTTGGACTTTCTTGATTCAATGATCAATCACTTAATTGCTATGATGAGAATTTTACACGATTACATGCCTTAATAACATGTTGGAAATTATGTGTTTTGGATGCAAAACTTCCAAGATGATGAGCATGTTTTACCTTCATGATTGTGTTTGAAAATCCATAGCAAAACCTTGTCCGAATGAATGAATATGTTAAATTTCACTTTCGAACTTTCTTGATCCTAACAATACATGAGTTAGTATTTCTCTTTCGGACTTAATATAGCTTTCATAAGCCTATGTCATATCAAGTTTATTTCATATCATTGATTTTTGACATATGAAATCAATTAACAAATGCATCTCTCATAGATTTACCTTGTGAAAAATATTTTTTCGAGAAATGGATTTGATGAAATGATTCCTTCTTATGAATTCCTTCTTGATGAAGGAAGATTTTTAAAATGAAGTATGATTTAATCTCTTATCATTTTAACTTCATTCAAGTAAGTTCATAATGGCTTTCCTCCATGCAAAATGTTAATGACAAATAAAAGGGAAGAAGCAATGAAAGCTATCTTCATGTCATATTTGCTTGAAGAATTTGTATAATTGGTATCCTATCACTTATTGTTGAAAAATGATATGAACCTTTTTATGACATGAATTGTTACCACACTTATGCTTAAAATTTGCTTAAATCGTTCTCCTTTTTGCTGATGACAAAGGGGGAGAAATATGTGGTAAATGGATGATAGAATTGCTATAATTACCATATTTGCATTATGTTAAGATATCGAAAGCTTGCATCGTAATTGATATCTTAAAATATATGGTAAATTAATGATAGAATTGCTATACACGTGAAATGTTTTCATTAATGAAAAGATATCTAGAGCTTACATTGCAATTTTACAATGTTGATATCTTGCTATGTGATGAAATGCTATGTTTGCTATACACTTGAAATGTTTGCATTGTGTTAAGATATCAAGAGCTTACATCGCAATTTTACAATGTTGATATCTTGCCATGAAATGCTATGGTTGCTATACACTTGAAATGTTTGCATTATGTTAAAATATCAAGAGCTTACATCGTAATTTTACATGTTGATATCTTACCATATGATGAATTGCTACGATTGCTATCTTTCATATTTGAAATATAAGACGTGAAAATGGATGTCAAGCCTTGACATCATTTTGAAAGAGATACATCATGATAGGAATCATGATTGGAGTATTGATAAGGTTAAATGAACTTAACTTATCAATATGTCTCTTGAATTCAAAGGCTTTTAATTCAAGAATGACTTATCTCAAGTATGACATATAGATAGGAGTTAATGTTAACTCCGTCATCAATTGATTGTCATCATCAAAAAGGGGGAGATTGTTGAATCTTGGATTTTGATGATGATGTCAATTGTCATTTGGTTATCTAATCCATATGTTGAGATAAGTGTGTAGGATTAACTACGATGGCAGTAAGACCTGCAGCAAGTGTTGCGCCGAAGTCAAGACCAAGATCACGTTGGGGGTTCGAGAGTTCGACGGAAGTCCGGATGGTTGTTGAAGGTTCTGCGGGAACAAATCCGAGAAGTCCAGGAGCATGCCAAAGAAGCTCATCAGAACTCGCCAAGAGGATCGTTGCGAGTCTAGGAGTTTGCCGAAAGTCCACCGGAGCATCACCGAGGGTTTGTCGGGGGCCAATATAAACCCCACCCTTTCCTGCATGAAAGGGCACCGAAAGCTTGCATTTATTTTGAGAATTTGAGAGCTTAAAAGTGTTGTAAAAGGCTAGAAGTTCTTCTCCCTCATTTCTTCTAAGTTTTGATCATTCAAGAGACGAGTGAAAATCTGTAAGGGTTATCTCCTAAGCCCGTCAAAAGGAGTAAAGTTGTAAAAGGGTGGTTGGCCTTCGCCTATTGAAGGAAGACCTCTAGTGGACGTCAGTGACCTCATCGGAGGAGGAAGCCAAAAGTGAATGTAGGTCAAGAATGACCGAACCACTCTAAATCTCGGTTTGCATTTACATTCTACTCCTTATCTTAACTACAAACTGCCTCCATTGCTTTACGTCTGTTGAATCTCGGATTTTGATGATGAAGTCAATTGTCATTTGTTGTCTAATCTATGTGTTGAGATAAGTGTGCAGGATTAACTACGATGAAAGTTAGACAAGCAGCAGGAGTTGTGCCGGAGTCAAGATCATGATCATGTTGGGAGTTCGAGAGTTCGACGGAAGTTCGGATGGTCGTCGGAGGTTCTGCGAGAACAGATCCGAGAAGTCCAGAAGCTTGCCAAGCGAAGCTCATCAGAACTCGCCAAGTGGATCGTCGCAAAGTCCAGGAGTTTGCCGGAAGTCCGCAGAAGAATCACTGAGGGTTCATCGGATGATCGACGGAAGTTCGCCGGAAACTCGCCGGAAGAAGCGATTGACGCATCGGAGCAAAGCTGCAGAAATTGTCTTAGATTTAATCGTAGTTAGCACGTTGATTAAGTTGGAAAATGGGAGGTGATCCCATTAGCTTAATCTTGGGGCAATTGGGCCCCTGAAAAGATTGAAATTGGGCCGAATGGAGCTAACCATTCGGACCCTGATTGCACCAGGAGGTGTAACCGCCTAGGCCAGGAGGTGGCACCGCCTGGGCTAAGTCTCCCAGCGAGACTGGGCGGTGCAACCGCCCCAGCCAGGAGGTGCAACCGCCTGAGCTCAGTCTTCGAGCTAGATTGGGCAGTGCAACCTCCCTGACAGAGAGGTAGCACCGCCTGAGCTCAGTCTTCGAGCTAGACTGGGCGGTGCAACCTCCCTGACAGAGAGGTAGCACCGCTTGAGCTCGGTCTTCGAGCTCTGGCAGAGAGGTGCAACCGCCTCAGTCAAGAGGTGGCACCGCTTGGGGCTCAGTCTCCGAGCCAGACTCAAGCGGTGCAACCGCCCCTAACAAAAAGGTGCAACCGCCTGGGCTCAGTCTCCGAGCTTTGCCAGGCGGTGCAACCTCTCCAGTCAGGAGGTGCAACCGCTTGATCCCGGAATTCCGGGATTTGATCGTTTTGAGCTCCAAATTTGAACTGGGTTGGGGCCTATAAATACCCCACCCATTCAGCACAGAAATGATATAGACCTACACCAAAATCTTGATTCTTTCTGTGATTCTAAGAGCTCAAAATTGTTGTAAAGCCTTTAAGTCTCCTCCTTCTGTTCTTTAAGCTTCTGAACTGTAAAAGTGAGGAGAGAAAGGTTCTGTAAGGGTTGTCTCCTGAGCCCATCAAAAGGAGTGAAACTGTAAAAGGGCAGTTGGCCTTCGCCCATTGAAGGAAGGCAGCTAGTTGACGTCGGTGACCTCGTCGGAGGAGGAAGCCGAAAGTGGAGTAGGTCAAGACTGACCGAACCACTCTAAATCTCTGGTTTTCTTTTATTTCGAGTACCTTATCATTACTGCAAACCTCCTACATAACTACTGCTCTCTGCGCCTTTACGAACAAGTTCTAAGTGCTGATCTTTTCGAATCGACATTCAGACGTAAATCTGTGTTTTTCGTACGATCAGCTTATGTTTGTGTTTTGATTCTGCAAAACTGTCTTCTGTGCTTTTTATGAACTAGCTTCTAAGTTTAGATCTCTTTGAAACTGTTTTAGACGCAAACTACGTTTAGACGTAAAACTGCGTTTAGACGCAAACTGCGTTTAGACGTAAAACTGCGTTTAAACGTAAACTGTGCAAACTGTGTTTAAACATAAAATTGTGTTTTAGACGTAAACTTCTTTTAAACGTAAAACTATGTTTAGACGTAAAACTGCGTTTAGACGCAAACTGCGTTTAGACGTAAAACTGCATTTAGACGTAAACTGAGTTTAGACGCAAAATTGTGTTTAAACGCAAACTGCGCAAACTGTGTTTGGACATAAAACTGTGTTTTAGACGTAAACTACTTTTAGACGCAAACTGCGTTTAGACGTAAACTGAGTTTAGACGCAAAATTGCGTTTAGACGTAAAATTATGTTTAGATACAAAACTACGTTTAGACGCAAACTGTATTTAGACGCAAACTCAGTTTAGACGTAAACTGTGCTTAGACGTAAACTGCGCTTAATCTTAAGAAATCTTAGAATCGGCTTTTACATCGAAATCGTTTTTATCGGACGAACGCAGCTTTCGTTTTTAAATTGCGGAAAGATTTCCGCTGCACTAATTCACCCCCCCCTCTTAGTGCTCTTGATCCTAACAATTGGTATCAGAGCAAGGTTAACTCTCTAACGGATTAAAACCCAAGAGAGATGGCATACGCCGGAAACCAAGAGGGGCATTCTATTACACGTCCACCCATTTTCAGTGGGACGGACTACACCTACTGGAAGACCCGAATGAGGATCTTTCTTATTTCTATGGATTTTGAACTGTGGAACCTTGTTGAAAACAGATTTTCAAAGTCTTCTCTTCCAATGATCGATTGGAATGAATTGGAAAAGAAGGCTTTCGCTCTTAATGCAAAGGCTATGAATGCCTTATTTTGCGCACTTGATAAAAACGAATTTAATCGTGTTTCAACTTGCGAAACTGCATTTGATATTTGGCACATACTTGAAGTGACCCACGAGGGCACAAGTAGAGTGAAAGAGTCAAAAATCAATCTGTTGTTGCATTCTTTTGAACTTTTCTGAATGAAACCGAGTGAAACCATTGGCGACATGTTTACCCATTTCACGGATGTCGTCAACGGTCTGAAAGGACTCGGAAAAAGTTTTTCGGATTTTGAACTCGTAAATAAGATACTAAGATCCCTTCCTAAGAGTTGGGATCCTAAAGTCACTGCTATTCAAGAGGCAAAAGATCTGCGCAACTTCCCTCTTGAAGAACTAGTCGGGTCATTAATGACCTACGAAATGACTTGTAAAGCTCATGAAGAGCAAGAAGACATCCTTCCAAAGAACAGGAAGGATATGGCACTCAAAACTTCTGAATGCCACTTGAGAGAAAACTCAAGTGATGAGGACTGTGATGATGACTTGGCACTTTTAACAAGAAAGTTTAAAAAGTTCTTTAAAAGAAACAAGTTTAAGAATGACGTAAAAAATAAACTTGAACCCAAGAAGGACCAAGTGATCTGCTATGAATGCAAAAAGCCGGGACACAACAAGAGTGATTGTCCCCAAGTCAAAAGAAGAACATCAAAGAAGAATGCGCTTCATGCAACATGGGACGACTCGAGCGCGTCTGAAGAAGAGGAGACCAACACCGAGCAAGTTGCTCATTACGCCCTAATGGCCATCGAAGACGAGGTAACAAATTCATTAGATGCAGATTTATCATTCGATGAATTATTAAATGCTTTCCATGAATTGTTTGATGAGTGTAAGACTATTAGTGGTAAATACAAATTGCTAAAAAAGGAGTATGATAGTCTTATTTACAAGTTTGATAAGTGAAATGCTGAACATAGTGATAGTTTAAACTCATGCATAAAATGCCTTGATCTAGAAACTCTTCAAAAAGAAAACTTGCTACTTAAGGACACCTTGAAGAAATTCAAAGTTGGTAGTAAGTCATTAAACATGATTCTTACAAACAAAGGTCATGTTCCCAAAAGAAGTGGGATTGGATTTGTGAGGAGTCCTCACCAAAATCCAACTACCTTCGTAAAAGGTGTTGAATCTCGGATTTTGATGATAAAGTCAATTGTCATTTGTTATCTAATCTATGTGTTGAGATAAGTGTGCAGGATTAACTATGATGAGAGTAAGACAAGCAGCAGGTGTTGCGCCGGAGTCAAGATCATGATCACGTTGGGAGTTCGAGAGTTCGACGGAAGTTCGGACGGTCGTCGGAGGTTCAGCGATAACAGATCCGAGAAGTCCAGAAGCTTGCCAAGCGAAGCTCGTCGGAACTCGCCAAGTGGATCGTCGCAAAGCCCAGGAGTATGCCGGATGTCCGCAGAAGGATCACCGAGGGTTTATCGGATGATCGACGGAAGTTCGCCGGAAACTCGCCGGAAGAAGCGATTGACGCATCGGAGCAAAGCTGCAGAAGTTGTCTTAGAGTTAATCGTAGTTAGCACGATGATTAAGCTTGAAAATGGGAGGTGATCCCATTAGCTTAATCTTGGGGCAATTGGGCCCCTGAAAAGATTCAAATTGGGCCGAATGGAGCGAACCATTCGGACCCTGATTGCACCAGGCGGTGCAACCGCCTAGGCCAGGAGGTGCAACCGCCAGGGCTGCGAGGCTGGGCGGTGCAACCGCCCCAGCCAGGAGGTGCAACCGCCAGGGCTGCGAGGCTGGGCGGTGCAACCGCCCCAGCCAAGAGGTGCAACCGCCCAGAGCTCAGTCTTCGAGCTAGACTGGGCGGTGCAACCTCCTCTGTCAAGAGGTAGCACCGCCAGAGCTCAAGTTTCGAGCTCTGCCAGGCGGTGCAACCACCGAGCTCAGTCTTCGAGCTCTGGCAGAGAGGTGCATCAGCCTGAGCTCAGTCTCGAGCTCTGCCAGGTGATGCAACCATCGAGCTCAGTCTTTGAGCTCTGGCAGAGAGGTGCATCAGCCTGAGCTCAGTTTCGAGCTCTGCCAGGTGATGCAACCACCGAGCTCAGACTTCGAGCTCTGCCAGGCGGTGCAACCACCGAGCTCAGTCTTCGAGCTCTGCCAGGCGGTGCAACCATCGAGCTCAGTCTTCGAGCTCTGGCAGAGAGGTGCAATCGCCTGAGCTCAGTCGTCGAGCTCTGCCAGGCGGTGCCACCTCTCCAGTCAAGAGGTGCAACCGCCTGATCCCAGAATTCTGGGATTTGATCGATTTGATCGTTTTGAGCTCCAAATTTGAACTGGGTTGGGGCCTATAAATACCCCACCCATTCAGCACTGAAAAGATACAGATCCACACCGAATTCTTGATCTTTTCAGTGATTCTAAGAGCTCAAATTTGTGTAAAGTCCTAAAGTTCTCCTCCTTCTGTTCTTCAAGTCTTGAGTTGTAAAGAGAGGAGAGAATGGATCTGTAAAGGTTGTCTCCTTCCTGAGCCTGTCAAAAGGAGAGAAACTGTAAAAGGGCAGTTAGCCTTCGCCCATTGAAGGAAGGCAGCTAGTTGACGTCGGTGACCTCGTCGGAGGAGGAAGCCAAAAGTGGAGTAGGTCAAGACTGACCGAACCACTCTAAATCTCTGGTTTGCTTTTACCTTGAGCACTTTATCATTACTGCAAACCTCCTACATTGCTACTGCCCTCTGCGCCTTTACGAACGAGTTTCTAAGCTCTGATCTTTCAGAATCTGCATTCAAACGTAAATCGTGTTTTCGTACGATCTTCACACTGCAGTTTACGCTTACATTCGGATTCCATTTATAACTACAAATTGCTTTCTACGTAAAACGCTTTTCAAGGTTCAAAACTGCTTTTAGACGCAAAACTACATTTAGACGTAAAATTACGTTTAGACGTAAAACTGCGTTTAGACGCAAAACTGCGTTTAGACGTAAAACTGCGTTTAGACGTAAAACTGCGTTTAGACGTAAAACTGCGTTTAGATGCAAAACTGCGTTTAGACGCAAAACTGCGTTTAGACGTAAAACTGCGTTTAGACGTAAAACTGCGTTTTGACGTAAAACTGCGTTTGAACGTAAAACTGCGTTTAGACGTAAAACTGCGTTTAGACGCAAATTGCGCTTAGACGCAAACTGTGCTGAGACGCAAACTGCGCTTAGATGCAAACTGTGTTTAGACGCAAACTACGCTTAGACGCAAAACTGCGCTTAGACGCAAACTGCACTTTGATTCTGCTTTTATATCGAAATCACTTTTTATCGGACGAACGCAGCTTTAGCTTTTAAATTGCTGTAAGATTTCCGCTGCACTAATTCACCCCCCCCCCCCCCCCTCTTAGTGCTCTCGATCCTAACAATTGGTATCAGAGCAAGGTTAACTCTCTAAAGGATTAAAACCCAAGAGAGATGGCATACGCCGGAAACCAAGAGGGGCATTCTATTACACGTCCACCCATGTTCAGTGGAACGGACTACACCTACTGGAAGACCCGAATGAGGATCTTTCTTATTTCTATGGATTTTGAACTATGGAACCTTGTTGAAAATGGATTTTCAAAGTCTTCTCTTCCAATGATCGATTGGAACGATTTGGAGAAGAAGGCTTTCGCTCTTAATGCAAAGGCTATGAATGCCTTATTTTGCGCACTTGATAAAAACGAGTTTAATCGTGTTTCAACTTGCGAAACTGCATTTGATATTTGGCACACACTTGAAGTGACCCACGAGGGCACAAGTAGAGTGAAAGAGTCAAAAATCAATCTGTTGCTGCATTCTTTTGAACTTTTTCGAATGAAACCGAGTGAAACCATTGGCGACATGTTTACCCGTTTCACGGATGTCGTCAACGGTCTAAAAGGACTCGGAAAAAGTTTTTCGGATTTTGAACTCGTAAATAAAATACTAAGATCCCTTCCTAAAAGTTGGGATCCTAAAGTCACTGCCATTCAAGAGGCAAAAGATCTACGCAACTTCCCTCTTGAAGAACTAATCGGGTCATTAATGACCTATGAAATGACTTGCAAAGCTCATGAAGAGCAAGAAGACATCCTTCCAAAGAACAGGAAGGATATGGCACTTAAAACTTCTGAATGCCACTTGAGAGAAAACTCAAGTGATGAGGACTGTGATGATGACTCGAGCGCATCTGAAGAAGAGGAGTCCAACATCGAGCAAGTTGCTCATTACGCCTTAATGGCCATCGGAGAGGAGGTAACAGATTTATTAGATGCTGATTTATCTTTCGAGGAATTATTAAATGCCTTCCATGATTTATTTGATGAATGCAAAGTTATAAATAGAAAATACAAATTGCTAAAAAAGGTACATGATAGTCTTACTTGTGAGTTTAATAAGTTAAAAATCGAATATCATGATAGTTTAAATTCATGTATAAAATGTCATGATCTAGAAATCTGTCAAAAAGAAAACTTGCTACTTAAGGACACCTTGAAGAAATTCGAGGTTGGTAGCAAGTCATTAAACATGATCCTTACAAACAAGGGTCATGCTCCCAAAAGAAGTGGGATTGGATTTGTGAGGAGTCCTCACCAAAATCCAACTACCTTTGTAAAAGGCTCCATCTTACATGTTCAACACCAAACCAAGTGTAACTTTTGTTGCAAATCTGGACACAAGACACATTGTTGTCCATTCAAGAAAATAAGTCCAAACAAATTAATTTGGGTTCCTAAAGGAACCATGACAAATTCTATGCAACATGATAAAAAATGTAGATCTATTTGTGAGGAACCCAAAAGCAAATGGGTACCTAAACGTCATCCTTTCTTGTAGAAAACTAAACCATCGCAAGCTAGGAGCAAGAGATGGTACCTTGACAGTGGATGCTCAAGGCATATGACCGGAGATTCATCCCAATTCTCTAAGCTCTCTAGCATAAACGAAGGATATGTCACCTTCGGAGACAACAACAAGGGTAAAATCATTGGCAAAGGAACCATAGGTAACAAATCCAACTTTTCTATTGAAGATGTTTTGCTAGTTGATGGTCTAAAACATAACCTCCTAAGCATTAGTCAATTATGTGATAAAGGATATATCATCAAATTTGAATCTAATGCTTGCGTCATTGAAAAACCTCACAAAAACATATCTATGATTGCATTAAAGCAAAATAACGTATACACTATTGACATCGATGATTTATGTAATGAAATATGTTTTTCTGCTTTAAATGAGAATGCTTGGATATGGCACAGAAGATTAGGTCATGCTAGCATGAAGCTAATCACTCAAATATCATCCAAAGAACTTGTAAGAGGAATTCCTCATATCAAGTTCATCAAAGATAATGTATGTGATGCCTGCCAATTAGGTAAACAAATTAAGAGTAGCTTCAAATCTAAAAATCAAGTAAGCACCTCTAGGCCCTTACAATTGATCCATATGGACTTGTTCGGACCCATCTCCACATCAAGCCTAGGAGGTAGCAAATACGCTTTCGTCATCATAGATGACTATAGAAGATACACATGGACTTACTTTTTAAAACAAAAAAGTGAATGCCTTAGATCTTTTACCAAGTTTTGCAAACTCGTTCAGAATGAGAAAGGTTCTATGATTTCGTCAATTAGAAGTGATCATGGTGGTGAATTTCAAAACCATGATTTCCAAGAATTTTGTGAACTCAATGGATACAACCATAATTTCTCTACTCCTAGAAACCCTCAACAAAATGGAGTTGTAGAAAGAAAAAATCGAAATTTACAAGAAATGGCAAGAACCATGTTAAATGAACATAACCTACCCAAATATTTTTGGGCCGAAGCCGTAAATACTGCATGCTATATCTTAAATAGAGTTCTAGTGAGACCTCTACTAACCAAAACTCCCTATGAGTTATGGAACAATAAAAAACCCAACGTTTCATATTTCAAAGTCTTTGGGTGTAAGTGTTTTATCTTGAATGAAAAAGACAACTTAGGAAAATTTGATGCTAAATCCGATGAAGGAATCTTTCTTGGTTATTCTACAGTTTCTAAAGCCTTTCGTATCTTTAATAAAAGAACTCTAATTATTGAAGAATCCATTCATGTTGTTTTCAATGAGACTTCTGAACTCACGAAAAATGATCTTGACGATGATGTTAATTTTGATTCTTTAAATTTAAACGAGACCCCGTCTCCAACTAGCAACTTGGATGCATCCACTTCTCAGATTTCCTTACCCAAGGATTGGAAGTATATAGATGCTCATCCTAAGGAGCTAATCTTAGGAGACACATCAAAGGGAGTTCAAACACGATCTTCTCTTAAAACCTTTTGTGCAAATACCGCCTTTCTCTCCCAAATTGAACCCAAATGCGTTGATGAAGCCATGAAAGATGATTCATGGATTATCGCAATGCAAGAAGAATTAAATCAATTTGAAAGAAATGGAGTGTGGAAGCTTGTTCCTAGGCCAAATGACCATCTAGTTATTGGTACTAAATGGGTCTTCAGAAACAAGCAAAATGAAAATGGTATCGTGGTTAGAAACAAGGCTAGATTAGTGGCCAAAGGTTTCAACCAAGAAGAAGGTATCGATTACGAAGAAACCTTCGCTCCTGTGGCACGATTGGAAGCCATAAGGATGCTCCTTGCCTACGCTAGCAGTAATAATTTTAAGTTGTTTCAAATGGATGTTAAAAGCGCCTTTCTTAATGGCTTTATTTCCGAAGAAGTCTATGTTGAACAACCTCCTGGATTTGAAAATAATAGTCTCCCTAATCATGTGTTTAGATTAACTAAAGCTCTCTATGGTTTAAAACAAGCTCCTAGGGCTTGGTATGAGAGACTTAGTTCTTTTCTTATTGAAAATAATTTCATAAAAGGCAAGGTTGATACTACATTATTCATCAAGAACTTTGAAAATAATTTTCTCATTGTTCAAATTTATGTTGATGATATTATCTTTGGTTCTACAAATGAATCTCTTTGTGAATCCTTTGCGAAAACTATGAGTCATGAATTCGAAATGAGTCTAATGGGAGAGTTAACATTCTTCTTAGGCCTACAAATGAAACAACTAAGCAATGGCATCTTTATTAGTCAAACCAAATATGCTGAGTTTGCTAAAGAAGTTCAAAATGAATAATTCAAAAGCCATTGACACTCCTATGAGCACCTCCACTAAGTTAGAAATTGATGAGAATGGAGAAAGCTTCGATCAAAAAACCTATAGGGGTATGATAGGAAGTTTACTTTACCTCACTGCCACCAGACCAGACATCATGTTCAGTGTAGGACTTTGTGCTAGATTTCAATCAGACCCTAAGATATCTCATCTCAAAGCAGTCAAAAGAATACTCAGATATCTTAATGGAACTACCAATCTAGGATTATGGTACCCAAAATCAGAAAATTTTGAATTAACAGCTTATGCTGATGCGGACTTCGCTGGCTGTAGACTAGACAGAAAAAGCACATCAGGATCATGTCAATTTTTAGGACATGCCCTTGTATCCTGGTCATCTAAGAAACAAAACTCGGTTGCTCTATCAACAACCGAAGCTGAATACATTGCAGCAAGTGCATGCTGTGCACAAGTTGTATGGATGAAAAACACTTTAGAAGATTACAAAGTAAATCTTAAAGATATTCCCATTAAATGTGATAACACGAGTGCAATATGCTTAACTAAAAATCGTATACAACACTCAAGAACAAAACACATTGATATTAGACATCACTTTATACGAGATCATGTCACTAATCATGATGTAACCATAGAGTTTATTGATACCAAACATCAACTAGCTGATATCTTCACAAAACCCCTATGTGAAGAACAATTTGATTACATAAGAAGAGAATTAGGAATGTTGATGTGTCCGAATACTTAAAAAATTATTATTTTTCGGATGTTATTACTATTACATGCCTTGACATCGCATGTTGCAAATTATGTGACAAATATTTTTAACCAAATGCATGTAAGAAGTTCATTTTTCGGTTTGTATGCTAAAAATGGGATTTTCCTGTACACTCTTATGAAAACTTTTTGAAAAATGACTTTCCTCCTTCAAGCAATAAACAATAAAGAGATATTCAAAGTATTATATGTGTCATGACTTCCTTTATGTGCTTGATAATGCTATCATGCTTTTTGTTGATGACAAAGGGGGAGAAACATATGAATTGATAGACACTATGTCATAGCTGAACTGCCATAATCATGACATATCATGTCTATGTCATAGTTGCAAATACTTGAGTGATGCTATAAACAATGTTATAGTTATGCCATCCTTGCATCACCAAGAGATATGTGAACATGTGCTATAGTTTGCATCATGTCTTGATTTGATATTCTATATTGTGAAGAAAATGCAAACTTGCTAGAAAATCTCAAATGTGTGCATCATGTAAAAAGTCCTTCGTAGCTTTATATGATTACATGATGAATAGTTACAAACACTATCATGCAAACTTGATGATGTATGTCATGCCTTGACATCATTCTTGAAGAGATACATCATGATGGGCATCATGATGGGAGCATTGATAAGTTTAACTGATCTAACTTATCAATACGTCACTTGAATTCTTTGGTCTTGAATTCAAGGTTGACTTATCTCAACTATGGCATATAGATAGGGGGAGTTAAGGACAACTCCTTTATCAATTGATTGTCATCATCAAAAAGGGGGAGATTGTTGAATCTCGGATTTTGATGATGAAGTCAATTGTCATTTGTTATCTAATCTATGTGTTGAGATAAGTGTGCAGGATTAACTACGATGAGAGTAAGACAAGCAGCAGGTGTTGCGCCGGAGTCAAGATCATGATCACGTTGGGAGTTCGAGAGTTCGACGGAAGTTCGGACGGTCGTCGGAGGTTCAGCGAGAACAGATCCGAGAAGTCCAGAAGCTTGCCAAGCGAAGCTCGTCGGAACTCGCCAAGTGGATCGTCGCAAAGTCCAGGAGTATGCCGGATGTCCGCAGAAGGATCACCGAGGGTTTATCGGATGATCGACGGAAGTTCGCCGGAAACTCGCCGGAAGAAGCGATTGACGCATCGGAGCAAAGCTGCAGAAGTTGTCTTAGAGTTAATCGTAGTTAGCATGATGATTAAGCTTGAAAATGGGAGGTGATCCCATTAGCTTAATCTTGGGGCAATTGGGCCCCTGAAAAGATTCAAATTGGGCCGAATGGAGCGAACCATTCGGACCCTGATTGCACCAGGCGGTGCAACCGCCTAGGCCAGGAGGTGCAACCGCCAGGGCTGCGAGGCTGGGGCGGTTGGTGCAACCGCCTAGGCCAGGAGGTGCAACCGCCAGGGCTGCCCGCCAGGGCTGCGAAGCTGGGCGGTGCAACCGCCCCAGCCAAGAGGTGCAACCGCCTAGAGCTCAGTCTTCGAGCTAGACTGGGCGGTGCAACCTCCTCTGTCAAGAGGTAGCACCGCCAGAGCTCAAGTTTCGAGCTCTGCCAGGCGGTGCAACCACCGAGCTCAGTCTTCGAGCTCTGGCAGAGAGGTGCATCAGCCTGAGCTCAGTCTCGAGCTCTGCCAGGTGATGCAACCACCGAGCTCAGTCTTCAAGCTCTGGCAGAGAGGTGCATCAGCCTGAGCTCAGTTTCGAGCTCTGCCAGGTGATGCAACCACCGAGCTCAGACTTCGAGCTCTGCCAGGCGGTGCAACCACCGAGCTCAGTCTTCGAGCTCTGCCAGGCGGTGCAACCATCGAGCTCAGTCTTCGAGCTCTGGCAGAGAGGTGCAATCGCCTGAGCTCAGTCGTCGAGCTCTGCCAGGCGGTGCCACCTCTCCAATCAAGAGGTGCAACCGCCTGATCCCAGAATTCTGGGATTTGATTGATTTGATCGTTTTGAGCTCCAAATTTGAACTGGGTTGGGGCCTATAAATACCCCACCCATTCAGCACTGAAAAGATACAGATCCACACCGAATTCTTGATCTTTTCAGTGATTCTAAGAGCTCAAATTTGTGTAAAGTCCTAAAGTTCTCCTCCTTCTGTTCTTCAAGTCTTGAGTTGTAAAGAGAGGAGAGAAAGGATCTGTAAAGGTTGTCTCCTGAGCCTGTCAAAAGGAGAGAAACTGTAAAAGGGCAGTTAGCCTTCGCCCATTGAAGGAAGGCAGCTAGTTGACGTCGGTGACCTCGTCGGAGGAGGAAGCCAAAAGTGGAGTAGGTCAAGACTGACCGAACCACTCTAAATCTCTGGTTTGCTTTTACCTTGAGCACTTTATCATTACTGCAAACCTCCTACATTGCTACTGCCCTCTGCGCCTTTACGAACGAGTTTCTAAGCTCTGATCTTTCAGAATCTGCATTCAAACGTAAATCGTGTTTTCGTACGATCTTCACACTGCAGTTTACGCTTACATTCGGATTCCATTTATAACTACAAATTGCTTTCTACGTAAAACGCTTTTCAAGGTTCAAAACTGCTTTTAGACGCAAAACTACATTTAGACGTAAAATTACGTTTAGACGTAAAACTCGTTTAGACGCAAAACTGCGTTTAGACGTAAAACTGCGTTTAGACGCAAAACTGCGTTTAGACGCAAAACTACGTTTAGACGCAAAACTGCGTTTAGACATAAAACTGCATTTAGACGTAAAACTGCGTTTTGACGTAAAACTGCGTTTGAACGTAAAACTGCGTTTAGACGTAAAACTACGTTTAGACGCAAACTGCGCTTAGACGCAAACTGTGCTGAGACGCAAACTGCGCTTAGACGCAAACTGTGTTTAGACGCAAACTGCGCTTAGACGCAAAACTGCGCTTAGACGCAAACTGCACTGTGATTCTGCTTTTATATCGAAATCACTTTTTATCGGACGAACGCAGCTTTAGCTTTTAAATTGCTGTAAGATTTCCGCTGCACTAATTCACCCCCCCCCCCTCTTAGTGCTCTCGATCCTAACAAAAGGCCCCATCTTAATGTTAGATATCAAAGCAAATGCAACTTTTGTTGCAAGTTTGGACACAGGACGCATTATTGTCCATTCAGGAAAATTAGTCCAAACAAATTGATTTGGGTTCCTAAAGGAACCATGACAAATTCTATGCAACATGATAGAAAATGTAGATCTATTTGTGAGGCACCCAAAAGCAAATAGGTACCTAAAAATCATCCCTTCCTATAAAAATATTAAACTTTTAGGCTGGAGCAAGAAATAATATTCTGCTCCTTGATTCTCGATAGTCATAAACCAAGAGTCAAAAAGGAACTCGCAACGCTTAAATAACAAGTGGAAGTTATGAAATCACAAATGCAATTTGGATACAACCTTATTAGAAACATATGATTCCCAAATTCACATATCCCCTTGATCGTCGAACCCTTCAACTCTATCATCTACGAATTAATTCTTGTATCATGAAGAAACTAAATATGTCATGATCTTAAAAGGGATACCAAACAAACTATCAACATACGTACGACATATGCACGTTAAAAGATCTATCTTGATCATACAAGAGCTTCTTCCTTAAATAAAAACTCATACGAAATCACGTAAGAAACGTTAATTGCTCTGAAATGAAAAACTCTCCTCAAAGCAAAGGCTCCCTGATCAAATCACATTAGGTGCTCACTGGCTGTAGGCAGTGGCACCTCTCCAGCTGGCGGTGGCACCTCCAGCTACCACGGGTTGCCAACGGTTGCATCGCTCCAGCCAGAGGTGCAACCGCCCGCAACTCTGCCTTTTTAAACCCACGCTAGGGCCGGCGGTGGAATCAACCCCAACTCACTATCATTTCCTCCTCTACTCTTCCAAGTCTCCTCCATTCTCATTTCACTCCTCTAAGCTTTCCAAATACCTCCCATTTCGGAGCAAAACTTCAAGAATCCTTCCTTCTCTTGAAGATTTCACAAAGGTACTCTCTAAGAAGCTCTTAAATTCTGTTTTGTTCTTCATTTACTCTTGCTCATCATCATCCCTCTAAACAGCAGTAGTTATGGGATCTAGAAGATCCTCAAGGGACAAGGGAAAGAGGAGATTAGTAGAAGAGTTTGACTTCACCCTTTTCGATTCAAAAAACCATGCTGAAAAATTTCCCTCTTTCGAACTTAGAAGTATCAATAAGGGAAAATACGTAGATCTAAATGAACTAAGAGACATAGAGACTATCCAATGGTTTGCAAACCTAGATCTACTTCCAATCTTGTAGATTAACGAACCCATCTATCCTAGGCTAGTTAGATTATTTTACAATAACATACAAATAGATGATGAAGAAAGGATGTCCACCTATCTTTTAGGACAACACATCTCAATCACTGATAGGTTCATTTGTGATATGATAGGCATTCCCATGAAAAGCATAGGACTTTACTTTAGAGGATCATGGGATGATGAAAGTATTGGAACATCCTATGTTGAAGCCTTAGGAACAATCTTTGCCAATCA
Organism: Musa acuminata AAA Group; assembly: GCF_036884655.1. Taxonomy (NCBI): domain Eukaryota; kingdom Viridiplantae; phylum Streptophyta; class Magnoliopsida; order Zingiberales; family Musaceae; genus Musa; species Musa acuminata. Next base: position 26,379,326 of record NC_088331.1, on the reverse strand, counting down.
TAACATAGCATTGATTCCTAAAAGTTGTGAACATCTACTGCCTTTGAACACTAAGATACTTCATCATATCATGACTAGTATAATTCTTCCTAAACAATACCATCATGATGAAATAAGTCAATTAGAATTAGGAACTATATACTTAATAATGAAGGGACATGACATCTGTCTTGGTTATCTTATTCAACAAAACATGTTAGAATTATCTAAGAAAGATATGATGCTCCCATATGGTGGTATAATCACAAGAATAATGAAAGCTTATGACATTCTAATACCACCAGAAGAAGAAGTAATGAAAGTAGATAGATTCAGCATAATAAACAAAAATCTACTTCACCGACTAAGATGTTACTATCGAAATGGTAACTGGGTTAGAATCCCTAGAAGAACTGATCACCCTCAACCTGAACCAGAACCGGAAACACCAGTATTTAGGGGTACCCAATCTTCTCCGACCCTTCCCTTTGAGGAAATACATCCAGTTGAGCAAACTCATACATCCATCGAAGAAATTGGGATTCGAATGGATCGATTCGAACAGAGACAAGAACGGATTGAACAACGACAAGATCAAATCCTATCTGAGCTGCAGCAAATTCATAGTCAATTTGACTCCTTGTTTAGGCACTTTAATTTTCCACCTCATCAATGAACTTGTTGAACACCTGTTGTTGTTGTAAACTTCTGATGTGTTGCCTGTAAACATCTATCGTGGTAAACATATATCTTGCGCCTTGTGGTAAAAGTTATCTCAGATTTTTATGGTATCATTACTGTTTGGTATGTGATGTGTCCAAATTAAGAATGTTGTGCTTTGAAACTAAAAGTTTTGAAAACCTTGTGCTTTGATTTCATTCGAAGAGAATTAGGAATGTTGATGTGTCCGAATAGATAAATTTGTTAAAATTATTTTTCGGACTATATTTAATGATCAGATCACTTGATTGCCATGTTTATATGTAAAAATCTGTAACAAAATATTGTCCAAATGCATCTTATTTGTTCGAATGCTATAAAACAGATTTTCTCGTACACTTTCATGAAAAATAAGTTTCTGAAATAGATTTGATGAAGTGATTCATGTGTATGTATTCCATCCTGCAAAATCTTTACATAGACAATGGATTATAACAAAAAGGGGAAGAGGTATTTAAAGCAATCTATGTAAAATTCCTCTATAAATTATTTTCCTGGTATCATAATTACTATGCTTTTTGTTGATGACAAAGGGGGAGATATATGAATTGATAAACACTGCTATGATTAGAAATACTACGAGTGATGCTATAAACACTGCTATGATTATGCCATCCTTGCATCACCAAGAGATATATGAACATGTGCTAAAGATTGCATTATGCCCTGAGTTGATATCTTATCATGTGAAGAAAATGCAAAACTTGCTAGAATATTTCAAATGTGTGCATCATGTAATAGTGCTTCATAGCTTTATATGATAATGTTCAAACGATATATGAACATGTGCTAAAGTTTGCATTATGCCCTGAGTTGATATCTTATCATGTGAAGAAAATGCAAAACTTGCTAGAATATTTCAAATGTGTGCATCATGTAATAGTGCTTCACAGCTTTATATGATAATGTTCAAACTACATGATGAATAGTTACAAACACAATCATACAAACTTGATGATGTATGTCAAGCCTTGACATCATTCTTGAAGAGATATATCATGATGGGTATCATGATGGGAGTATTGATAAGTTTAACTGATCTAACTTATCAATACATCACTTGAATTCTTAGGTCTTGAATTCAAGGTTGACTTATCTCAACTATGGCATATAGACAGGGGGAGTTAAGGATAACTCCATTATCAATTGATTGTCATCATCAAAAAGGGGGAGATTGTTGAATCTTGGATTTTGATGATGAAGTCAATTGTCATTTGTTGTCTAATCTATGTGTTGAGATAAGTGTGCAGGATTAACTACAATGAAAGTTAGACAAGCAGCAGGAGTTGCGCCGGAGTCAAGATCATGATCATGTTGGGAGTTCGACGGAAGTTCGGACGGTCGTCGGAGGTTCTGCGAGAATAGATCCGAGAAGTCCAGAAGCTTGCCAAGCGAAGCTCGTCGGAACTCGCCAAGTGGATCGTCGCAAAGTCCAGGAGTTTGCCGGAAGTCCGCAGAAGAATCACCGAGGGTTCATCGGATGATCGACGGAAGTTCGCCGGAAACTCGCCGGAAGAAGCGATTGACGCATCGGAGCAAAGCTGCAGAAATTGTCTTAGATTTAATCGTAGTTAGCACGTTGATTAAGTTGGAAAATGGGAGGTGATCCCATTAGCTTAATCTTGGGGCAATTGGGCCCCTGAAAAGATTGAAATTGGGCCGAATTTAGCTAACCATTCGGACCCTGATTGCACCAGGAGGTGCAACCGCCTAGGCCAGGAGGTGGCACCGCCTGGGCTAAGTCTCCCAGCGAGACTGGGCGGTGCAACCGCCCCAACCAAGAGGTGCAACCGCCTGAGCTCAGTCTTCGAGCTAGACTAGGCGGTGCAACCTCCCTGACAGAGAGGTAGCACCGCCTGAGCTCAGTCTTCGAGCTAGACTGGGCGGTGCAACCTCCCTGACAGAGAGGTAGCACCGCCTGAGCTCGGTCTTCGAGCTCTGGCAGAGAGGTGCAACCGCCTCAGTCAAGAGGTGGCACCGCCTGGGGCTCAGTCTCCGAGCCAAACTCAGGCGGTGCAACCGCCCCTGACAGAGAGGTGCAACCGCCTGGGCTCAGTCTCCGAGCTCTGCCAGGCGGTGCAACCTCTCTAGTCAGGAGGTGCAACCGCCTGATCCCGGAATTCCAGGATTTGATCGTTTTGAGATCCAAATTTGAACTGGGTTGGGGCCTATAAATACCCCACCCATTCAGCACAGAAATGATATAGACCTACACCGAAATCTTGATTCTTTCTGTGATTCTAAGAGCTCAAATTTGTTGTAAAGCCTTTAAGTCTCCTCCTTCTGTTCTTTAAGTTTCTGAACTGTAAAAGTGAGGAGAGAAAGGTTCTGTAAGGGTTGTCTCCTGAGCCCATCAAAAGGAGTGAAACTGTAAAAGGGCAGTTGGCCTTCGCCCATTGAAGGAAGGCAGCTAGTTGACGTCGGTGACATCGTCGGAGGAGGAAGCCAAAAGTGGAGTAGGTCAAGACTGACCGAACCACTCTAAATCTCTGGTTTGCTTTTATTTCGAGTACCTTATCATTACTGCAAACCTCCTACATAACTACTGCTCTCTACGCCTTTACGAACAAGTTCTAAGTGCTGATCTTTTCGAATCTGCATTCAAACGTAAATCTGTGTTTTTCGTACGATCAGCTTACGTTTGCGTTTTGATTCTGCAAAACTGTCTTCTGCGCTTTTTTTGAACTTGCTTCTAAGTTTAGATCTCTTTGAAACTGTTTTAGACGCAAACTACGTTTAGACGTAAAACTGCGTTTAGACGCAAACTGCGTTTAGACGTAAAACTGCGTTTAAACGTAAACTGCGCAAACTGTGTTTAAACATAAAACTATGTTTTAGACGTAAACTTTTTTTAAACGTAAAACTACGTTTAGACGTAAAACTGCGTTTAGACGCAAACTGCGTTTAGACGTAAAACTGCGTTTAGACGTAAACTGAGTTTAGACGCAAAACTGTGTTTCGACGCAAACTACGCAAACTGTGTTTGGACATAAAACTATGTTTTAGACGTAAACTACTTTTAGACGCAAACTACGTTTAGACGTAAAACTGCGTTTAGACGTAAACTGAGTTTAGACGCAAAACTGCGTTTAGACGTAAAACTATGTTTAGACGCAAAACTGCGTTTAGACGCAAATTGTATTTAGACGCAAACTCAGTTTAGACGTAAACTGTGCTTAGATGTAAACTGCGCTTAATCTTAAGTAATCTTAGAATCGGCTTTTACATCGAAATAGTTTTTATCGGACGAACGCAGCTTTCGTTTTTAAATCGCTGAAAGATTTTCGCTGCACTAATTCACCCCCTCTTAGTGCTCTTGATCCTAACAACATCAACTATACTTCCATTTACTCTTAAGTTGAAGAACTTTTCGAAACGGTTTTCATCGAAAATGATTTCATCGTACGAACGTCATTTTAATCGACGAAAGTTTTCCGCTGCACTAATTCACCCCCGCCCCCCCCCCCCCCCCCCCCACCTCTGAGTTCTTTTGATCCCAACATATTTATCATTTTATCATGATTTGAAAATTGATATAAATGGAAAAAAATTGCAACAATGTATTCTTTCTTTCTTTTTGGCGATAACTAAATGGGAAAAAAGTCTTGCTAGCTTGCACATCTCAAAGAAAAGAGAAAAGTGCTAGCTTGTATATATTAAGAAAAAAAAACTTGCAAACTTGTCTCGAAAGAGAAGAAAGAATTGCAAGCTTGCAATCTCAAGAGAAGCACAAGTGTTATCTTGCCTATCTTAAGAAGCAGTGAATTATTCATTTGCACATCTTAAAAACTTGCTAGCTTGCATGTTCTAAAATAATATAAAACTTACTAATTTACTAGCTTGCATTCTATTTCAAAAACTTGCCAGTTATACTTCTCCTTTTGTTGATGACAAAGGGGGAGAAGTTACGATGATAATATGAAATTATGCATGAAATACTCATGATATTATGATGATGCATACAATGAAAATTTATGATGATCATACATGGTAGGATGTAATGTACTTTGATATTTTGATACCATGATGATTTAAAATATTTATGATTTAGAATTATGCATACAATAAAGTGATTAATTAGTTCTTTCAATATTTACGATGCATGCAATGATGAAATACTCATGATACTCTAAATTTAAAGTTTCTATCAATATGACACATATTGATAATGGGAGTTTAGTTTAAACTCCGTTATCAATTGATTGTCATCATAAAAAAGTGAGAGATTATTGAATCTCGTGTTTTGATGATGAAATCAATTGATAAGTTTATGATCAAATATACGTTTTGAGTAACGCAAGACTAGTTTCAATTATGGAGACACAATTTGATTAAAGTAGAAAGAATCAATATTGGGCTGAAGTCGAACATGTAAGAAGATTGGACGTCAAGCCGAAGAATCGATCGATGTGTTGGCAGAAGGCTTCGTGCTAAGAGTTCGGGCATCGAGCTATGAAGATCGGACATTATGCCAAGGAGATTGGATGTTGCGAGAAGATAATATATCGATTGGGCAGTATGCCGATTGGGCAATATGTCGAAGGAGAGGACAATATACCAAAAGGTCGGATGAAGCGCTAGATGAACTAATGACATGTTAGATAATATATAATTGATGCTTTGTAATAATTATCTAGATCGAAGTAGTTTTAGTTATAATTAGATTTGTTTATAATATAATTAGGCCAACTCAATTAGGAGCCAACTAGGTCTGAATTAAGACTATTTTGGGCCAAGTGGAAGGCCCATTTAATGACCCTCAATTGGCCCAAGCGGTGGCACCGCTTGAGGCTCAGCATCCCAAGTGGTCTAGGTTGTGGTACCACCTAGACTAGGTGATGGTATCATTGTAGTTAATGCTGTCAAGCGATGGTACCGCCCTGTCAAGCGATAGTACCGCCAAAGCCTAGTTTTCAAGGCTTTATCAAGTGATGGTACCACCTAGATTGGGCAGTGGTACCGCCTAGTATCAAACTAACAAGTGGTGGCACTACCCAATACTAGTGGTGGTACCGTCAGTAACCCGAAAGCATGGGGATTTAAATTTTGGCTCAAAGTTTTGAAACCATTTGGGGTCTATAAATACCCCACAAATTCCTACTTAGAATATACATAAAAATTGTAAAAAATCTGTGATTCCTTGTAAACTCTTTTAAGTATAGAGTCCCTCCTCCAAGAGCTTAGTGATAATCGATGCTTGTGAGAGAATACTCATAAAAGAGGTGTGTAAAGGTTCACTCTTGAATTTATGAAAAGGAGAGAGTGTAAGGGTAGTTGATCTTCATTCATTAGAGAAAAGATTGATAGTGGAAGCCAATGATCTCGAGTGAAGAGGAATCGAGAGTGGATGTAGGTCACGACGACTGAACCACTATAAATCTGGTGTACTCAGTTTACATTTCTATTCTGTTTTTCATTCTCATATTACAAACTAATTTACTTGCTTACTACTTTTACTATACTTACAAACGCACTTTCAAATTAAACTTATCTTTCCGATACAAGCTTTATCGAATAATATTTTTAAATTGACATAATTTTTCGTAATCACTAATTCACCCCATGCCCTCTTAGTACCAACTTGATCCTATCAAGCATTTCACGTAAATAGACACTAACGTTTGTTAACTCAGATTTGATGGGAGGAGTTTATATGCTATATTTTTTAAAATATAAGATTTATTTTAGATATGAGTAAACCATAAGGGCTTAAGAGGTTCATGGCCAAAACTACAAGGTTAAAATGGACCTTAATCTTTAATTATACGTGTTATTATATTAACTCAAACTTGATGGGAGGGACCTATATGCTACGTTTTTGAAAATATAATATGTTATTTTAAATACGAGTAAATCATAAGGGATTAAGAGATCAATAGTCAAAATCACAAGAGGCTAAAATATACCTTAACCCATCTAAATATGAGCTAAAATATATAGATAATTCAAACGTAATATCTATTATTTTCTTTTTTTCTATTTCTAGTATTTTTCAGGTTATTTATGTGTCTATATATACATAATTTTTATGTGTATTTTTAAAAAATTTATATTTTTGAGTATTTTGTCCCATTTTCAAATTTCCAATAGGCTCCACAACCTTTTTATAATTCTAAAGTTTCTCATCCAAACACCCTATGGATCAATCCATAGTGTGAACGATCTAATCCGCATGCATAAGGCTCACATTATTAGTTAGATTTTTTTTAATAAGCTTTCCATATTTTTAAATTTTCACTTCCACCAAAAGTCCATTCGAGAATTCAAGAATATCGGAACTTAGATAAATTGACTCAAAACCCAATAAAAACTAACTTACATACAAAAATATGATTTTGAATAATTATTCTTATTGATTTAGGAATAAAATAACTAAATAGATAGGTTTTTAATTAATTATAATAATTTTGAATTGGTTAATAATGTTTTTGGTTCCTCCATAAAAATACTGTAAGTCTATTCTAAAACGTTATAACTAATAGCAAATGTACCAAAGATCCAATAAAAATCAGCTCGTTATAAAAGAAATAGGGTTTCGATTTTGTATCTTTATTGGATTAAGATCAAGAATAATTTTTGAATAGATTTATAATATCTTAAAAATATTATAAATTTATTTAAAGAAAACTGTAACTGAAAAATTGGACCAATTTAAAATTGGTCGACCAGTTCACTCAATGGATCGGTCCACCACAAATGGAAATAGTTATTGTGTCATATAAGGAGTCTTTCAAGGATTATAAAAAGATGGGGCGTAACTCTTAAATAAATACGTATCTCTGAAGAGAAATTATAAAAAAAATATTTTTTTTATTGATAACAACACGCATTCTCCAAAACACTAATTGCTCTTTTGTTGTATTTACCCAGTCGCTACCGTATAACTCAGTCGCTAGCTCCCACATGAATAAATTTTCCTATATCTTGACCTGCTTATTCTGATTCAAGTTTCAGCTCCATGGTCATCCTATATCGTATGGATTCAGGGGTTTTAAGACAGTGAATATTCCATTTTGATCAATGAAGAAACCCTTAAATGTTGCGTCTGAGAAAATCCAAGCAGATATTAATGATAAATCAAAACATGTTAGAGAAGCAATATTGAGCATCACACAAGGGCAAGTCTTTCAGCGGCATAAAACATATTTCTCAGGTGGTTTCAGTGATTCCATTGAATGAAAATGTCGACAGATAAATGTAAAAGAAGTGAATGCATTAAGTGTTTCACTTTTCCGTCAAGTTGACCATAAAATAACATCATCCTAGAGAAGCTTCCACAGTGTGAAGATGCCACCATCAATTTCCACAAATAACAAATTAGAAACTATTATCCTCGACGACTTTTTATAAGGAACATGGCGGTGGTTAGTGGATATTGACTCACGACTTCGAGAATGATGGATCTTTTTTTTTTAAAGGATGTTGATTGATTAGTGACTCAATAATTACTAGCTCGTTGTCATTATATTATCTATAATGATTCTTGGAATATACTACAGCACGAAGGAAGAAACATATTGGTATAGCATGGCCATGTTAGGCAAACATAGGAAAAAAGAAAAGGCTTTGTCAGTACCTGAGGAGCTTTGTGAGTTGGCCTTCTGTTGATTCTTTCTAGATAATATATTGACAAAAGTCACCTGCACTTTCAGTTTCTTGATAATTCAGCATGTATTAGTAACCAATGTTGGAAATTTTCAAGCTGTAAATTTCCTAATACCAATGTATATAAATTGTAGGTATATAATACATATAAAACTACAAGAAAATTTCACCTAAAACACTCATATTAAAAGTCAGTACTGAATAAGTTGGAAGACGTAGTTCTCTTAGACTAAATATCCACCAAAATGAACACCTGAAAAGCATTAATATGGATGTGAATATGATTATTCCTCTTATGGCTCAAGAGTGTATCTTATTAATGCATGCAACTACTAACTAGCAATGACCACAACAAACCCTTCATATCCTTCCATTTCATTGTTGCCAAATTACTAGAAAATTGCTCCTAAACCTCTGTTTTGAGAATTTCGACAAATGGAATTCTTCCATTTTCTATTATTGTTTTTCACTCCAATGACATGTAGTCTTTCCAAAATTCCGCAAATTTTATAGCCTAACGTTGAACGATTCTTACAATCTTGGTGACTGAAGCATCGATTTGTTCCATGGAAACTGGAAATTGGGCGTGATCGGATTCTTATAGTTCTCACCCTAGCAGCGCAGGGAAGCCGCTCCGGGTCCGGGTCACCGCGGTTCGGGGGCTGCTCGGGGTCGACCGAGCCGCCCGCGGCGAGTCGAGGGTCCGACGGAGGAGCTGCCTGACGGCGGCAATCAGCTGCTCCGCTGGATCCACCGCCGCGGCGTCGGCCGAGCGGAAGCTACGGCAGAAGCTGGCATGGCGGACCATGGCCTCCTCCGGCGAGATCAGCAGCTCGGAGCGGCGGATCTCGTCCTGGACGGCCTCGGCGCAGAGGCCGCAGATCCACCGCCCCCCGTACTGCTCCCGGACACCCGCGATGTACGCCGGCGTGCACTCCTCCGTGAGCCCGCAGCAATCGCATGCCGCGAACTCTACCTCCACCGCCGCCGCCGCGGCTACAGCTTCTCCCCCGCTAATCACCGTCGCGGACATGACGAACAACGAATCTAGAAGCAGGCTTCGCCTAGATCTAAAAGCAAGAGAGAAATTCCAGGTTCAAACAGAGAAGCGAGGTATCGACTGCTCGATCTAGATCTGTTAGAAGAGTAAACCAACTAGTACCGATTGGAGGGGGATGTGGGGCGATGGAAAAGAGATGGAGGTGGGTGGCTACCGCTCCGTCTCAACAGAAGCAACATCGATGCGCAAGTCCTTCTCTCCTCGGTCTCCTCCTGCAGCGGCCGCCTGTGGTGCGTTGTTATCCTCCTCGCGGGGTAGGGTGACCTCCATCTCAATCAAAGACCCAAATCAAGGCGTCGCTCTCTCTCTCTCTCTCTCTCTCTCTCCGTCCTCCCTTACTCTTCTTCTTCTTCTTCTTTGGTTCTCCGACGATTGCTTCCGTGCGATGGTGGGGGTTGGGTGCTGCTGAGTGGCGTCGGAACGGGGTTTTTATTTGGTAGCGAGGAGTGTAGACGTAGGTCCCGCGCCAATGATTGGGGAAGTGGGTTGGGTGACGGAGCCGCGTCAGCTAGGATCGGTTGGCATTAGATTCCCCGCCTTGCCATTCTCCGAGCTACGCTTTCCCCACCCGCACTACCCACCTAGCCTTCAATTAATGGAGACAATGGGACCAACTAGTCTATGTCCAATCATAGCACAGGTAGAAATCGGGGCAGACGAGAATGTGCGTATTCTTTTGTGCCAGCAGGCATCTTGTTTCTGGAGCGACGATGCCAGCTGTCTGCCAATTCATCATCGTGTCTTTTAACAAAGTCCGCTTCCGTTGGTGGGAAGTCGTCGCCCTCGCCCCTGAGCAAGGCGGGCCTCCGATCAACAAACAGGAGCCCACATCACACTGATATTACTTGGGCGGACCCGATCATCCCAACCACTCCCTGCGTCAATGTGATCTCTCTCGCAACCTAAATACCATGCAATTGACGCAAAGGACCAACCAACCTTATCAAGACTCAAACCAATCCAACCTTATCAAGAATGACCACATCGGATTGATTCGGAAGAATCCCACGAAATCATGATGAGACGCTCTCTCATCTGACATCTTATGCTTACCAACTTTTGACTGTAAGCATGGCCACTGTTCGAATCAAGTCACAAGAATCTCACAGAATCATGATACTTTTGTCTCATTTAATATTTTTTCTTCTTATTTTACAAATCGAACCCCCACTCCATCATGGCATTTCGCATCCCAATAGGTATTCTTTTTTGGATTTTCCTGTGAAACCAATTGCTATTACGAATAAAGCTGCTGATATTTCAATTTCCCTAAAAGATCAAAGACGATAGTTAGATCACCCTTTACAGAAGATAGAATCAATAGAGATGCTAAAATCACTATTCTTGTGAATTCCACGTCATAATTATCCACCTTATCATATCCAGATGCTTTAGATATCGGTAGTGTTAGATCAAAAGAATATATCAAAGATCTGATGTGGAGGTAGCTAAACATACACTTGATGGCCAACAAAATGCTAGCTAGGTATGATATCCTCCAGCAGTTGATGCAAAAAGGACTTTTAATTGGAAATAATATTTTCTGCATTGTAATTCACAGGATATTTCAGTTGTGAGTGCTTGCTTGGGAAATTTATTGGATTAAGAAACCATAAATAGTAAATTGCTCCAAATTATTTTTTCTACACATCAAAAAAAAAAAAACAGGTAGTAAGAGAAAAAGGGGAAAGTCATGACCCTAAAATATTCACTCTACAAATGCTCACAAAAGTCTAGTCTTATATTTAAAGTGCATCCAACAATTGGCTGTTGAATCTCGAATTTTGATGATAAAATCAATTGATGGGTTAATTGATGTAATCCATATTATTGAGTTAAGTATGCAGGATTAACTACGATAATCAGAAAACACAAAGCAAGAATACCGGAGTCAAGATCGATAGACGTTTAAGAGTCCGAAGAATCGTCAGAGATACTGCCGGAACCAACCGAGAAGAAATCGGGAACCTATCGGAATTTTCGGAAGTTCGCCGAAGAGATCGTCGGAGGTTCACGGAGATCACCGAGAAGGCTCGGCTACTCGTTAAAATCATTACAAGATCAGGAGCTTGCAGGGAGTCCGTCGGAAAGCTCGCCGGAACAAGACTCGACGTTCGCGGTTGAAAACTTGCTTAGGATATTTTTTTTGTTATGTAATTCACTTGTAATTAGGATTAGGATTAAGAGATAATCCTATATCCTGGTTAGGGGCCAACTGGGCCCAAAGTCAGATTTGGTTTGGGCTAAAATTAAGCAAAACCAGTGAATCGGAGAGCCAGGCGGTGGCATCGCCCAGCACCCGAGAGCTGGGAGGTGGCACCGCCTGGGCTGGGCGGTGGCACCGCCCAGCACCCGAGAGCTAGGCGGTGACACCTCCTGGGCTGGGCGGTTACATCGACCAGCACCCGAGCGCTGGGCGGTGGCACCGCCAGCATCGGGAACATAAGAGAATTCAAATTTTTTGGAGCCCAAATTTGAATCCTCTTTAGGCCTATAAATACCCCTCAAGTCTCAACTGAGAATACAACTTTTTGAGCAGTAAGTGATTGAGAGAAAAGTCTTAGAAGAGTCTTTGCCTTTCTTATTTTCAATTTGCTAGTGTTCACCTCCTTCTTTCTTGTTGAAAATCTGTAAGAGAGTGAACCGCTTGTAAAAGTTGTAAGAGGGGTATTTACCCTTCCCTTTCAAGAGATTTGCTAGTGGAAGGTGGGAGCCTCATCGAAGAGGGGCCTCGCAAGTGGATGTAGGTCACTTGAGCGAACCACTTTAAAAACGGCGTAATCTTTGGGTCGCATTTCATTATTGCTATTTACATTACTGCAAACCCTCTTACTTGCTTTATTTCCTCATTACATTTACTACACAACTTTGCGAATACGCTTTCAAATTAAGCACTTCCGATTCCGATTTTTATCGTACGAAAGATTTGTCGAAACCAACGTTTTAAGTCGCTACACTAATTCACCCCTCCCCCTCTTAGTGCCGCTCCGATCCTAACAATTGGTATCAGAGCTGTTAGGATCGAGAGCACTAAGAGGGGGGGGGGGTGAATTAGTGCAGCGGAAATCTTACAGCAATTTAAAAGCTAAAGCTGCGTTCGTCTGATAAAAAGTGATTTCGATATAAAAGCAGAATCACAGTGCAGTTTGCGTCTAAGCGCAGTTTTGCGTCTAAGCGCAGTTTGCGTCTAAACACAGTTTGCGTCTAAGCGCAGTTTGCGTTTGAGCACAGTTTGCGTCTAAACGCAGTTTTACGTCTAAACGCAGTTTTACGTTCAAACGCAGTTTTACGCCAAAACGCAGTTTTACGTCTAAACGCAGTTTTACGTCTAAACGCAGTTTTGCGTCTAAACGCAGTTTTGCGTCTAAACGCAGTTTTACGCCTAAACGCAGTTTTACGTCTAAACGCAGTTTTACGTCTAAACGCAGTTTTGCGTCTAAACGCAATTTTACGTCTAAACGTAATTTTACGTCTAAATGTAGTTTTGCGTCTAAAAGCAGTTTTGAACCTTGAAAAGCGTTTTACGTAGAAAGCAATTTGCAGTGATAAATGGAATCCGAATGTAAGCGTAAACTGCAGTGTGAAGATCGTACGAAAACACGATTTACGTTTGAATGCAGATTCTGAAAGATCAAAGCTTAGAAACTCGTTCGTAAAGGCGCAGAGGGCAGTAGCAATGTAGGAGGTTTGCAGTAATGATAAAGTGCTCAAGGTAAAAGCAAACCAGAGATTTAGAGTGGTTCGGTCAGTCTTGACCTACTCCACTTTTGGCTTCCTCCTCCGATGAGGTCACCGACGTCAACTAGCTGCCTTCCTTCAATGGGCGAAGGCTAACTGCCCTTTTACAGTTTCTCTCCTTTTGACAGGCTCAGGAGACAACCTTTACAGATCCTTTCTCTCCTCTCTTTACAACTCAAGACTTGAAGAACAGAAGGAGGAGAACTTTAGGACTTTACACAAATTTGAGCTCTTAGAATCACTGAAAAGATCAAGAATTCGGTGTGGATCTGTGTCTTTTCAGTGCTGAATGGGTGGGGTATTTATAGGCCCCAACCCAGTTCAAATTTGGAGCTCAAAACGATCAAATCGATCAAATCCCAGAATTCTGGGATCAGGCGGTTGCACCTCTTAACTGGAGAGGTGGCACCGCTTGGCAGAGCTCGACGACTGAGCTCAGGCGATTGCACCTCTCTGCCAGAGCTCGAAGACTGAGCTTGATGGTTGCACCGCCTGGCAGAGCTCGAAGACTGAGCTTGGTGGTTGCACCGCCTGGCAGAGCTCGAAGTCTGAGCTCGGTGGTTGCATCACCTGGCAGAGCTCGAAACTGAGCTCAGGCTGATGCACCTCTCTGCCAGAGCTCGAAGACTGAGCTCGGTGGTTGCATCACCTGGCATAGCTCGAGACTGAGCTCAGGCTGATGCACCTCTCTGCCAGAGCTCGAAGACTGAGCTCGGTGGTTGCATCACCTGGCAGAGCTCGAGACTTGAGCTCTGGCGGTGCTACCTCTTGACAGAGGAGGTTGCACCGCCCAGTCTAGCTCGAAGACTGAGCTCTGGGCGGTTGCACCTCTTGGCTGGGGCGGTTGCACCGCCCAGCCTCGCAGCCCTGGCGGTTGCACCTCTTGGCTGGGGCGGTTGCACCGCCTAGCCTCACAGCCCTAGCGGTTGCACCTCCTGGCTGGGGCGGTTGCACCGCCTGGTGCAATCAGGGTCCGAATGGTTCACTCCATTCGGCCCAATTTGAATCTTTTCAGGGGCCCAATTGCCCCAAGATTAAGCTAATGGGATCACCTCCCATTTTCAAGCTTAATCATCGTGCTAACTACGATTAACTCTAAGACAACTTCTGCAGCTTTGCTCCGATGCGTCAATCGCTTCTTCCGGCGAGTTCCCGGCGAACTTCCGTCGATCATCCGATAACCCTCGGTGATCCTTCTGCGGACATCCGGCATACTCCTGGACTTTGCGACGATCCACTTGGCGAGTTCCGACGAGCTTCGCTTGGCAAGCTTCTGGACTTCTCGGATCTGTTCTCGCTGAACCTCCGACGACCGTCCGAACTTCCGTCGAACTCTCGAACTCCCAACGTGATCATGATCTTGACTCCGGCGCAACACCTGCTGCTTGTCTTACTCTCATCGTAGTTAATCCTGCACACTTAAAACAAAACTTCGATCGAGACAATTAATCCTAAGCAATTAACCAAGTTGTCCGACATGTCATTGGTCCCTCGACGCTTCGTCCGATTCTTCGGTGCATCGTCCTCTCCTGCAGCCTATTGCCCAATCGGCTAGTTGACTCCGCAACTCCGATATCCTTGGCACAATACCCGCTCTTCTTGGCCCGATGCCCGAGTTCACGGCCCGAAGCCTTCTGTCGATACGTCGACCGATCCACCAGCCCGACGTCCAATCTTTTGACATGTTCCTTCGGCACAACATGATTTTCCTGCTTTAATTGTCTCATCCTGATCGAAGCATCCTGCGTCACTCAAAACGCAGATTAAATCATAAACATATATCAAGTAGTTTCATCATCAAAATACGAGATTCAACAATCTCCCCCTTTTTGATGATGACAACCACTTGATGACGGAGTTAAACTTAACTCCCGGAGTTTAAACAAACTTCCCCTATCAATATGTCATATTGATAGAACCTTGAATTCAAACTGAATTCAAGTCATTGCAATATTCATCATGAATACTTGCAACACGTCAACATGAACATATGCATAAACTTTATGCATCACATGTCATGTCATCAACATACTTTCATCAACATACTTCTCCCCCTTTGTCATCAACAAAAAGGAGAAGTATCACAATCAAGTGTTTGTGATATAGATTCAACTCATTGCATGAAAAAGATAGTATCAAGTTTTATCATCATGCAAGTTTGCTAATATCAACATGAAAAATTACGATGTAAGCTTTTGATATCATAACGCAAACATTTCAAGTGTTTATCAATTGTAGCATTTCATCACATGGTAAGATATCAATGCGTAAAATTACGATACAAGCTCTTGATATCTTAATGCATGATGCAAACATGGCATAATGCAAGTTTGGCAATCATAGCATCAATTCATATATTTCTCACCCTTTGTTATCAACAAAACGGAGAACGATATAAGCAAATTTTAAGCATAAGTGCTTGTAATTATTCATGTCATAACTAGGTTCATGTCATTTTCCAATAGTGAGTGATAGGATATCAATTATACAAACATCTCAAGGAAAACATGACATGGAGATAGCTTTGAAAACTTCTTCCTTTTTTGTTATTATCTTTTTGCATGAAGGAGGAAGACTATTTGTGATACATGCTATTTGTGAGTTTACTTCGAGTGAAGTTAGAATTGATGAGAGATTAAATCATGCTTCATTTTTACAAGGACCAAGATATGTATGTGAAATAAATCCTTGCAAGTAAAAACACTTTCATCCATATTCATCAAATCCATTTCTCAAAAAATATTTTTCACATGATGTGTGTATGAGAGATGTATTTGCTAGTTAATTACATATGTCAAAAATCAATGATATGAACTAAACTTGATATGACATATGCTTGTTAAGTTTGGAAGAGAGTGAACTTGATATGTTAGATTCAAGAGAATCCGAAAATGAAATTTGACTCTTTCTTCCATTCGGACAAGGTTTTGCTATAGATATTCAATTACAATCATGAAGGTAAAGCATGCTTGTTATCATGGAAGTTTTGTATTCAAGCACATAATTTTCAACAAGTAATTGTGTAAAATCATTATGCCAATCAAGTGATTCGATCATTCAATCAAGAAGGTTCGAAAAATAATTTTAACACGTTCAATCATTAGGACGTGTTTTTGCCATAGTTTTTCAAATACAATCATAAAGATAAGACATGCTCATCATCATGGTAGTATGATAGCAAGTTTACCATATACAAGCTAGCAAATTTTTTTTTATATTTTAAGGCCCGTAAGCTAGCAATTTTGAGATGTTCAAGAAAGCAATTCTTGCTTCTTGAAATATAAGTTTTGCTAGATGTGCAAGTTAACTTTTTGCTTCTTGAGATAGGCAAGATAGCATTCCTTGGTGATGTTCAAGATAGCAATTTTTTCTCTTTTGAGAAGTGTAATTTTTACTTTCTTCTTGAATTGTGCAAGCTAGCTATCTCCCCTTTTGTCATTGTCAAAAAGAAGGGAAAAACCCTTTACATTAGTTTTTAAATCATGACAATGGTTAGTATCAATTTTATTTGTGCATCATTATATTTTCAAATTAAAACATGCACATTTTCACAACATATAAACTCATTATTATATGCATGATTCCAAATCATCATTCATATTATTTCAATCATTGTTTCATTCACCACTTATAGCTTATCATGCACAATATATAAAATCATCTAACATGATACAATCATTTATTTTCAAAATATTTATCACTTCATTTTAATTATGATTCCAAACATTTATCATTTAAAGCATTCATGATACACATCATAATAAAAAGCATATGCATCATTCCAAATCATAAATATTTCAAATCATCATGGTATTAATTTGTCCCATTGCATCCTACTATGCATGATCGAAACTTCTCATTTGCATACATCAAAATAAATTCATGAATATTTCATGCATTCATATCATCACTTGAGGAATATTGAAAAGAAATAATTGGGTGATGAGATGAATATTTCATGAGTACAAAGAATTGCATAAAAATCATATAAGGAATACAAGTCACAATCATTCAAGAGAAAAATCATCATTCATTTTTAATTCATTCAATTTGATAAATCAAGATCATGATTTTGATAAAACTCATTTCAAATTTAAATCATCAAAATCATTTTTTTGGCTCACAAAATTTATAACATAAATAGATTCATGATTTCATTGATAATATATTTTCCCTGTTTTTAAGTGTTTCATTTTAAGTGGTCAATTTCATGTTAGCATGCCTTTTCATTTATGAAAACATGCATCAATTTTTTAAAGCCACTGTTATTATCATGAAAATCGATAATCCATATATATCAAGAATCATCATAATTTCAAATATATACTCATTAATCATAACTTCAAATTGAACATGATTTCATATATTCGAAATCGAGAAATAACAATGGAAATCAACATGATACACATTATTACTTTTCAACCACATATAACATGATTTCATAAGGTATTAAAATCATTTTGTTTATCATAAACATGCAATTTTCGTGATTATTTTCAAAATTACTAGAATGATAAGCATGATTCATAATTGTTTGTATTTTCATTATAAAATTATTAAACATGTAATTTTCAAGAAAATTAAAAAAAGAAAAATGCTTTATGAAAAGCATCATGTAATTTCAAAGTAAACCAAGGGCATTTTAATTACCTCAATGTCGTAGGCTGGTAAGGCGTAGTTTGCCGCCTCGCTTTTGTTAACTTTCTCGTCTTCAGATGAGCTCGATTCATCCCAATTTTTGTTCTTCTTCTTGCGTTTAAAGCAAGTAGTTCCATTCTTTTTGCTTTTTAATTTTCGTTTCATTTGTAGTTTAAGTTCACCATCACTTGAGCTTATGCTCGAGTGGTCTTCAAATGTTCTATGTCCCAAATCCTTCCTGTTCTTTGGAAGGTGGTTCTCAAGTTCTTCACGTGCATTGCACGTCATTTCATATGTGATCAATGAACCAATTAGTTCTTCAAGTAGAAATTGGTTCAAGTTTTTCGATTCTTGAATAGCAGTTACTTTTGAATCCCAAGGTTTAGAAAGTGAGCGCAAAACTTTGTTAATGAGTTCAAAATCCGAAAAGCTTTTACCAAGTGATTTTAAACCATTGACGACATCCGTAAAACGGGTGTACATGTCAACAACGGTTTCGCTTGGTTTCATATGAAAAAGCTCGAAATCATGCAGTAAAATATTAACTTTCGAGTCTTTGACTCTACTAGTTCCCTCGTGTGTGATTTCAAGAGTGCGCCAAATATCGAAAGCCGTTTTGCACAAAGAAACCCGATTGAACTCATTTTTGTCCAAAGCGCAAAATAAGGCATTCATAGCCTTTGCGTTTAAAGAAAAATACTTCTTCTCTAAATCCGACCATTCGTTCATCGGTTTAGAGGGAAGTTGAAAACCGTTTTCAACGATATTCCATAAATCCAGATTTAGAGAAATTAAGAAAACTCTCATTCGAGTTTTCCAATAAGTGTAGTCCAATCCGTTAAAGAACGGTGGACGAAAGACCGAAAAGCCCTCTTGAAGAGCCATTTCTCTCGGGTGTAAATCCGAAATGAGAAATACCCCGCTCTGATACCAATTGTTAGGATCGAGAGCACTAAGAGGGGGGGGGGGTGAATTAGTGCAGCGGAAATCTTACAGCAATTTAAAAGCTAAAGCTGCGTTCGTCTGATAAAAAGTGATTTCGATATAAAAGCAGAATCACAGTGCAGTTTGCGTCTAAGCGCAGTTTTGCGTCTAAGCGCAGTTTGCGTCTAAACACAGTTTGCGTCTAAGCGCAGTTTGCGTTTGAGCACAGTTTGCGTCTAAACGCAGTTTTACGTCTAAACGCAGTTTTACGTTCAAACGCAGTTTTACGTCAAAACGCAGTTTTACGTCTAAACGCAGTTTTACGTCTAAACGCAGTTTTGCGTCTAAACGCAGTTTTGCGTCTAAACGCAGTTTTACGCCTAAACGCAGTTTTACGTCTAAACGCAGTTTTACGTCTAAACGCAGTTTTGCGTCTAAACGTAGTTTTACGTCTAAACGTAATTTTACGTCTAAATGTAGTTTTGCGTCTAAAAGCAGTTTTGAACCTTGAAAAGCGTTTTACGTAGAAAGCAATTTGCAGTGATAAATGGAATCCGAATGTAAGCGTAAACTGCAGTGTGAAGATCGTACGAAAACACGATTTACGTTTGAATGCAGATTCTGAAAGATCAAAGCTTAGAAACTCGTTCGTAAAGGCGCAGAGGGTAGTAGCAATATAGGAGGTTTGCAGTAATGATAAAGTGCTCAAGGTAAAAGCAAACCAGAGATTTAGAGTGGTTCGGTCAGTCTTGACCTACTCCACTTTTGGCTTCCTCCTCCGATGAGGTCACCGACGTCAACTAGCTGCCTTCCTTCAATGGGCGAAGGCTAACTGCCCTTTTACAGTTTCTCTCCTTTTGACAGGCTCAGGAGACAACCTTTACAGATCCTTTCTCTCCTCTCTTTACAACTCAAGACTTGAAGAACAGAAGGAGGAGAACTTTAGGACTTTACACAAATTTGAGCTCTTAGAATCACTGAAAAGATCAAGAATTCGGTGTGGATCTGTGTCTTTTCAGTGCTGAATGGGTGGGGTATTTATAGGCCCCAACCCAGTTCAAATTTGGAGCTCAAAACGATCAAATCGATCAAATCCCAGAATTCTGGGATCAGGCGGTTGCACCTCTTGACTGGAGAGGTGGCACCGCCTGGCAGAGCTCGACGACTGAGCTCAGGCGATTGCACCTCTCTGCCAGAGCTCGAAGACTGAGCTTGATGGTTGCACCGCCTGGCAGAGCTCGAAGACTGAGCTTGGTGGTTGCACCGCCTGGTAGAGCTCGAAGTCTGAGCTCGGTGGTTGCATCACCTGGCAGAGCTCGAAACTGAGCTCAGGCTGATGCACCTCTCTGCCAGAGCTCGAAGACTGAGCTCGGTGGTTGCATCACCTGGCAGAGCTCGAGACTGAGCTCAGGCTGATGCACCTCTCTGCCAGAGCTCGAAGACTGAGCTCGGTGGTTGCATCACCTGGCAGAGCTCGAGACTTGAGCTCTGGCGATGCTACCTCTTGACAGAGGAGGTTGCACCACCCAGTCTAGCTCGAAGACTGAGCTCTGGGCGGTTGCACCTCTTGGCTGGGGCGGTTGCACCGCCCAGCCTCGCAGCCCTGGCGGTTGCACCTCCTGGCTGGGGCGGTTGCACCGCCTAGCCTCACAGCCCTGGCGGTTGCACCTCCTGGCTGGGGCGGTTGCACCGCCTGGTGCAATCAGGGTCCGAATGGTTCGCTCCATTCGGCCCAATTTGAATCTTTTCAGGGGCCCAATTGCCCCAAGATTAAGCTAATGGGATCACCTCCCATTTTCAAGCTTAATCATCGTGCTAACTACGATTAACTCTAAGACAACTTCTGTAGCTTTGCTCCGATGCGTCAATCGCTTCTTCCGGCGAGTTCCCGGCGAACTTCGGTCGATCATCCGATAAACCCTCGGTGATCCTTCTGCGGACATCCGGCATACTCCTGGACTTTGCGACGATCCACTTGGCGAGTTCCGACGAGCTTCGCTTGGCAAGCTTCTGGACTTCTCGGATCTGTTCTCGCTGAACCTCCGACGACCGTCCGAACTTCCGTCGAACTCTCGAACTCCCAACGTGATCATGATCTTGACTCCGGCGCAACACCTGCTGCTTGTCTTACTCTCATCGTAGTTAATCCTGCACACTTAAAACAAAACTTCGATCGAGACAATTAATCCTAAGCAATTAACCAAGTTGTCCGACATGTCATTGGTCCCTCGACGCTTCGTCCGATTCTTCGGCGCATCGTCCTCTCCTGTAGCCTATTGCCCAATCGGCCAGTTGACTCCGCAACTCCGATATCCTTGGCACAATACCCGCTCTTCTTGGCCCGATGCCCGAGTTCACAGCCCGATGCCTTCTGTCGATACGTCGACCGATCCACCGGCCCGATGTCCAATCTTCTGACATGTTCCTTCGGCACAACATGATTTTCCTGCTTTAATTGTCTCATCCTGATCGAAGCATCCTGCGTCACTCAAAACGCAGATTAAATCATAAACATATATCAAGTAGTTTCATCATCAAAATACGAGATTCAACAAGAGCAAGGCTCACTCTCATATTTGGTTTAATACCCAAGAGAGATGGCTTACTCCGGCATTCATGAGGGTCATTCTATCACACGTCCACCCTTGTTTAATAGGTCGGATTATACTTATTGGAAGACTCGGATGAGGATCTTCCTCATTTCTATGGATTTCGAGTTTTGGACTATTGTTGAAAACGGATTTCAAAAATCTTCTCTTCCGATGAGCGAATGGAATGAATCAGAGAAGAAGGTTTTTGCTTTAAATGCAAAGGCTATGAATGCCTTGTTTTGTGCACTAGACAAAAATAAATTTAATCGTGTTTCAATTTGTGATTCGGCTTTTGATATTTGGAGAACTCTTGAGGTCACTCATGAAGGCACTAGCCGAGTGAAAGAGTCCAAAATCAACACATCCTTGTGCACTCTTACGAACTTTTCCGAATGAAACCAAGTGAGTCCATCGGAGACATGTACACCCGGTTTACGGATGTCATCAATGGACTCAAAGCACTTGGTAAAGATTTTTCTAACTTTGAACTAGTAACTAAAATCTTAAGATCCCTCCCTAAAAGTTGGGATCCAAAAGTTACGGTCATTCCAGAGGCCAAAGACCTTAAAGCATTCCCTCTTGAAGAACTTATTGGGTCTCTAATGACCTACGAAATGACATGTCAAGCTCATGACGAGCTCGAGAACCCCCTTCCAATGAACAGGAAGGATATGACACTTAAATCACAAGAAGACCACTTGAAAGGAACATCAAGTTATGAGGACAATGACAATGACATTACACTTTTGACTCAAAAATTTAAAAAATATTTAAGAAAGAACAAATTTAAAAATAATATAAAAAATAAATTTGAACAAAAGAAGGACCAAGTGATTTGCTATGAATGCAAAAAACCGGGACACTACAAGAACGATTGTCCTCAAGCCAAAAAGAGAACATCACAGAAGAAGGCGCTCAAGGCAACGTGGGATGATTCAAGCGCGTCTGAAGAAGAGGAGTCCATCACCGAGCAAGTTGCTCATTACGCGCTAATGGCTTTAGGAGAAGAGGTATATGATTTATTTAATGAAGATTTATCTTTTGAAGAACTCTCTATCGCTTTTCATGAATTATTTGATGAATGTAGAACTGTTAGCAAGAAGTTAAGTATCTTAAAGAAAGAGCATGCTTTGCTACAAGATAAGTTTGATAGTCTTCAAACTCCTTCATGCTCTAAGTGTGAGCATTTAGAAGCAATAAAAAATAAAAATTTGCTTCTTAAAGAAACCTTAAACAAGTTTAAGGTTCGTAGCAAAGGATTAGATATGATCCTTGCACACAAGGGTCACGTCGCAAATAGAAATGAAATTGGATTTGTAAAAGGATTACATCAAAATCCTACCACTTTCATAAAAGGACCTACATTACATGTTTCCTCTTATATGAAATGCAACTTCTGTTGCAAATCCGGACATATTGCCTACAAATGTCCATTTAGGAAAATTAGTTCACAAAAATTAATATGGGTTCCTAAAGGAACTATAAAGGATTCAATAATAAATAACAAAGTTAGTTGATCAATTTTTGAGGCACCCAAAATCAAATGGGTACCTAAAAGTTGTCACGCCCCACAAAATATCGATAATATTTAAAATTTTCATCATAACTAACCCAGGATCCAAACATACATTTGAGGTCACTAAGAAAACATTCAGATCAAAATTTCACCTCTATAGTCTACAAATTCATAACCCTATGCAGTTCATAAACATACCACACATCACTCGATAATTCATATAATCTGAACTCAACTCATCAAAATAATAACCACAATATAAATTCACAAGTGGGGAAGTCTATGCAGTCACCAAACCAACGATTACCATAAGATCATATCATTACATAAATTTAACTTAACATTCCAAAATCCTATACATGAGGGATCCTTTATCTTACACAAAATCCACACGTTTAGATTTATCGTCACATTTCATAAGATGCAAAGTATCTTATACAACATATACACATATGCTAACAAAGATCTGCCCAAAATCTTCTAAACTTTCCACCGCCTCAGCCCAATCTTAACATTTAAGCAAGCGATACGCTATCCTGAAAAATTTATCAACAAACGGGGTGAGCATAAAGAGCTCAGCAAGTGACTAACATATCCATATCAAAATAGTATAATTTCCAAAGAGATACAGTTTCAAAATACAAGGCAGAATATACGATTTCATAGACATAATATCATTAGGAGCATAAACACAATTGTCCTTTCAATCTTACATATTTGGTTCCTGACAGATGGGGCATAGAGTAATTGGACCATATCAGTAACAAAGGAAACATATCGGAGCTTATCAATGGCATATAAAATGTTCCGAAGCATATCAACGGCATATGGAACATTTCGAAGCAAAATCATCAGTGAATGAAGCATTTCAGAGCATATCAAAAACAAATATCGTACAGATGCTCAAACGTCGTCCTTGACGTTGCAATCATATCATTCTTATCTAGAGCATGAACAGAAACAACTCACCAAAACTCTGGATGTCATATCAAACATATAGAAGGTGTAGTGGGATCTCAGTCAGAATGTGATTTATCCATTTCTGAATGACCACCTGACAAAAGTCTCCCACGTCTGGGAGCTCCATCCACCCACGTTTAGGTGAAGTCAGAGGGGGCTTGCAGAGCATCGCAGGCTCTAAGCACATACCCTTTACCATTTCTGGCAAAGGTCCAAAATATCCCACATAGCGGGACCCCACATAGCGGGCAATAAGCGCATACCCTTTACCATTTCTGGCAAAGGTCCAGACAATCCCACACACCAGAGTACAAGAGGGCAGTTTTAACAATAAGTAGCATATATCGGAAGCACACGCGGAACAACGAAACGTGCATGTGCCTTTTCGAGACAATACGAAACAAAGAACAAATCTCCCACAAATGTATTCAGATTTGGAATGAAATGAAAACAAGAGTGTACAGGGATTCCAAGCAATCATATTTAGCTCAATTCCAATAAGAAGGTTAGATGAATTCAAATATCCAAAGGAACGGAACAGAATACGCGAAATCGACCAAAGCTCGATTTCGGACAGAATTCCAGTGGCACATCAAATAAATGATTCAGAATATCATTTATGCTCCAATACCCATAAGAAAGCTATGGTCGAAACATATATCAATCTATATTCTGATGGAACAAATTTCATATGAAACAGGGTTCCCAACACGGAGTTACCTTTGATTTGGTAACACAAGGTCAAAAACACAATCACTGTTTTGCAGAATTTATAGGGTCGGATTCAACAGATAATAGGGTAGGCAATTGAATTCGAAAATTTTCAAAATATATGTCAAAAGAAATATTTTCAAGTCTAGTTTCAAATAAAATCAGTTTGGTACAAATCAGAATTTTCAGCAGGGAGTTATAGGCATTTTAGTATCGATAGGTCAGAAATCTTGAACCCTGTTTTACAACGTCTATAGTCTCATTTGAAACAGATGTTTGGGTAAGTATTCGGTGTCCAAAATCTACAAAATCAGTGTCAAAAGGAAGACATACGAGTCTAATTTCAAACAAAATAGTTCCTGCCCGAATTCACATTTTTTGCTAAAACTTATAGCTGAAAAAGTGTATAGGGGTCAGTTTACCGAAAAAACTTCAGAATCCATGGTTCTATGTCCAAAGGGAGACATATCAGTTTCTAAATAGAAATCCTTCAATTTATTTTGAATCAACATAAAAACAGAGACTAAAAATTTTGTAGGATGGGGTTAGAACACTTGCCTTTGAGAATTTTGACCCGAAGTGAAAAGATTAAAGCAAGAACCCTAAAATCCCCAATTTTTTTCTCTTCTTCTTCTTCTTCTTCTTCTTCTTCTTCTTCTTCTTTCTTTCTTTCTTTCTTTGATCACCCACGAACTGCCTTCTCTGCTTCCTTAAGAACGAAGGCAGAGAGGCTTAAACGGTGGAATTTGTCATTTTGTGTGTTTTACAGTTTAGTCCTTGTTTTTATCATATTCACGATTAGGTCCTTAGGGTTTACATATAGGTCCTCAGATTCTTTTTTTTTTTTTTTTTTTGAACAGATCTCCCAAATCTTACAAATGAGTTACCTCTGATTCATACTCTATTTCTTTTGTTAATTTAAAATAAATGCTTACATTATCACTAGAAATTTATACGAAAATTCGGAAATGAGGGGTGTTACAAAAGTCATCCTCTTTTGTAGACAAACCCACAAGCTAGGAGCAAGAGATGGTATCTCGATAGTGGATGCTCAAGACATATGACTGGAGATCCATCTCATTTCTCTATGCTCACTAGCAAAGAAGAAGGGTACGTCACCTTCGGAGACAACAACAAAGGCAAAATCATTGGCAAGGGAACTATTGGTAACAAATTTAGTTTTTCCATTGATGATGTTTTACTAGTTGTTGGATTGAAACATAATCTCTTGAGTATTAGTCAACTATGCGATAAAGGTTATATCGTTAGATTCGAATCAAATATGTGTATTATCGAAAAACCAAATAATAACTTGACTATGATTACATTAAAACAAAATAATGTCTACACCATCAACCTTGATGAACTAAGTAATGAAATGTGCTTCTCCGCTCTAAATGATGATGCTTGGCTTTGACATAGGAGATTAGGCCATGCAAGCATGAAACTAATATCTAAGATCTCATCTAGAGAATTAGTACGAGGGATTCCAAATATGAAGTTTACTAAGGACAAAGTATGTGATGCATGTCAACTAGATAAACAAATAAAAACTAGTTTCAAACCAAAAAATCAAATTAGCACCACTAGACCACTACAATTGATCCATTTGGACTTATTCGGACCAATTGACACAACAAGTCTAGGAGGAAGCAAATATGCGTTTGTAATTGTGGATAACTATACTAGGTACACTTGGACCTATTTCTTAGTCCACAAAAGTGATTGCTTCAAGTGCTTCTCTAAATTTTGTAAACTCACTCAAAACGAAAAAGGTTTTATGATTTCATCAATTCGGAGTGATCACGATAGCGAATTTCAAAACCGTGACTTTCAAAATTTTTGTGAAGTTAATGGATACAATCACAACTTCTCCACTCCGAGGAATCCCCGACAAAATGGAGTAGTTGAAAGAAAAAATAGAAACTTACAAGAAATGGCAAGAACTATGTTAAATGAACATAGTTTACCTAAGTATTTTTGGGCCGAAGCCGTAAATACGGCTTGCTACATCATGAATAGAGTCCTAATAAGACCATCCTTATCAAAAACTCCCTATGAATTGTGGAATAATAAAAAACCAAATATTTCCTATTTTAAAGTTTTCGATTGTAAATGCTTTATTTTGAATGAAAGGGATGTCTTAGGAAAATTTGATGCTAAATCCGATGAAGGCATCTTTCTTGGTTACTCTTCCGTTTCTAAGGCTTTTCGGGTTTTTAACAAAAGAACGTTAGTAATAGAAGAGTCTATTCATGTAGTTTTTAATAAAATTTCTAATTTAAAGAACAATGATTTTGATGATGATTTTGGTTTTGATAATTTGAATTTAAATGAACCTCCTCCTCAAAATAGCAACTTGGATGCACCTTCTTCCGAAATTTCCTTACCCAAGGAATGGAAGTATATAGATGCTCATCCAAAGGAGCTAATTATAGGAGATACATCAAAAGGGGTTCAAACTCGTTCCTCTTTCAAGAATTTTTATGCTAATGCCGCCCTCCTTTCTCAAATTGAACCTAAATGCATTGACGAGACCATAAAAGATGATTTTTGGGTTATTGCAATGCAAGAGGAATGAATCAATTTGAGAGGAATAAGGTATGGAAGCTTGTTCCTAGACCTAGTGACCATTTAGTCATTGGTACTAAATGGGTCTTTAGAAATAAGCAAGACGAAAATATTATCGTGGTTAGAAACAAGGCTAGATTAGTGGCCAAAGGTTTCAACCAAGAAGAAGGTATCAATTACGAAGAAACCTTCGCTCCCGTGGCTTGATTAGAAGCCATAAGGATGCTCTTTGCCTATGCTAGTAGTAATAATTTTAAACTATTTCAAATGGATGTCAAAAGTGCTTTCTTGAATGGTTTTATTTCCGAAGAAGTATATGTCGAACAACCTCCCGGATTTGAAAATTCTCTTCTTCCTAATCATGTATTCAAATTGACTAAAGCTCTCTATGGCTTGAAACAAGCTCCTAGAGCTTGGTATGAAAGGCTTAGTTCCTTTCTTATTTTAAATAATTTTACCAAAGGCAAGGTTGATACTACATTGTTTATTAAATATTTTAAAAATAATTTTCTTATTGTGCAAATTTATGTTGACGATATTATTTTTGGCTCTTCGGATGAATCACTATGTGAATCATTTGCCAAATGTATAAGTCATGAATTTGAAATGAGTGTAATGGGTGAATTAACTTTCTTTTTAGGATTACAAATCAAACAACTAAGTGATGGTATATTTCTTAACCAATCCAAATTTACATTAGAATTGTTAAAACGATTTAACATAGATAATTCAAAAGCAATAAACACCCCTATGAGTACTGCGACTAAGTTAGATATGGATGAAAATAGTGAAAATTTCGATCAAAAAACATATAGGGGAATGATAGGTAGTCTACTCTACCTCACCGCGATTAGACCAGATATTATGTTTCGTGTAGGACTTTGCGCTAGGTTTCAATCTAATCCTAAATTATCTCATCTTAAGAGTGTTAAAAGAATATTTAGGTATCTTAAAGGAACTCCAAATTTAGGATTGTGGTATCCAAAATCTGAAAAATTCGATCTAATAGCTTATGCAGATGCCAATTTTGGCGGATGCAGGATAGATAGAAAAAGTACATCCGAAACATGCCAATTTTTAGGACATGCACTTGTTTCTTGGACTTCCAAGAAACAAAATTCAGTTGCACTATCTACGGCAGAAGTCGAATACATTGCTGCAAGTGCATGTTGTGCACAAGTTATTTAGATGAAAAATACATTAGAAGACTATGGAATTCACTTTAAAAACATTCCCATAAAATATGATAATACTAGTGTCATATGTCTTACTAAAAATCCAATTCAGCACTCTAGAACTAAGCACATCAACGTTAGGCATCATTTCATACACGATCATGTCCTTAACAATGATGTTGTTCTAGAATTCATTGACACAAAGCATCAATTAGCAGATATATTTACAAAAGCTTTGAACGAAGACCAATTTGAATTCATTAGAAGGGAATTAGGTATGTTAAATTGTCCCTTAAAACAAACTTGTTTGAATGGATTTTTCGTAATGTTTTTCATCCTCTCTCTGTTCCTCGATGAATCTGATCCTTCTCTTTTGATTCTAAATGACATGTTAAATTATCTTATCCTATTTTGAGTCAAACACCGCTCCCATCTGATCAAGATTAATGATTTTATGATATTTTATGAATCTCGAAATTGATTTTGATGGCTTGATTATGAGTTTCAAGTTGACGATGTAAATTTAAATGAGTTTATATTCGAATTATGATATTGACTTATTGGAGTTACTACTTGATATTTTTTAATCACAATCTCTTCCTTGCACACCTACAATTTGTGTTATTTATAGAAAGAAGAGATTTGATAAAATGGATGAATGCTGAATTTTCCTTTAGGTGAACTCTGCGTAAATATTTTAGCATGCTTAATTTTGGATGATGGATTTTCGTATGATCAATGCTGAATTCCTGATATTATAATCACAAGTTATATTTTTCAAGTCTCATTCCCTTTTTGTTGATGACAAAGGGGGAGAAAAGTGATGACTTGTACCATTCTGATAGCATGACTTATATGAATTTCAAAAGCATGTGTGATATGAATGTCTTATATGCCTTGCAAAATGCCTTGCAAAATCCTTGAGAATATCGCAAGATTGATTGATCATATTGAAAGCATGCCTTAGATTTATATCATGAAATTCATGTTGAAAATCTTTATCTCCTATCGTAGTAAAAATTGTCTCTTATCATTCTACTTGAAAATGATTTTCATCGAAGTTTTGTATTTAATGAGAATAACGATAAGTTCTACGGTTAAAACTTATCGATTTATGCTTGAATTCTATGGATGGAATTCAAGTGTTTTCATCTTCTCATAATATGGCATATAGATAGGGGGAGTTATGTTTAACTCCGTCATCAATTGATTGTCATCATTAAAAAGGGGGAGATTGTTGAATCTCGGATTTTGATGATAAAATCAATTGATGGGTTAATTGATCTAATCCATATTATTGAGTTAAGTGTGCAGGATTAACTATGATAACCAGAAAACACAAAGCAAGAATACCGGAGTCAAGATCGATGGACGTTTAAGAGTCCAAAGAATCGTCGGAGATGCTGCCGAAACCAACCGAGAAGAAATCGGGAACCTATCGGAATTTTCGGAAGTTTGCCGAAGAGATCGTTGGAGGTTCACAAAGATCACCGAGAAGGCTCGGCTACTCGTTAAAGTCATCACAAGATCAGGAGCTTGCAGGGAGTCCGTCGGAAGAAGTTCGTCGGAAAGCTCGCCAGAACAAGACTCGACGTTCACGGTTGAAAACTTGCTTAGGATGTTTTTTTTGTTATGTAGTTCACTTGTAATTAGGATTAGGATTAAGAGATAATCCTATATCCTGGTTAGGGGCCAATTGGGCCCAAAGTCAGATTTGGTTTGGGCTAAAATTAAGCCAAACCAGTGAATCGGAGAGCCAGGCGTTGGCACCGCCTGGCTGGGTGGTAGCATCGCCCAGCACCAGAGAGCTAGGCGGTGACACCTCCTGGGCTGGGCGGTTACACCGTCCAACACCCGAGCGCTGGGCGGTGGCATCGCCAGCATCGGGAACATAAGAGAATTTAAATTTTTTAGAGCCCAAATTTGAATCCTCTTGAGGCCTATAAATACCACTCAAGTCTCAATTGAGAATACAACTTTTTGAGTAGCAAGTGATTGAGAGAAAAGTCTTAGAAGAGTCTTTACCTTTCTTGTTTTCAATTTGCTAGTGTTCACCTCCTTCTTTCTTGCTAAAAATCTGTAAGAGAGTGAACCGCTTATAAAAGTTGTAAGAGGGGTATTTACCCTTCCCTTTCAAGAGATTTGCTAGTGGAAGGTGGGAGCCTCATCGAAGAGGGGCCTCGCAAGAGGATGTAGGTCAATTGACCGAACCACTTTAAAAACGGCGTAATCTCTGGTTTGCATTTCATTACTGCTATTTACATTACTGCAAACCCTCTTACTTGCTTTATTTCCTCATTATATTTACCGCACAACTTTGCGAATACGCTTTCAAGTTAAGCACTTCCGATTCTGATTTTTATCGTACGAAAGATTTGTCGAAACCAACGTTTTAAGCCGCTGCACTAATTCACCCCCCCCCTCTTAGTGCCGCTCCATTCCTAACATTGGCATGTCTTTTAGTTGAAAAAACAATATCAATTATGTTAGGATCAAGAGCACTAAGAGGGGGGGGGGTGAATTAGTGCAGCGGAAAATCTTCTGCGATTAAAATCGAAACCTGCGTTCGTTCGATAGAAGTGATCTTGGTAAGAAAGCCGATTCGTAAATCACTTCAACTTTTGACTAGGAGAGATGCAGTAAAGATATGAATGCAGTTTGCAGTTATGATGGAAATCAGAATATAAGTGCAAACTGAAATACGACGTTCGTATGATAAAAATGATTTCGGTATAAAAGCTGATTCGTAAACCACTTTAACTTGAGATAAGGTGAGATGTAGTTAAAGCAAAGATATAAAGGCAGTTTGCAGTTATAATGAAAATCAGAATGTAAGCACAAACTGAAATACGACGTTCGTATGATAAAACTTATTTACGTCTTAAACCTCGATTCGGAAAGCACTGAACTTTGAAACACGTTCGTAAAAACACAGAAGGAAGTAAGCAATTGAGGAGGTTTGCAGTAAAGATAAGATGCTCAAAGTAAATGCAAACCGAGATTTAGAGTGGTTCGGTCAATCTTGACCTACTCCACTTTTGGCTTCCTCCACCGACGAGGTCACTGACCTCAACTAGAGGCCTTCCTTCAATAGGCGAAGGCCAACAACCCTTTTACTGTTTCACTCCTTTTGACGGGCTTAGGAGACAACCCTTACAGAATTTTCTCTCCTCTTTTTATAACTCAGAACATAGAAGAAAAGAGGGAGAAGAACTTTTGGCCTTTACAACAATTTTGAGCTCTAAGAAGCACAGAAAAAGATCATGATTTCAGTGTAAGTTCATACCCTTTTAGTGCTAAATGGGTGGGGTATTTATAGGCCCCAACCCAGTTCAAATTTGGAGCTCAAAATTATCAATTCCCGGAATTCCGGGATCAGGCGGTTGCACCTCCTGACTGGAGCGGTTGCACCGCCCGGCAGAGCTTGAAGAATGAGCCTCTGGGCGGTGCCACCTCTTGTCAGGGGCAGTTGCACCTCCTGCCAGAGCTCAAAGACCGAGCTCAGGCAGTTGCACCTCCTGACTGAGGCGATTGCACCGCTTGGCAGAGCTCGAAGACCAAGCTCAAGCGGTGCCACCTCTTGTCAGGGGAGGTTGCACCGCCCAATCTCGCTCGGAGACTAAGCCCAGGCGGTGCAACCTCCTGCCTTGGGCGGTTCAACCACCTGGCAGAAATCAGGGTCCAAATGGGTTGATCCATTCAGCCTAATTTGGGTTTTTTAGGGGCCCAATTGCCCCAAGATTAAGTTAATGGGATCACCTCCTGTCACGCCCCTCAAAATATCCATGATTTTTAAATAAATTTTCGTCACAGACCAATCCAGGATCCAAACTAACGTTTGAGGACACTGAAAACATTCTATTCATATTCACATCCATAAAACCTGTGCAGTTTATAATCATATATCACATCACTCGATAATTCACATTTATGGCAACCCAAGCCAACTTGACAAACATGAACAACATTTATAAATCCACAAGCTAAATAAATTATATAATCAGAACTCCAACTATTCACCACAAGTTCATATCACCATAAATTAGACTTAACATTCTGAAATTCCAAATAAGAGAGATCTCCTAACACTTGGACACAGTATATCTATTTCGGTTCATCGACAACATTTCATTATATACAAGACATACTTATACAACAATATTGTAATAACCAACCAGACTTGCCCATTATTCTGAATAGCTATCCACTGCCTCAGCCCAAATCAAACATCTCGAAGAGTGACAAGCTGACCTGAAAGATTTATATAACAACGGAGTGAGCCAAAAACGGCTCAGCAAGTGACAAAGCATATTCAGAACAAAAGGAACGGTTTCAAACGAGTAAGGTATCATAATGCAAGGCAGAATACAAGAATTCTCAAGGATACCATCTCAATAGATACCAAATCATACGTATCATGTCATTCAAAACATATTTGATCCATAACGAATGGGGCATAGAGTAATTGGAACATATCAATGGCAGATAGGACATTTCAGAACATATCAGTTCATAGCAAATGGAGCACAGAGTAATTGGAACATATCAATGGCAGATAGGACATTTCAGAACATATCTGTTCATAGCAAATGAAGCACAGAGTAATTGGAACATATCAATGGCAGATAGGACATTTCAGAACATATCAGTTCATAGCAAATGGAGCACAGAGTAATTGGAGCATATCAATGGCATATGAAATGTTCCGGAGCATATCAACGGCATATGGAACATTTCGAAGCATATCATCAGTGAATGAAGCATTTCAGAGCATATCGAAAACAAATATCGTACAGAAGCTCAAACGTCGTCTTTGACGTTGCAAACATATCAATCTTATCCAAAGCATGTACAGAAACACATAACCAAAGCTCTGGATATCATATCAAACATACAGAAGGTGTAGTGGGATCTCAGTCAGAATGTGATTCATCCATTTCTGAATGACCACCTGACAAAAGTCTCCCACGTCTGGGAGCTCCATCCACCCACGTCTAGGTGAAGTCAAAGGGGGCCGGCAGAGCATCGCAGGCTCTAAGCAATATCCCACATAGCGGGACCCCACATAGCGGGCAAATAAGCGCATACCAGAATATCCCACATAGCGGGACCCCACATAGCGGGCAAATCAGCGCATACCCTTTATCATTTCTGGCAAAGGTCCAGACAATCCCACACACCAGAGTACAAAAGGACAGTATCAACAATAAGTAGCATATATCGGAAGCACACGCGGAACAACAAACGTACATGTGCCTTTACGAGTCAATCCGAAGTAAGCAATAATCTTTCACAAGTATATTCAGATTTGAAGGGAATTGAAAGCAAGGGCACATATGGAATCCAAGCAATCACAAATAACTCAATTCATTAAGAAGATTTGATGAATTCAATGTCCAAAGGAATGAAACTGGAATAGGCACATATCGAAAGCAAATGCGGAACAATAGGATATACATGTGCCTATATGAGTCAATACGATATAGCATAAACATTACACAACAGTTTTCAAGAATGCAATAATTTTAAGGACAAGAGCATACAAGAATTCAAAGTAGTAATATAAAGCTCAATTGAATAAGAAGGCTAAAGGATATCAATTTCCAAAGGAATGAAACCATAATATGAGAAATCGACCAAAGCTCGATTTCTGGCAGAATACAGAAGGCACATTGAACAAATGATTCAAACTATCAATCGTGCTCCAATTTACTCAGAAATAATCATTGGATAATACTTTCAGATAAGACAGGCTTCATATGAATTGAACTGTCCAACAGAGAGAGTTACAAATAATTTGGTAAGCAAGTGTCGTAGAACAAAATCTCTGTTGGCAGAATTCATAATGTCAGATTCAACAGATAACTGGGCAGGTGTTTGGATTCCAAATCTTTCAATCCATATATCAAAGAAAGGTCTACGAGTCTAGTTTCCAATGAAATCAGTTTTGAACAAATCAGAGTTTCCAACAAAGACTTATAGGCAGCTCGGTATCAAAAGGTCAGAATCTCAAAAGTTGCACAGATTCGAATCGTTACGTTTAAACAGGAGATATAACAAATGCAAGGCTAGAACAATTCAAAGTTCCTCATATTCAAAGCAAATGTAGAGATAAAAATGGCAGTGAGGAAGATCAGGATACTTGCAATAAGACATATCAGAGCAATTATAGGAAAAACGATCAGGGAACTTGCAATAAGGCATATCAGAGCAATTATAGGAGAAACGAACAGGGAACTTGCAATATAAAGGATTGAAACAAGCGAGAAACTTGCCTTTCAAAGATTTCGATCCGAAGATCCAAAGAAGGTGCCAGCCCAAATCCTTCTACTTTTTCTCCGTGTCCTCTCTCTGTTTCGTTTTGTGCTCCCGTTTTCTTCCTTTCTTCGCAACTACATCACGTGTCGAACATCGAGGCACAGTCACCTGCTCTCTCTTACTCTCATTCCTTCTTTTTTTCTTTCCCAAACGCAGCTGCCACAGCCGCCGCCGCTGCCGCTGCCACAATCGCAGCCACGACCGCAACTGCGGTCACAACCGCAGCCCCCTTCCACTGCACTACTTCCTTCTTCCCTTCTCTCGTTCCTACTCTTTCTCTTTCCCAAAAGCAGCTACTGCAGCCACCACCGCTGCCGCAGCTACCGCAGCCAACGTTGCAGCCGCAGCCGGAGTCGCAGCCACGGCCGCAGCCACCACACTCGCAGCCTCTTCTTCCTCCCCTGCTCATCTTCCTCTCCTTCTTCTCTTCCAACTGCAGCTGCCATCGCCGCAGCCGTAGCCCCTTCTCTTCTTCCTCTCCTTCCCTTCTTCCTTTCTCTTCTTCTTCCTTTCCTTCTCTTCTTTCCCAGCTACATGCTGCAGTCGCAGCCTCAGCCACGGCCACAGCCTTTTCTTCCTCCCCTGCTCATCTTCCTCTCCTTCTTCTCTTCCAACTGCAGCTGCCATCGCCGCAGCCGCAGCCCCTTCTCTTCTTCCTCTCCTTCCCTTCTTCCTTTCTCTTCTTCTTCCTTTCCTTCTCTTCTTTCCCAGCTGCATGCTGCAGTCGCAGCCTCAGCCACGGCCACAGCCTTTTCTTCCTCCCCTGCTCATCTTCCTCTCCTTCTTCTCTTCCAACTGCAGCTGCCATCGCCGCAGCCGCAGCCCCTACTCTTCTTCCTCTCCTCCCCTTCTTCCTTTCTCTTCTTCTTTCCCTGCCACAGCTGCAGCTGCCACAACCGCAGCCGCAGCTACTTTCTTCCCTTCTCCTCTTCCTTTTCCTTCCTTTCTTCTTCTTCTCTTCTTCTCCTTCCTCCCCTTCTTCTCCCCGACGTCACCCACACCCTCTCCTCTGTTTCCTCTGCAGGAAACAGAGGTATCACAACCTCTTCCCCTGCTTCCTCTTCCTCTTCTCTTCCTCTTCTTCTTCTTCTCCTCTTCGAACGCCCCACACCTCTCCTCTGTTTCCACCTGCAGGAAACAGAGGTGCTGCAGCCCTAGCTGCTGCCACCTCTCGCTCCTCTCCCTCTTCCCTCTCTTTTCCCTCTTCTTCTCCTCTTCCCTTTTTCCTCCCCAACCCCACACACCTCCTCGCTGCAGCCTTGCCGCAGCTATCCTCTTCTCTTCTTCTTCTTCTTCTTCTTCTTCTTCTCTTCTCCCTCTTCTTCCTCTCTTCTTCTCCCCACGCCCCACAGCTTCTCGCTGCAGCCCTCGCTGCAGCCACCTCCTCTTCTTCTTCTTCTCCTTCTTCTTCTTCTCTACTCCCTCTTCTTCCTCCTCTCTTCTTTTCCCTCTTCTTCTTCTTCTTCTTCTTCTTCTTCTCTTCTCCCTCTTCTTCCTCTCTTCTTCTACCACTCTCCTTCTTCTCCTCACGCCCCACCGCTCTCTCTGTTTCTGGAAGAAACAGAGTGCGTGGGAGGCGGTGGGATAATACCGAATTTTCGGTTTTCCCCTTTTTTTTTCTTTTTTTTGCAACTTAACAGTTTAGTCCTTGTAATTTCTATATTTACATATAGGTCCTCCAATTTACATATAAATCTTTATTAATAATTTTTAAAAGCGAGGGATATTACACTCTCCCCCCCCTTAAAAGAAAATTTAGTCCTCTAAATTGATCATAGCTCAATCGATGAAAAGATGAGGATTATGATATCTTTATTTCCTCCTCCTACTCTTAAATAGTTTCATCAATACAATACAATTACATAATTATCCAAGAGTGACCGAAATATTCTCCTCCTTGATCCTCAATAGATGGTAACCCGACCTTCAAACAATCTTTTAAAATACCTATGCACCCTGCAGTTAATCAAACAAGTGGTCACTTTAGAAAATACTCGTTTTTTTTTATGGTCACCTAATTCAACTATCTATAATCAATACAAAGCCTCAATGTTCCATCCATCTTTTAACTAACACCGGAGCACCCCATGATGAAATATTAAGCCAAATAAAATCCTCATTTAATAATCCTTGTAGTTGCTTTTCTAATTCCACTTACTCAAATGATATCTTTCTGTAGAGAGGCTTAGATTTTAGGATTGTCCCAAGGACCAAATCAAAAGCAAAATCACATTTGGAGGTAATCCAAACAAGTCATCCTGGGATACATTAGGCAAGGAGATAAATAATGTCCAATACTCTCAAAATAAAAGATCGGCTGATCAAATATGCAAAAAGTGATCATTTGTTATATACCAATCCATACTGGTATGTTAGGAAGATAGCCAATCCATACCAAGTATAATATCAAAACTCCAAATCTCTAGGAGAACTAAATCAGCAAAAGTTCAAGTTCTCCAATAAGAATCAGACAAGAGGACCAGATTCAACTTCGTTATCAAAGAATCTCCAATGATCGTATTTACTTATAGCACATAATGTAGTGGTCTAGGTTGAATACTCAAGTGATAAGCAAAATATTACGAATCAAATCGTAGATTGGACCCATGGTCGAACAAATATTTACATTCTTTCATAAACATGCATAATACCTTTGACCACTAATTCAGAAGTTTCAGAATCATATTCAGTGATAGCATACACTCTTACATGGGCTGATGATTTAGGAGGCAGTGACTCTTTCTTCTTGTTCAAAGGGCAAACTTTTATTTTATGATCCAACTTTCTACAAGCAAAATAGACTCCAATCACCCGAAAACACAAACTTGTTTCATAATTTAACTTGTAATTCACACATGATTAAGTCTTTGGTGGTGACTTTCCTTTTCAAATCCAAATGTCTTGATCCTCTTGTCATTACTTTCTGATTCATTTCCAATCATATTCTTATTGGTAAACTTGTCCTTATCATTCTTGTCACTGATCTCCAAAAATTCTTTTCATTGTTGCCAATAATAATCAGCCTCTACTTCCAATATAAGGTGGCAAAAGAAATCTTTTGATCATCAAAACAATTTTGTACATCAAATATCTTCTCTATTTGCATCATTCATTTTTCTACCACCAATGAAATTAGGTCCACCATGCTTCCGCTGCGCCACTCTGATTCAATATCCCCAATCAATCCTTTCATTCCCCTTAATTAATCAGAAACAATGAAATAGGGGGACCAAATGTCCTCATCATCCCAGATTCCTAAAATACATCAAAGAAAATTTTCACCAATCACTATAGTTTCATTAGACCTCAATATATTTTGCACGTCAACATATCAAATATTTCAGTAATCCTCAAACAATGCTCTGATACCACCTCTGTCACGCCCCTCAAAATATCCATGATTTTTAAATAAATTTTCGTCACAGACTAATCCAGGATCCAAACTAACGTTTGAGGACACTGAAAACATTCTATTCATATTCACATCCATAAAACCTGTGCAGTTTATAATCATATATCACATCACTCGATAATTCACATTTATGGCAACCCAAGCCAACTTGACAAACATGAACAACATTTATAAATCCACAAGCTAAATAAATTATATAATCAGAACTCCAACTATTCACCACAAGTTCATATCACCATAAATTAGACTTAACATTCTGAAATTCCAAATAAGAGAGATCTCCTAACACTTGGACACAGTATATCTATTTCGGTTCATCGACAACATTTCATTATATACAAGACATACTTATACAACAATATTGTAATAACCAACCAGACTTGCCCATTATTCTGAATAGCTATCCACTGCCTCAGCCCAAATCAAACATCTCGAAGAGTGACAAGCTGACCTGAAAGATTTATATAACAACGGAGTGAGCCAAAAACGGCTCAGCAAGTGACAAAGCATATTCAGAACAAAAGGAACGGTTTCAAACGAGTAAGGTATCATAATGCAAGGCAGAATACAAGAATTCTCAAGGATACCATCTCAATAGATACCAAATCATACGTATCATGTCATTCAAAACATATTTGATCCATAACGAATGGGGCATAGAGTAATTGGAACATATCAATGGCAGATAGGACATTTCAGAACATATCAGTTCATAGCAAATGGAGCACAGAGTAATTGGAACATATCAATGGCAGATAGGACATTTCAGAACATATCTGTTCATAGCAAATGAAGCACAGAGTAATTGGAACATATCAATGGCAGATAGGACATTTCAGAACATATCAGTTCATAGCAAATGGAGCACAGAGTAATTGGAGCATATCAATGGCATATGAAATGTTCCGGAGCATATCAACGGCATATGGAACATTTCGAAGCATATCATCAGTGAATGAAGCATTTCAGAGCATATCGAAAACAAATATCGTACAGAAGCTCAAACGTCGTCTTTGACGTTGCAAACATATCAATCTTATCCAAAGCATGTACAGAAACACATAACCAAAGCTCTGGATATCATATCAAACATACAGAAGGTGTAGTGGGATCTCAGTCAGAATGTGATTCATCCATTTCTGAATGACCACCTGACAAAAGTCTCCCACGTCTGGGAGCTCCATCCACCCACGTCTAGGTGAAGTCAAAGGGGGCCGGCAGAGCATCGCAGGCTCTAAGCAATATCCCACATAGCGGGACCCCACATAGCGGACAAATAAGCGCATACCAGAATATCCCACATAGCGGGACCCCACATAGCGGGCAAATCAGCGCATACCCTTTACCATTTCTGGCAAAGGTCCAGACAATCCCACACACCAGAGTACAAAAGGACAGTATCAACAATAAGTAGCATATATCGGAAGCACACGCGGAACAACAAACGTACATGTGCCTTTACGAGTCAATCCGAAGTAAGCAATAATCTTTCACAAGTATATTCAGATTTGAAGGGAATTGAAAGCAAGGGCACATATGGAATCCAAGCAATCACAAATAACTCAATTCATTAAGAAGATTTGATGAATTCAATGTCCAAAGGAATGAAACTGGAATAGGCACATATCGAAAGCAAATGCGGAACAATAGGATATACATGTGCCTATATGAGTCAATACGATATAGCATAAACATTACACAACAGTTTTCAAGAATGCAATAATTTTAAGGACAAGAGCATACAAGAATTCAAAGTAGTAATATAAAGCTCAATTGAATAAGAAGGCTAAAGGATATCAATTTCCAAAGGAATGAAACCATAATATGAGAAATCGACCAAAGCTCGATTTCTGGCAGAATACAGAAGGCACATTGAACAAATGATTCAAACTATCAATCGTGCTCCAATTTACTCAGAAATAATCATTGGATAATACTTTCAGATAAGACAGGCTTCATATGAATTGAACTGTCCAACAGAGAGAGTTACAAATAATTTGGTAAGCAAGTGTCGTAGAACAAAATCTCTGTTGGCAGAATTCATAATGTCAGATTCAACAGATAACTGGGCAGGTGTTTGGATTCCAAATCTTTCAATCCATATATCAAAGAAAGGTCTACGAGTCTAGTTTCCAATGAAATCAGTTTTGAACAAATCAGAGTTTCCAACAAAGACTTATAGGCAGCTCGGTATCAAAAGGTCAGAATCTCAAAAGTTGCACAGATTCGAATCGTTACGTTTAAACAGGAGATATAACAAATGCAAGGCTAGAACAATTCAAAGTTCCTCATATTCAAAGCAAATGTAGAGATAAAAATGGCAGTGAGGAAGATCAGGATACTTGCAATAAGACATATCAGAGCAATTATAGGAAAAACGATCAGGGAACTTGCAATAAGGCATATCAGAGCAATTATAGGAGAAACGAACAGGGAACTTGCAATATAAAGGATTGAAACAAGCGAGAAACTTGCCTTTCAAAGATTTCGATCCGAAGATCCAAAGAAGGTGCCAGCCCAAATCCTTCTACTTTTTCTCCGTGTCCTCTCTCTGTTTCGTTTTGTGCTCCCGTTTTCTTCCTTTCTTCGCAACTACATCACGTGTCGAACATCGAGGCACAGTCACCTGCTCTCTCTTACTCTCATTCCTTCTTTTTTTCTTTCCCAAACGCAGCTGCCACAGCCGCCGCCGCTGCCGCTGCCACAATCGCAGCCACGACCGCAACTGCGGTCACAACCGCAGCCCCCTTCCACTGCACTACTTCCTTCTTCCCTTCTCTCGTTCCTACTCTTTCTCTTTCCCAAAAGCAGCTACTGCAGCC
Source organism: Musa acuminata AAA Group (assembly GCF_036884655.1). Taxonomy (NCBI): domain Eukaryota; kingdom Viridiplantae; phylum Streptophyta; class Magnoliopsida; order Zingiberales; family Musaceae; genus Musa; species Musa acuminata. The sequence goes on along the minus strand of NC_088331.1, from coordinate 26,338,586 downwards.
ACCACCGCTGCCGCAGCTACCGCAGCCAACGTTGCAGCCGCAGCCGGAGTCGCAGCCACGGCCGCAGCCACCACACTCGCAGCCTCTTCTTCCTCCCCTGCTCATCTTCCTCTCCTTCTTCTCTTCCAACTGCAGCTGCCATCGCCGCAGCCGTAGCCCCTTCTCTTCTTCCTCTCCTTCCCTTCTTCCTTTCTCTTCTTCTTCCTTTCCTTCTCTTCTTTCCCAGCTACATGCTGCAGTCGCAGCCTCAGCCACGGCCACAGCCTTTTCTTCCTCCCCTGCTCATCTTCCTCTCCTTCTTCTCTTCCAACTGCAGCTGCCATCGCCGCAGCCGCAGCCCCTTCTCTTCTTCCTCTCCTTCCCTTCTTCCTTTCTCTTCTTCTTCCTTTCCTTCTCTTCTTTCCCAGCTGCATGCTGCAGTCGCAGCCTCAGCCACGGCCACAGCCTTTTCTTCCTCCCCTGCTCATCTTCCTCTCCTTCTTCTCTTCCAACTGCAGCTGCCATCGCCGCAGCCGCAGCCCCTACTCTTCTTCCTCTCCTCCCCTTCTTCCTTTCTCTTCTTCTTTCCCTGCCACAGCTGCAGCTGCCACAACCGCAGCCGCAGCTACTTTCTTCCCTTCTCCTCTTCCTTTTCCTTCCTTTCTTCTTCTTCTCTTCTTCTCCTTCCTCCCCTTCTTCTCCCCGACGTCACCCACACCCTCTCCTCTGTTTCCTCTGCAGGAAACAGAGGTATCACAACCTCTTCCCCTGCTTCCTCTTCCTCTTCTCTTCCTCTTCTTCTTCTTCTCCTCTTCGAACGCCCCACACCTCTCCTCTGTTTCCACCTGCAGGAAACAGAGGTGCTGCAGCCCTAGCTGCTGCCACCTCTCGCTCCTCTCCCTCTTCCCTCTCTTTTCCCTCTTCTTCTCCTCTTCCCTTTTTCCTCCCCAACCCCACACACCTCCTCGCTGCAGCCTTGCCGCAGCTATCCTCTTCTCTTCTTCTTCTTCTTCTTCTTCTTCTCTTCTCCCTCTTCTTCCTCTCTTCTTCTCCCCACGCCCCACAGCTTCTCGCTGCAGCCCTCGCTGCAGCCACCTCCTCTTCTTCTTCTTCTCCTTCTTCTTCTTCTCTACTCCCTCTTCTTCCTCCTCTCTTCTTTTCCCTCTTCTTCTTCTTCTTCTTCTTCTTCTTCTCTTCTCCCTCTTCTTCCTCTCTTCTTCTACCACTCTCCTTCTTCTCCTCACGCCCCACCGCTCTCTCTGTTTCTGGAAGAAACAGAGTGCGTGGGAGGCGGTGGGATAATACCGAATTTTCGGTTTTCCCCTTTTTTTTTCTTTTTTTTGCAACTTAACAGTTTAGTCCTTGTAATTTCTATATTTACATATAGGTCCTCCAATTTACATATAAATCTTTATTAATAATTTTTAAAAGCGAGGGATATTACACCTCCCATTTCCAACTTAATCATTATGCTCACTACGATATTCCCTAAGACATTTACTACAACTTGCTCCGATGCGTCAATCGCTTCTTCCGGCGAGCTTTCGGCGAACTTCCGTCGATTATCCGATGAACCCTCGGTGATGCTCCTGTGGACTTCCGGCAAACTCCTGGACTTGCGACGATTCACTTGGCGAGTTCCGACGAGCTTCTTTGGCAAGCTTATGGACTTCTCAGATTTGTTCCCGCAGAACCTCCGACGATTGTCTAAACTTCCGTCGAACTCTCGAACTCCCAACGTGATCATTGTCTTGACTCCGGTGCAACTCCTGCTGCATGTCTTACTTTCATCATAGTTAATCCTGCACACTTATCTCAGCATATAGATTAGATAACAAATGACGATTGACTTCATCATCAAAATCCGAGATTCAACAATCTCCCCCTTTTTGATGATGACAATCAATTGATAATGGAGTTAACCTTAACTCCCCCTATCTATATGCCATACTTGAGATAAGTCATTCTTGAATTCAAAACCTAAGAATTCAAGAGACATATTGATAAGTTAGAATCATTTGAACTTATCAATGCTCCCATAATGATTCCCATCATGATGTATCTCTCATACGATGATGTCAAGGCTTGACATTCATTTTCAAAATTTTCATAACAAGTTTGAATGATGGTAATAGTAGCAATTCATCATATTGTAAGATATCAACATGTAAAGCTTGCGAAGTATGATTTTGATATCATTACATGATGTACATATTCCAAATATTTTAGCAAGTATTGCATTTCATCATATGGTAAGATATCAACTCGTAGAATTACGATGCAAGTTTTTTGTTTGATATCTTGACGCGATACAAACAAGGTATAATGCAAATTAATCATAGCATCTGTTCATATATCTCTTGGTGATGCAAGCATGGCATAATCATAGCATCAGTGTTTATGGCATCAATTCATATATTTCTCCCCCTTTGTCATCAACAAAAAGCATGGTAGTTGTGATACTAGGAGAACAATATAAGTAAATTTTGAGCATAAGTGCGATAATTGTTCATGCCTTTACTGGGTTCATGTTATATTTCAATAGTAAGTGATAGGAAATCAAGCATATAAAGGAAGGCATGATACATAGATTGCTTTGAATACTTCTTCCTTTTTATTTGTTATAATCTTTTTGCATGAAGGAGGAAAGCCAACTATTTGTGGGTTTACTTTGAGTCAAGATATGTGTGTGAAACAGCTTTTTGCAAGTAAAAATACTATCATCCATATTTCAAGATGGAATTTATAAGCAGGAACCATTTCATCAAATCTTTTCAAAATTTTTTTTTTCATAAGAGTGTATGAGAAAATCCGATTTTTAGCATTCCAATTGTTAAGCGAATCCAAAAATGAAATAAACACTTTCATGCATTCGGACAAGACTATGCTACAGATTTTCAAATACAATCATGAAGACAAAACATTTTTGTATTCAACACATAATTTACAACATGTTATTTAGGCATGTAATGACAATCAAGTGATTTGATCATTCAATAAAATCCGAAAAATAATTTTAACTAGTTTATATATTCGGACACATCAACATTCCTAATTTTCTGCTTATGAAATCAAATTGCTCTTCACTTAGAGGTTTTGTAAAAATGTCAGCTAGTTGATGTTTAGTATCAATATCATGGCAATGTCATGACTTATCAACTGCATTGGTATATCATTTTCTCAAATTATATTTATCATGGAAATCAAGGCACAAGGTTTTTGCTAGTCATAGGTGCCCAGCAAGCCAATCACATGAGTGATAGCACGTGTGACTTGATACAGAATCTTTTTGCTTATTATATTTTGGCGTATATCACTTTATAACTATTGCATAAATGCATATATATATTGTGATGTCCTTGGATTTGTGCAATGGGAATCGGATCGTGATGAGATCACGATAATGAGATCGATTCACCTTTAAACACATATCCTAAATAATCCCGGTCATAGGTTACTCGAGAGGGACATCGTGATAACCGGATAGACTAGTGTGCTGTATACCCATCCATATGATGGATGCAGCTGGTCTCATAGCTGCTCGTGTAGGGACACTAGGGATACAGTACAGGTGCTCATTGGAGAATGAGTTCACTGATTGATCCGCTTATGGAATGCTGGATGGTTGATGATGCCTTATTGTCAGACAGCGATTCCGTAGTCCTAGTGGTGTATATTGTCCTTAGACTTGAGACACCAAGGATGTCCTATATGAGTGCTCCACTCTTTGATACCAGACTTATAGGTTTGGCTGTCCCAGATCTAGTATAGCTGGTCATTGGGAGTGGTAGTCGACCTTACGAGGGCTATTGAGTGCCAACAGAGGATCATTCACTCTCGACGTCATGAGAGGAATATCCCATGTGTTTTTGCTCAAACAAATCCCTGGCTAGGGTCATTCGGGTTGAGAGAGAAAGAGTTCTCCGGGAGAATCCGATTAGAGCGAGACTTGAGTAGAAACCGTATGGGTCTGACAGCACCATGCTCGATATACGATCTTTGGGATATTAGATGGATGATGGACTATAGGTACATGGTAACTGAGGACAGACAGGTCCAATGGATTGGATTCCCTTGTAACGTTTGGGACTACGGCATAGTGGCCTAGTACGTCCGTAGTCGATGAGTCGAGTGAATTATTACAGAGATAATAATTTACTGAGTTAGAAGGAGTTCTAACAGGTATGACTCACGGCCAGCTCGATATTGGGCCTAAAGGGTCACACACATATGGTAGGCATTGCGATGAGTAGAGGTTCGGATATGAGATATCCGACGGAGCCCTTGTCTTATTGGATGCAGATCCAATACCCACTAGGGAAGGACCCATTAGGGTTTGACACGGGATCTCTATAAATAGGAGGGATTCACAGCCTCATAGGCTAGAGTCTTTGCTTGCCTTTCCTATTCTCCTCTTTCTCTCCACCTCAGAGTAGGCCTGGAGTTTTGAGGAGCATCGTCGCAACCCTGCTGTATGGATCACCGCTAGAGAGGAGGACGCTTGACCTCCTTCACCCGCTCCTAAGGATCTACAAGGAAATAGGGATATATGATCTCCCTAAGTAACACAATCTATACGCGGTTTCATGTTTCACGGATTTTTTGCGTACCAATCTTTGCACGACGACGAACATCTCTTTGGGAAACGGGGATTTTGTTTTCTTGTTCTTCTGCTGCGCATGTGATGTCGCCCCCATGATTTCCCAACTGTTTTCAAAACATTTAGTTTCAATGTAAAATCTGAGATAAACAATGAGAGATGTTTGTAACTCAGCATATGCTCACAAAAATATATCAGGTTACCATATCAAGGATCAATGTAAAGCCCATCATGGTGAGTAACATAAGGAGTTTACAATAACAACAGGTGATTGTGTTTATACAAGCTCATTCATGAGGTGGAAAATTAAAGTGCCTAAATAAAGAGTCAAATTGTCGATGAATTTGCTGCAGCTCAGATAGGATTTGATCTTGTCGATGTTCAAGCCGTTCTTGTCTTTGTTCGAATCAGTCCATCCGAATCTCAATATCTTCGACAGATGATGTATGAGTTTGCTCAAATGGATGTGTTTCCTTAAAGGGACAGATCAGAGGAGATTGGGTACCCCTAAAGACTGGTGTTTCTGGTTCTAGTTCAGGTTGAGGGGGATCGGTTCTTCTAGGCATTCTAACCCAGTTACCGTTTCTATAAAAACATCTTAATCGGTGAAGTAGATTTTTATTTATTATGCTAAACCTATCTACTTTTATTACTTCTTCTTCCGGTGGTATTAGAATATCGTAGGCTTTCATTATTCTAGTGATTATACCACCGTATGGGAGCATCATGCCTTTCTTAGATAGTTCTAACATGTTTTGTTGGATAAGATAACTAAGACAGATGTCATGTCCTTTCATGATTAAATACATAGTTCCTAATTCTAATTAGCTTACTTCATCATGATGGTATTGTTTAGGGAGAATGATACTAGTTAGGATATGATGAAGTACCTTAGTGTTTAGAGGCAGTAGATGTTCACAACTTTTAGGAACAAATACTAAGTTGGGATTGGTGAAAATTGTTCCTAAGGCTTCAACATATGTTGTTCCAATAGTTTCATCATCCCATGATCCTCTAAAGTAAAGTCCTCTACTTTTTATGGGAATGCCTATCATGTCGTAAATGAATTTATCTGTAATGGATATGTGTTGTCCTAAAAGATAGGTAGACATTCTTTCTTCTACATCTATTTGTATGTTGTTGTAAAACAATCTAACATGTCTTGGATAGATGGGTTCATTAATTTACAAAATAGGGATTAGATCTAAGTTTGCAAACCATTGGATTGTCTCTAAGTCTCTTAGTTCATTTAAATCTACATGTTTTCCCTTATTGACACTCCTAAGTTCGAAAGAGGAAAAATTTTCAACATGGTATTTTAAATCGAAAAGGGTGAGATCAAAATCTTCCACTAATCTTCTCTTCCCTTTGTCCCTTGAGGATCTTCTAGATCCTATAACTACTGCTATTTAGAAGAATAGTGATGAGCAAGAGTAAATGAATCAAGAGAGGGAAGGATTGTTGATGTTTTGCTCCAAAATAAGGAGTATTTGGGATGCTATGAGGGGAGAAATGGGGATGGAGGAGCTTTGGAAGAGTAAAGAGGGGAAGGGAGTGAGTTGGGGTCGGTTTCACCGCCGGACCTAGCTTGGGTTAAAAAGGGCAGAGTTGCGGGCGGTTGCACCTCTGGCTGGGGCGGTGCAACCGCTTGCAACACGTGACAGCTGGAGGTGCTACCTCCAGCTGGGGCGGTTCAACCGCTGCAGGCAGTGAGCATAGTCTTGAATGTTTTTGACTTTTTATTTGCGGAACAATCAACTTCACTTACGTAATTACGTAAGAATAAGAATTTTTGCACGATCAAGATGCATACTCTCAATGTCGTACACATGTTTGTTATAGATTGTATAAGTTGGTAAGCCTTGCAAGTTCATGACAAACTTAGTCAGTTCATAATATAGAGTTGGATTCGAAAGTTACGAACGGATGAAATTGATGGATTCGAAAATCCAAAGGATATGTGAATTGAGAATCATGAGTTTCCAATTCTGAGAAATCAAATAGGATTGTATTTAAATCATATTTGTGGTTTTAATTTTCTAATCCACTTTTGTGATTTGGGGTAGAGAGCATCGCGAGTTCCATTTTGGACTTCGGGTCATGAATATCGAGATTCCAAGGAGCAGGATATTATTTCTTGCTCTAGCTTATAATAATTTTTTTATGTCTTTACAGGAAAGGATGATTTTTAGGTACCCATTTGTTTTTGGGTGCCTCTATATTGTTTATCATGTTGCATAGAATTTGTCATGGTTCCTTTAGGAACCCAAATTAATTTACTCGGACTAATTTTCTTGAATGGACAATAATACATTTTGTGTCCAAGTTTGCAACAAAAGTTGCGTTTGCTTTGTTGTCGAACATGTAAGATGGGGCCTTTTATGAAGGTGGTTGAATTTTGGTGAGGACTTCTCACAAATCCAATTCTACTTTTTTTGGGAACGTGACCATTGTTTGCAAGGATCATGTTCAATGACTTGCTACCAACCTCGAATTTCTTCAAGGTGTCCTTAAGTAGCAAGTTCTCCTTTTGGAGAGTTTCTAGATCATGGCATTTTGTGCATGAACTTAAACTATCATGATATTCAGTTTTTAACTTATCAAAATTACAAGTAAGACTATCATGCTCCTTTTTTAGCAATTTATATTTTCTACTAATAATCTTGCATTCATCAAATAAGTCATGGAATGCATTTAATAATTCATCAAATGATAAATATGCATCTATTAAATTCGTTACCTCCTCTCCGATGGCCATTAAGGTGTAATGAGCAACTTGCTCAGTGTTGGACTCCTCTTCTTCGGACGCGCTCGAGTCATCCCATGTTGCTTTGAGCGCCTTCTTCTTTGATGTTCTCTTCTTGACTTGGGGACAATCACTCTTGTAGTGTCCCGGCTTCTTGCACTCATAGCAAATAACTTTGTCCTTCTTGGGTTCAAATTTATTTTTTGTTTCATTCTTAAACTTGTTTCTTTTAATGAATTTATTAAATTTTCTTGTTAGAAGTGCCAAGTCATCGTCACAGTCCTCATCACTTGAGTTTTCTCTCAAGTGATCTTCTGAAATTTTAAGTGCCATATCCTTCCTGTTATTTGGAAGGAAGTCTTCTTGCTCTTCATGAGCTTTGCAGGTCATCTCGTAGGTCATTAATGACCCGATTAGTTCTTCAAGAGGGAAGTTGCTTAGATCTTTCGCCTCTTGAATAGCAGTGACTTTAGGATCCCAACTCTTAGGAAGGGATCTTAGAATCTTATTTACGAGCTCAAAATCCAAAAAATATTTTCCGAGTCCTTTTAGACCGTTGACGACATCCGTGAAACGGGTAAACATGTCGCCAATGGTTTCACTCGGTTTCATCCGGAAAAGTTCGAAAGAATGTAACAGAAGATTGATTTTTGACTCTTTCACTCTACTTGTGCCTTCATAAGTCACTTCGAGTGTGTGCCAAATATCAAATGCAGTTTCACAAGTCGAAACACGGTTAAACTCGTTTTTATCAAGTGCACAAAATAAGGCATTCATAGCCTTTGCATTAAGAGCGAAAGCCTTCTTCTCCAATTCATTCCAATCGTTCATTGGAAGAGAAGACTTCGAAAATCCGTTTTCGACAAGATTCCAAAGTTCAAAATCCATAAAAATAAGAAAGATCCTCATTCGGGTCTTCCAATAGGTGTAGTCCGTCCCATTGAACATGGGTGGACGTGTAATAGAATGGCCCTCTTGGTTTCCGGCGTATGCCATCTCTCTTAGGTTTTAATCCGTTAAAGAGTTAACCCGGCTCTGATACCAATTGTTAGGATCAAGAGCACTAAGGAGGGGGGGGGGGGGGGGGGGGGGGGTGAATTAGTACAGTGAAAAACCTTCTGCGATTAAAATCGAAACCTGCATTCGTTCGATAGAGGTGATTTTGGTAAGAAAGCCGATTCGTAAATCACTTCAACTTTTGACTAGGAGAGATGCAGCAAAGATATGAATGCAGTTTGCAGTTATGATGGAAATCAGAATATAAGTGCAAACTAAAATACGACGTTCGTATGATAAAAGCGATTTCGGTATAAAAGCTGATTCGTAAACTACTTTAACTTGAGATAAGGCGAGATGTAGTTAAAGCAAAGATATAAAGGCAGTTTGCAGTTATAATGGAAATCAGAACGTAAGCGCAAACTGAAATACGACGTTCGTACGATAAAACTTATTTGCGTCTTAAACCCCGATTCGGAAAGCACTGAACTTTGAAACATGTTCGTAAAAACACAGAAGGCAGTAAGCTATTGAGGAGGTTTGCAGTAAAGATAAGATGCTCAAAGTAAATGCAAACCGAGATTTAGAGTGGTTCGGTCAATCTTGACCTACTCCACTTTTGGCTTCCTCCACCGACGAGGTCATCGACGTCAACTAGAGGCCTTCCTTCAATAGGCGAAGGCCAACCACCCTTTTACAGTTTCACTCCATTTGACGGGCTTAGGAGACAACCCTTACAGAATTTTCTCTCCTCTCTTTACAACTCAGAACTTGGAAGTAAAGAGGGAGAAGAACTTTTGGCCTTTACAACAATTTTGAGCTATAAGAATCACAGAAAAAGATTAAGATTTCGATGTAAGTTCATACCCTTTCAGTGCTGAATGGGTGGGGTATTTATAGGCCCCAACCCAGTTCAAATTTGGAGCTCAAAACTGTCAATTCCCGGAATTCCGGGATCAGACGGTTGCACCTCCTGACTGGAGCGGTTGCACCACCTGGCAGAGCTCGAAGACTGAGCCTCTAGGCGGTGCCACCTCCTGTCAGGGGCAGTTGCACCTCCTGCTAGAGCTCGAAGATCGAGCTCAAGCGGTTGCACCTCCTGACTGAGGCGGTTGCACAGCTTGGCAAAGCTCGAAGACTGAGCTCAGGCGGTGCCACCTCCTGTCAGGGGAGGTTGCACCGCCCAGTCTCGCTCGGAGACTGAGCCCAGGCGGTGCAACCTCCTGCTTTGGGCGGTTCAACCGCTTGGCAGAAATCAGGGTCCGAATGGGTTGATCCATTCGGCCCAATTTGGGTTTTTCAAGGGCCCAATTGCCCTAAGATTAAGTTAATGATATCACCTCCCATTTTCAACTTAATCATTGTGCTAACTACGATATTCCCTAAGACATTTACTGCAACTTGCTCCGATGCGTCAATCACTTCTTCCGGCGAGCATCCGACGAACTTCCGTCGATCATCCGATGAACCCTCGTTGATGCTCCTGCGGACTTCCGGCAAACTCCTGGACTTGCGGCGATTCACTTGGCGAGTTCCGACGAGCTTCTTTGGCAAGCTTATGGACTTCTCGGATTTGTTCCCGCAGAACCTCCGACGACTGTCCGAACTTCCGTCGAACTCTCGAACTCCCAACGTGATCATTGTCTTGACTTCGGCGCAACTCCTGCTGCATGTTTTACTTTCATCGTAGTTAATCCTGCACACTTATCTCAGCATATAGATTAGATAACAAATGACAATTGACTTCATCATCAAAATCCGAGATTCAACAAATCATTGTTATAATTTCATCACATATTTTCTAACGTACCTTATTATCTGCATCTTTTCTTCATGAACATTAACCGATATTCACGAAAGATACTTCAAATAATTTTATATACAATCAAATAAATAACATTACAGGTTATTCTACTTTCACGTATGGTTTTAAGCTTTAAAGATGGAATTCCATTGACTACTGAAGTAGACGATCTTGTATGTCACAGGCTTTTCCTTCGGAACAATTTACATGGGCCCATGTTAACATTGTGATGATTGACGTTTTTGCATAGAATTCTTTCGCTATATATGACCTGCATAAATGATTGTGCAACAACAATTTGACAATTATTTGACTTTAATCTAACTGTACACAAGACTAGCATATTTCTTATCCAGTGTAAGTCAATAGCACGAGTCTACTACCAAACGGAGACTCATATTTGAAAAATAAGATATAGAATATTGCTCACTTGCTTTTGGTTCTGTGTTTAAAAGTAAATGCCGTTGAAAAATTCACAACTAATCTGACATTTCTAATGTTGAACAAGTGGGCCTTACTAGATAAAGAGCATTCCAAAGTTACTTGGAAGATAGAGAGCGGAAAACCCTAAAATTAAGAGAGCTAAAATATAATGTTCTTAATTCCTAAAATTAAGAAGAAAATGTATTTAGAATGCTACAGAACACGTCATATCTTTATTTCCGCATTTTTGTTTCTTAAAAAGCATAGAAATATACAAGCAATTTCAAAGCAGGCTATAACCTAATACTTCATTTGGCTCCAAACTTTATTACTCCCAGAAATCTCTTCAGATTCATATCAACTTCAATCCTATGATTAGACAAACATGTGGATAACAATTTCCCAATAGTTGTTTCTTTAAAAAAATTATTGACACGTGTCTAATTTGCTACAATCTACTCAATGAACAATGTTGTTTCATGGTCTTCAACTTAGCCCATTCAAATATGACAGCTCATCAGCATATTCCCAGTACAAAGTTAAAGCTATTTCAAGATACTTTTCTTCATAACCAAGGAATGCATTAAAGGAGTTAGTTAGCAGATTTAAAACACTTAATTTCTTCATAACTAGATTTAAAACGCTAGTATTTATTTTGATGTTTAGGGCTTAGAAAAAATTTTAGAAACTAATGGTATTTTACATAAGCTCTCTTGGAGTATTATATCCTTATTTATAATTCTTGGAGTGGTGAACTTTCTATATCCTTTTGTGAGTTTAACTTAGTGGTGGGCTATTTTTTGATCTTATTTAAGTCTTATCATGAGTTCGTGCCTTTTCTATTCAAAACACTCACTCCAGCAAATACAATTGGACTACGACTTTACTTCGAGAGTTTGTTTCTTGTCTACTATGACTTTTCTATCCAAAATAATCATTTTAGCAAACACAACTCAGCTATCGATTTTTTCTTTCAAAATCTATTATGTATTTTCAATTTAAAAAATGATACTATTAATTTTCTTTCAAAATATAAAATCTATTCTTCTTTACCCCCCGATATCAGTTTGATATCAATGCTAAAGGCTAAAGATCATGATAAGGCGGAATGGAAAAGATATAGTTGGTGAAGGTAGTTGCCATGAAGATGATGTTGAGTCGTTGAGGTTGCATCTATGAAGATTGCTGTGTAGTTTACAAGAAAAAATGAAATAATCGAAGAACTTCAAAGTAAACACAACCAGCATGAAAATGATGTCCATGAATTTACTTCTGATGATAATACACCTCCTCATCCAAGGGAGTCGAGAAGATTTCGTGCAAGGCATGAAGTTCAAGATGAGTGGCAGAATAAATACAACTCAAGATTAGATATTCCAGAGTTTGAAGGTAAAATCAATGTTGATGACTTTATCGATTGGTTTAATACAGTAGAAAGAATTTTCGATTTTCATGAACAACTAGAACAAAAGAAGGTAAACTTGTGGCACTCAAATCCAGATGGAATGCATCATTTTGATAGGAAAATTAGAAGAAACAAAAAGAACGTGAGGGGAAGAGTAAGATCATGACATGGGAAAAAATGAAAAGGAAGCTGAAAAGAAAATATTTAATTGATAATTATCGGCAAGAGATCTTTATCAAAATCTAAGATTTTAAGCAAAAAGATCTGAGTGTAGAAGAGTACATAGTAGAGTTCAACAATTTAATGTTAAAAGGAGAGTTTATGTAACTAGAAGAGCAAACCATTGTAAGATTCTTAGGAGGTCTGAAGTATGAGATTACTAAAGTTGTTCAACTACAGCCAAATCGGTCTTTAAATGATGTGAGCAAGCTAGCATTAAAAGTTGAAAAGCAACAGAAGTTTGAAAAGAATTCTCGGTACGATTCAAAAGAAGGCTATATAAAAGGAGAAAGTTCCAAGCCTATCATCCAAAGCAAGGTGATATCTAAGGTGCAAGAAAAGGGTGAAGAATCTACTGGCAATAAAAAGACATATAATTCTTCTACCCAAAGTGGCTGAAAATGCTTCAAATATTATGGTTTTAGGCATATTGCTTCAGATTATCTAAATAGGAGGATTATAACTTTGGTTGAAGATCATAGTGATGGAGGAGTAGATAATGCTGACGATGAACCAAAATATGATGAAGATGAGAAAGAGGTTACTTATGCAGATCATGGTTTGTCTATTGTATTGCAACGTAGCTTACAAGTGTCTTATGTGGCCAATGATGAAAGTTGGGTGAGAAAAAATATGTTTCACACTAAATACACTTCTCTTGGCAAGGTGTGCTTGGTGATCATCGATAGAGAAAGCTTTGAGAATATGTGATCTTTGGAGATGATGCAGAAGCTAAAGTTGGACACAATCCCTCATCCACATCTATACAAATTATGTTGGCTGTAAAAAGGAAATGACATCAAGATAACTAAAAGATGTTTAGTTTTATTTTCTATTGGCAAGTATTATAAAGACGAAGTATAGTGTGATGTTGCTCCTATGGATGCTTGTCATTTGCTATTGGGAAGACCTTGATGAATCTCAGATTTTGATGATGAAATCAATTGGTAAATTGTTTGATATAATCTATATGTTGAGAAAAGTGTGTAGGATTAACTACGATGGTGGTAAGACATAAAGCAAATGTTGTGCCGGAGTCAAGATCGAGATTTCGTTGGGAGTTCGAGAGTATGTTGGAAGTCCGGATGTTCATCGAAAGTTCCTCTAGAATTAATCGAGAAGTCTAGAAGCTTGCCAAAGAAGCTTATCGAAACTCACCAAGAAGATCATCTAGAAGTCCAGGAGCTTACCAGAAGTCCACCGGAATATTGCTGAGAGATCGTCGGAAGTTCACCAAAAGAACAATTGACGTACCAGAATATGAATGCCTTATTAAATATCTTAATTATCATAGTTGGACTTTAAGTTGAGTTAGGAGTGGGAGGTAATCCCGCTAACTCAGTTAGGGGCCAATTAGGCCCTTAATAGGGTTAAATTGAGTCAGTTAAACAACCCATTCATCACTTGAAGTCATGACCGGTGGTGGCACCACCTGGGACTCAGTCTCCCAGGTGCTTTGGGCGGTGGTATCGCCGACAGTTATTACAGTGCTTTGGGCGGTGGTACTGCCAATGGTGGTACCACCAGAGCTTAGTCTTCGAGAGCTCTGTCAAGCGGTGGTACCATCAGACTAGGCGGTGGTACCGCCTAGTGTCAAAGAGTCAAGCGGTAGTACCACCCAATAATGGCAGTGGTACCGTAAGTACTTCAAAATTTGGGGATATGATATTTTTTTACTCTAATTATAAAGCCATTGGGGCCTATAAATATCCCACCCCTTTCTGTATGAAAGAGTAACAAAGTGCAAACAAAAGTATAGAAAAATCTAAAGTGTTGGGGTGTTAAAAGAGTTGTAAAAGTGAGAAGAGTCCTCCTCCCTCTCTTAGCTTTGTAATCATTCAAGAAAGAGGAGTGAGGCTTGTAAGGGTTATCTCCTAAGCTTATGAAAAGGAGAAAGGCTGTAAAGAGGTGGTTGGTCTTTGCCTATTGAAAGAAGACCATTAGTGGACACCAGTGACCTTGATGGAGGAGGAATCAGAAGTGGATGTAGGTCACAAACGATCAAACCACTATAAATTTCGGTGTGTTATTTCCTTACTGCAAGTTCTCTTTATTACATTCAACTTTACTACATTGCAAACTGCCTAACCTTCTCCTCTCTACTTACTTAAAGTGAAATAAATGATTTGAGTCGAAATCGATTTTTATCGAATTGAAATATTTTCTAGAATCAACATAATTTTTCTACTGCACTAATCTACCCCCCCCCCTCTTAGTGCTACTCTTGATCCTAATAATTGATATCAAAGTAAGGTCATGTTAGGATCGAGAGCACTAAGAGGGGGGGGTGAATTAGTGCAGTGAAAATCTTTCAGCGATTTAAAAACGAAAGCTGCGTTCGTCCGATAAAAACGATTTCGATGTAAAAGCCGATTCTAAGATTACTTAAGATTAAGCGCAGTTTACGTCTAAGCACAGTTTACGTCTAAACTGAGTTTGCGTCTAAATACAGTTTGCGTCTAAACGCAGTTTTGCATCTAAACACAGTTTTACGTCTAAACGCAGTTTTGCGTCTAAACTCAGTTTTGCGTCTAAACTCAGTTTACGTCTAAACGCAGTTTTACGTCTAAACGCAGTTTGCGTCTAAAAGTAGTTTACGTCTAAAACACAATTTTATGTCTAAACACAGTTTGCGCAGTTTGCGTCTAAACATAGTTTTGCGTCTAAACTCAGTTTATGTCTAAACGCAGTTTTACGTCTAAACGCAGTTTTACGTCTAAACGCAGTTTGCGTCTAAACGCAGTTTTACGTCTAAACGTAGTTTTACGTTTACAAGAAGTTTACGTCTAAAACACAGTTTTATGTTTAAACTCAGTTTGCGTAGTTTACGTTTAAACGCAGTTTTACGTCTATACGCAGTTTGCGTCTAAACGCAGTTTTACGTCTAAACGTAGTTTGCATCTAAAACAGTTTCAAAGGGATCTAAACTTAGAAGCTAGTTCATAAAAAGCGCAGAAGACAGTTTTGCAGAATCAAAACACAAACGTAAGCTGATCGTACGAAAAACACAGATTTACGTCTGAATGCAGATTCGAAAAGATCAGCACTTAGAACTTGTTCGTAAAGGCGCAGAGAGCAGTAGTTATGTAGGAGGTTTGCAGTAATGATAAGGTACTCGAAATAAAAGCAAACCAGAGATTTAGAGTGGTTCGGTCAGTCTTGACCTACTCCACTTTTGGCTTCCTCTTCCGACGAGGTCACCAACGTCAACTAGCTGCCTTCCTTCAATGGGCGAAGGCCAACTGCCCTTTTACAGTTTCACTCCTTTTGATGGGCTTAGGAGACAACCCTTACAGAACCTTTCTCTCCTCACTTTTACAATTCAGAAGCTTAAAGAATAGAAGGAGGAGACTTAAAGGCTTTACAACAATTTTGAACTCTTAGAATCATAAAAAGAATCAAGATTTCGGTGTAGGTCTCTTGCTCTTTCTGTGCTGAATGGGTGGGGTATTTATAGGCCCCAACCCAATTCAAATTTGGAGCTCAAAACGATGAAATACCGGAATTCCGGGATCAGGTGGTTGCACCTCTGGACTGGAGAGGTTGCACCGCTTGGCAGAGCTCGGAGACTAAGCCCAGGCGGTTGCACCTCTCTGTCAGGGGCGGTTGCACCGCCTGAGTCTGGCTCGGAGACTGAGCCCCAAGCGGTGCCACCTCTTGACTGAGGCGGTTGCACCTCTTTGCCAGAGCTCGAAGACCGAGCTCAGGCGGTGCTACCTCTCTGTTAGGGTGGTTGCACCGCCCAGTCTAGCTCGAAGACTAAGCTCAGGCGGTTGCACCTCCTTGCTGGGGCGATTGCACCTCCTTGCTGGGGCGGTTGCACCGCCCAGTCTCACTGGGAGACTTAGCCCAAGCGGTGCCACCTCCTGGCCTAGGCGGTTGCACCTCCTGGTGCAATCAAGGTTCGAATGGTTAGCTCCATTCGGCATAATTTCAATCTTTTCAGGGGCCCAGTTGCCCCAAGATTAAGCTAATGGGATCACCTCCCATTTTCCAACTTAATCAACGTGCTAACTACGATTAAATCTAAGACAATTTCTGTAGCTTTGCTCCGATGCGTCAATCGCTTCTTCCGGCGAGTTTCCGGCGAACATCCGTCGATCATCCGATGAACCCTCGGTGATTCTTCTGCGGACTTCCGGCAAACTCCTGGACTTTGCGACGATCCACTTTGCGAGTTTCGACGAGCTTCGCTTGGCAAGCTTCTGGACTTCTCGGATCTGTTCTCGCAGAACCTCCGACGACCGTCCGAACTTCCGTCGAACACTCGAACTCCCAACGTGATCATGATCTTGACTCCGGCGCAACTCCTGCTGCTTGTCTAACTTTTATCGTAGTTAATCCTGCACACTTAAAACAAAACTTCGATCGAGACAATTAATCCTAAGCAATTAACCAAGTTGTCCGGCATGTCATTGGTCCCTCGACGCTTCGTCCGATTCTTCGGTGCATCATCCTCTCCTGCAGCCTATTGCCCAATCGGCCAGTTGACTCCGCAACTCCGATATCCTTGGCACAATACCCGCTCTTCTTGGCCCGATGCCCGAGTCCACGGCCCGAAGCCTTCTGTCGATACATCGACCGATCCACCGGCCCGACGTCCAATCTTCTGACATGTTCCTTCGGCACAACATGATTTTCCTGCTTTAATTGTCTCATCCTGATCGAAGCATCCTGCGTCACTCAAAACGCAGATTAAATCATATATCAAGTAGTTTCATCATCAAAATACGAGATTCAACAATCTCTCCCTTTTTGATGATGACAACCACTTGATGGCGGAGTTAAACTTAACTCCCGGAGTTTAAACAAAACTCCCCCTATCAATATGCCATATTGATAGAACCTTGAATTCAAACTGAATTCAAGTCATTAGAATATTCATCATGAATACTTGCAACATGTCAACATGAACATATGCATAAACTTATGCATCACATGTCATGTCATCAACATACTTTCATCAACATACTTCTCCCCCTTTGTCATCAACAAAAAGGAGAAGTATCACAATCAATCGTTTGTGATATTGATTCAACTCATTGCATGAAAAGCATAGTATCAAGTTTTATCATCATGCAATCTTGGAGCTAGAAGATTTAGCAAGTGTTACATCATGCTTAGAACATTCATGCTATCAAGTTTTAGATATGCAAGTTTTATATCATATAAGATAGCACTTTTGGTAATGTTCAAGATAGCAAGTTCTACATCATGCAAGCTAGCAAATTAGAGATGTTCAAGAAGGCAACTCTTGCTTCTTGAAAATTTTATTCACTTTGCTAGATGCGCAAGTTAGCATTTTTTCCTCTTGAGATAGGCAAGATAGCACATTTGCTTCTTTTGAGATAGCAACTTTTTGCTTCTCTTTAGACCAACAAGCTAGCAATTTTTACGATATACAAGTTTCACAATATATAAGCTAGCAAAAATTTCGAAAGCAAATGCAAGATAGCTTTCTTGTGTAAGCTCATGATTCTTGCTTCCTATTGCAATGTGCAAATTGCAAGTTTTGCTTCTTGAGATATTCAAGATAGTGATGTTCAAGAAGACAAATTTTCTTCTTGAAATAAGCAAGTTAGTATTCTTTGCTACTTAAGATAGGCAAGCTAGCAATCAAGTTTTTGCATCTTCTTGACTTGTACAAGCTAGCTATCTCCCCCTTTGTCATTGTAAAAAAGAAAGAGAGAATACAGTTTTGTAGTTCTTTTTTTCCTTTTACACGATTTCAAAATCATGACAAAGGATGAATAATCAAGTTATGAATGTCAAGACAATTTTACATCATGAATATTTTATCATTGCATGCATCATTATCATAAGTTGAAGTATTACATGCATGATATCATATCACCATTCATAATTACATTAATGTTTCAATATAACAATTTCTTCTCAAAATGTGTAACTTGGCACTCATAGCATTTTAAATCATGATTTACATCATATGCAATACATCACATCATAATTAGAAAGCACAAGTATTGCATGCATAATTGCACATCATAAATGTTTCATATCATGATTGTATCAATTTTGTCAAATTATATCCTACCATGCATGATCAAAACTTCTCCCTATTTTATCATTGAAAACAAGAAGAAAGTAGGGGGAAGAGCATAAAAGTGTTAATATTTCAATCATTTCAAGGCATTTACATCATAGATCAAGTCATGATTTGTGATTCATCATAAAGCAAGTTAGTTTTCAATCATCACATAAGGCATTTAAGGAATTTTTGAAACATAGGAGAATGATTAATTTAAGCATACAATGTTTCAATCCAATTCAAGTCATGAATATAAATGCTTTCATATTGTGAGTATCAATTCATGAATACCACAAGATATTATTTGTGACTTCAATTTTGCAAGATCAAGATTATGATTTAGATAAAACTTATTCAAATCAAATCATTAACTTGAAATTCATAATCAAGTCATTAAAATTAATTTCGAGATTCACAAAATATCATGAAATCATTAATCTCGATCAGATGGGAAAAGTAATTTTTTTTTTTTTTAAGAGATTCTTTTTCATCTAAGCATGCCTTAGTCTTTATATGCCAAATTAAGATAAGCATGAAAGTTCAAGACATAAGGCAAAGAAATCTTGTATTATGAAATATATGATATCAAGGCTCATGATTCATTCGAAAAGATATAGTACAAAGAGCAACTTGAAACATTCTTATCAAGATCACATTTTAAAATATTCCAAGTTTCAAGATATCAATATGACACTTCGTTGAATTGCATTTCATTTGAAGAACTCCTTTTTGATAAATGTAGGGAGCATAATGAACGATTTTGATTTATAAAGAGCTTCATGTTACAATTATCAAGATCATGATTATGATTATTCTCTTTAGCAAAGAATCACAAAAGCACTTTATTTTTGCATAAGAAATCTCATTGTATTATGATTTATAAATTCTTTTTCTGCACATGAATCATAGGAGATATAAATGTGAAACAAATCTTTGCAAGCAAAAACACTATCATTCATATTTCAAGATGGAATTTATAAGCAGGAATCATTTCATCAAATCCATTTTAGAAAAATATTTTTCATAAGTGTATGAGAAAATCTGATTGTTAGGATACCAATTGTTAAGTGAATCCGAAAATGAAATTAACACTTTCATATATTCAGACATGATTTTTGCTATAGATCTTGAAATTAAATCAAGAAGATCAAACAAGCTCATGATCATGGATAACTTAAAATCTCATGCATAAAATTGTTAATAACCATTTAATATTACATCTTTATGCATTACTTTAAATCAAACGTGATTTCATTCAACAATGTTAATCAAACATGATACACATTATTACTTCTTAACCATGATCAAAATAATTTTGTTTGTTTATCATGCAATATTATCATTTTCGAAATTATCAGCATGATCATAATTTTTGTATTTTTATTTTTAAACATGTAATTTTCAAGAAAATTAATTCTAAACTAAAAAAGAAAATATATCATGAAAGCATCAAGTAATTTTAAAATAAACCAAAGGCATTTTAATTACCTCAATGTCGTAGGCTGGTAAGGCGTAGTTTGCCGCCTCGCTTTTGTTGACTTTCTCGTCTTTAGAGGAGCTCGATTCATCCCAATTTTCGTTTCATTTGTAGTTTAAGTTCACCATCACTTGAGCTTATGCTCGAGTGGTCTTCAAATGTTCTATGTCCCAAATCCATCCTGTTCTTTGGAAGGTTGGTTTCTTCATCATTGTCCTCATCACTTGAGTCATCGCTCAAGTGGCATTCATTTGTCCAGAGTTCCAAATCCTTCCTGTTCTTTGGAAGGTGATTGTGTTCAACATGTTCATCGTGTGCATTGTGCACCATTTCATATGTCATCAATGAACCAATTAGTTCTTCAAGTGGAAATTGGTTTAAGTTTTTCGATTCTTGAATAGCAGTTACTTTTGAATCCCAAGTTTTAGAAAGTGAGCACAAAACTTTGTTAACGAGTTCAAAATCCGAAAAGCTTTTACCAAGTGATTTTAAACCATTGATGACATCCGTAAAACGGGTGTACATGTCAACAACGGTTTCACTTGGTTTCATATGAAAAAGCTCGAAATCATGCAGTAAAAGATTAACTTTCGAGTCTTTGACTCTACTAGTTCCCTCGTGCGTGATTTCAAGAGTGCGCCAAATATCGAAAGCCGTTTCGCACAAAGAAACCCGATTGAACTCATTTTTGTCCAAAGCGCAAAATAAGGCATTCATAGCCTTTGCGTTTAAAGAAAAATACTTCTTCTCTAAATCGGACCATTCGTTCATCGGTTTAGAGGGAAGTTGAAAACCGTTTTCAACGATATTCCATAAATCCAGATTTAGAGAAATCAAGAAAACTCTCATTCGAGTTTTCCAATAAGTGTAGTCCAATCCGTTAAAGAACAGTGGACGAAAGACCGAAAAGCCCCCTTGAAGAGCCATATCTCTCGGGTGTAAATCCGAAATGAGAAATACCCCGCTCTGATAAGGTCATGTTAGGATCGAGAGCACTAAGAGGGGGGGGTGAATTAGTACAGCGGAAATCTTTCAGCGATTTAAAAACGAAAGCTGCGTTCGTCCGATAAAAACGATTTCGATGTAAAAGCCGATTCTAAGATTACTTAAGATTAAGCGCAATTTACGTCTAAGCACAGTTTACGTCTAAACTGAGTTTGCGTCTAAATACAATTTGCGTCTAAACGTAGTTTTGCGTCTAAACACAGTTTTACGTCTAAATGCAATTTTGCGTCTAAACTCAGTTTACGTCTAAACGCAGTTTTACATCTAAACATAGTTTGCGTCTAAAAGTATTTTACGTCTAAAACACAGTTTTATGTCTAAACATAATTTGCGCAGTTTGCATCTAAACACAGTTTTGCGTCTAAACTCAGTTTACGTCTAAACGTAGTTTTACGTCTAAACGCAGTTTGCGTCTAAACGCAGTTTTACATCTAAACGTAGTTTTACGTTTAAAAGAAGTTTATGTCTAAAACACAGTTTTATGTTTAAACACAGTTTGCGCAGTTTACGTTTAAACACAGTTTTATGTCTAAACATAGTTTTCGTCTAAACACAGTTTTACGTTTAAACGTAGTTTGCGTCTAAAACAGTTTCAAAGGGATCTAAACTTAGAAGCTAGTTCATAAAACGCGTAGAAGACAGTTTTGCAGAATCAAAACACAAACGTAAGCTGATCGTACGAAAAACACAGATTTACGTTTGAATGCAGATTCGAAAAGATCAGCACTTAGAACTTGTTCGTAAAGGCGCAGAGAGCAGTAGTGATGTAGGAGGTTTGCAGTAATGATAAGGTACTCGAAATAAAAGCAAACCAGAGATTTAGAGTGGTTCGGTCAGTCTTGACCTACTCCACTTTTGGCTTCCTCCTCCGACGAGGTCACCGACGTCAACTAGCTGCCTTCCTTCAATGGGCGAAGGCCAACTGCCCTTTTACAGTTTCACTCCTGTTGATGGGCTCAGGAGACAACCCTTACAGAACCTTTCTCTCCTCACTTTTACAATTCAGAAGCTTAAAGAACAGAAGGAGGAGACTTAAAGGCTTTACAACAATTTTGAGCTCTTAGAATCACAGAAAGAATCAAGATTTCGGTGTAGGTCTCTTGCTCTTTCTGTGCTGAATGGGTGGGGTATTTATAGGCTCGAACCCAATTCAAATTTGGAGCTCAAAACGATCAAATCCCGGAATTCCGGGATTAGGCGGTTGCACCTCCTGATTGGAGAGGTTGCACCGTCTGGCAGAGCTCGAAGACTGAGCCCAGGCGGTTGCACCTCTCTATCAGGGGTGGTTGCACCGCCTGAGTCTGGCTCGGAGACTGAGCCCCAGGCGGTGCCACCTCTTGACTGAGGCGGTTGCACCTCTCTGCCAGAGCTCGAAGACCGAGCTCAGGCGGTGCTACCTCTCTGTCAGGGATGTTGCACCGCCCAGTCTAGCTCGAAGACTGAGCTCAGGCGGTTGCACCTCCTAGCTGGGGCGGTTGCACCACCCAGTCTCGCTGGGAGACTTAGCCCAAGCGGTGCCACCTCCTGGCCTAGGCGGTTGCACCTCCTGGTGCAATCAGGGTCCGAATGGTTAGCTCCATTCGGCCCAATTTCAATCATTTCAGGGGCCCAATTGCCCCAAGATTAAGCTAATGGGATCACCTCCCATTTTCCAACTTAATCAACGTGCTAACTATGATTAAATCTAAGACAATTTCTGCAGCTTTGCTCCGATGCGTCAATCGCTTCTTCCGGCGAGTTTCCGGCGAACTTCCGTCGATCATCCGATGAACCCTTGGTGATTCTTCTGCGGACTTCCGGCAAACTCCTGGACTTTGCGACGATCCACTTGGCGAGTTCCAACGAGCTTCGCTTGGCAAGCTTCTGGACTTCTCGGATCTGTTCTCGCAGAACCTCCGACGACCGTCCGAACTTCCGTCGAACTCTCGAACTCCCAACGTGATCATGATCTTGACTCCGGCGCAACTCCTGCTGCTTGTCTAATTTTCATCGTAGTTAATCCTGCACACTTAAAACAAAACTTCGATCGAGACAATTAATCCTTAGCAATTAACCAAGTTGTTCGGCATGTCATTGGTCCCTCGACGCTTCGTCCGATTCTTTGGTGCATCGTCCTCTCCTGCAGCCTATTGCCCAATCGGCTAGTTGACTCCGCAACTCCGATATACTTGGCACAATACCCGCTCTTCTTGGCCCGATGCCCGAGTCCACGGCCCAAAGCCTTCAGTCGATACGTCGACCGATCCACCGGCCCGACGTCCAATCTTCTGACATGTTCCTTCGGCACAACATGATCTTCCTGCTTTAATTGTCTCATCCTGATCGAAGCATCCTGCGTCACTCAAAACGCAGATTAAATCATATATCAAGTAGTTTCATCATCAAAATACGAGATTCAACAGGTCACTCTTGTTTGATTTGAAATCTAAGAGAGATGACATTTGTCGGTAACCAAGAAGGTCATTCAATTACATATCCTCCCATGTTCAATGGGACGGATTACATATATTTGAAGATTAGAATGAGGATTTTTCTAATTTCAATGGATTTTGAGTTATGGAACCTTATGAAAAATGACTTTCAAAAGTCTTCTCTTCCAATGAACGATTGGAATGAGTTGAAGAAGAAGACTTTTGCTTTAAACGCCAAGGCTATGAATGCCTTATTTTATGCTTTAAATAAAAATAAATTTCATTGAGTGTCTATTTGTGAAACGACTTTTGATATTTGGTACACACTCGAAATTACTCACGAAGGCACTAATAGAGTAAAGGAGTCGAAGATAAATCTTTTAGTTCATACTTATGAATTATTTTGGATGAAGCCAAGCGAAACTATTATCGACATGTACACCTGTTTCACGGATGTCGTCAATAGTTTAAAAACTCTTGGCAAATATTTTTTAAACTTTGAACTTGTTAATAAAATCTTGAGATCCCTTCCAAAGAGTTGGGACCCTAAAGTAACAACCATTCAAGAGGCCAATGATTTAAATAACTTTCCTCTCAAAGAACTTATCGGGTCACAAAGAACTTATGAGATGACTTGCAACACTCATGAAGAGCTTGAGAATAACCTTCCAAAGAACAGGAAGGATATGAAACTACTAACTCAAGAAGACCACTTGAAAGAAAATTCAAGTGATGAGGACTATAATGATGACTTGGCACTCTCGACAAAAAAGTTCAAAAAATTTATAAAAATAAATAAATTTAAAAATGATACTAAATATAAAATTGAACCCAAGAAAGAACAAATTATATGCTACGAATGCAAGAAGCCGGGATATTTCAAAAGTGAATGTCTCCAACAAAAAGAAGCGACCAAAGAAGAAGAAGGCTCTTAAAGCAACTTAGGACGATTTAAATGCATCCGAGGAAGAGGAGCCAACCAACACAAAGCAAGTTGCTACTACGCACTAATGGCTATCGGAGATGAGGTAAGCAGTTCATTAGATGTAAATTTATCTTTTGATGAATTACTAAGTGATTTTCATGATTTATTTGATGAATGTAAATTAGTTAGTAAAAAATATAAATTGTTAAAAAATGAACATGCTTCTCTTGTTAGTGATTTTGATAGATTAAAAGTTGACCATAATGATAGTTTAGCTCATTGTATAAAATGTGATGAATTAGAAATGCTTAAAAAGGAAAACTTGCTTCTCAAAGAAACCTTAGAAAAGTTTGAGGTTAGTAGTAAGTTATTAAACATGATCCTTGCCAATAAGGGTCACGTTCATAGAAGAGGTGGAATCAGATTTGTGAGTAGCTCTCACCAAAATCCAACCACCTTTGTTAAAGGCCCTATCTTGCATGTATCACCTCGCACTAAATGTAATTTTTGTTGCAAACCTAGACATGTAGCTTATAAATGTCCATTTAAGAGATATAGTCCACATAAATTGATTTGGGATCTTAAAGGAACCTCAAATGACTCAATGCAACATGATAAGTTATGTAGATCGATTTTTGAGGCACCCAAGGTCAAATGGGCATCTAAAAGTCTTCCTTTTTATAAAAATATTTACCATCATAAGCTCGGATCAAGAGATGGTACCTTGATCGTGGATACTCAAGGCACATGACCGAAGATCCATCTCAATTCTCTAAGCTCACTAGCCTAGACGAAGGGTATGTCACCTTCGGAAACAATAACAAAGGTAAAATCATTGGCAAAGGAACTATAGGTAACAAATCCAACTTTTTGATTTAAGATGTGATGTTAGTTGATGGCTTAAAGTATAATCTTTTAAACATTAGTCAACTATGTGATAAAGGATACATCATTAGATTTGAATCGAATACTTGCATTATTGAAAAACTACATAAAAACACATCTATGATTGTCCTAAAACAAAATAATGTATATACTATCGACATAGATGATCTTTGTAATGAAAACTAATCTCTTAAATTTCATTTAAAGAACTTGTAAGAGGTATTCCTCATATTAAGTTTGTTAAAGACAATGTGTATAATGCATGTCAACTAGGAAAATAAATAAAAAGTAGTTTCAAACTAAAGAATCAAATAAGCACCTCTAGACCATTGCAATTGATCCATATGGATTTGTTTGCACCATTTGATATATTAATCCTAGGAGGTAGCAAATACGCCTTTATAAATATGGATGATTATAGTAGTTACACTTGGACATACTTCTTGGCAAACAAAAGTGATTGCTTTAGGTATTTTTTTAAGTTTTGTAAACTTGTTCAAAATAAAAAAGCCTTTATGATTTCATCAATTCGGAGTGATCATGGTGGCAAATTTCAAAACCATGATTTCCAAAAATTTTTTGAATCTAATGGATACAGACATAATTTCTCTACTCCGAGAAATCCTTAACAAAATGAAGTAATAGAAAGAAAAAATAGAAACTTACAAGAAATGACAAGAACCATATTGAACGAACATAGCCTATCCAAATATTTTTGGGTTGAAGCCATTAATATGACATGCTATATCATGAATAGGGTTCTAGTAAAACCATTACTTTCAAAAACTCCTTATGAATTATGGAACAACAAAAAACCCAATGTTTCATATTTTAAAGTTTTCAGTTGTAAATATTTTATCTTGAATGAAAAAGATGCCTTAGAAAAGTTTGATACAAAATCCGATAAAGGGATTTTTCTTGGTTATTCTTCTATTTCTAAAGCAAGATGAATTTAGTATCATGGTTAGAAACAAGACTAGATTAGTGACCAAGGGTTTTATCCAAGAAGACGATATCGATTATAAAGAAACCTTCGCTCGTGGCACGATTAGAAGCCAAAAGAATGCTCCTTGCCAATGCTAGTAGTAATAATTTTAAGTTATTTCAAATAGATATTAAAAGTACTTTTCTTAATGGCTTTATTTCCAAGAAGTTTATATTGAACAACCTCCCGGATTTGTGAATGATAATTTTCTAAATCATGTGTTTAAATTGACTAAAGCTCTATATGGATTAGAACAAAAGCCTCAAGGGCTTGGTACGAGAGACTTAGCTCCTTTCTTATTAAAAATGATTTCTCTAAATGTAAGGTCGATACTACATTGTTTATTAAAAATTTTGAGAATAATTTTCTTGTTGTTCAAATTTATGTTGATGATATCATTTTTGGTTCTATAAATGAATCTTTATGCGAATCATTTGGCAAGAGTATGAGCCTAGAGTTTGAAATGAGTTTAATGGGAAAACTAACTTTCTTTTTAGGCTTATAAATCAAACAACTTAGTAATGATACTTTTCTCAGTCATACAAAATATATATTAGACATACTAAAACGGTTTAATATGGATAGTTCAAAGGCTACCAATACTCCTATGATTACCTCCACTAACTTAGACATTGATGAAAGTGGAGAAAGTTTTGATCAAAAAGTTTATAGAGATATGATAGGTAGTTTACTATACCTCACCACAACAAGACCGGACATCAAGTTTAGCATAAGACTTTATGCTAGGTTTCAATCTAATCCTAAGCTATCTCATCTTAAAGTAGTTAAAAGAATTTTTAGTTTGTTGAATCTTGTATTTTGATGATGAAACCACTTGATATATGTTTATGATTTAATCTGCATTTTGAGTGATGTAGGATGCTTCGATCAGGATGAGACAATTAAAGTAGGAAAAATCATGTTGTGCCGGAGGAATATGTTAGAAGATTGGACGTCAAGCCAGTGGATCGGTCGATGTATCGACAAAAGACTCGGGCATCGGGCCAAGAAGAGCGAGTATTGTGCCAAGGATATCAGAGTTGCGGAGTCAACTGGCCGATTCGGCAATAGGCCGTAGGAGAGGACGATGCGCCGAATAATCAGACGAAGCGTCGAGGGACCAATGACATGCCGGACAACTTGGTTAATTGCTTAGGATTAATTGTATCGATCAAAGTTTTGTTTTACATGAGTAGGATTAACTACGATGGAAGTAAGACATGCAGCAGGAGTTACGCCGGAGTCAAGACTATGATCACATTGGGAGTTCGAGAGTTCAACGGAAGTCCAGACGGTCGTCAGAGGTTCTACGGGAATAAATCCGAGAAGTCCAGGAGCTTGCCAAAGAAGCTCAACGGAACTCGCCAAGTGGATCGTCGCAAGTCCAGGAGTTTGCCGGAAGTCCGCTGGAGCATCTCCGAAGGTTCGCCGGAAGTTCGTCGGAAGCTCGCCGGAAGAAGCGATTGACGCACCGGAGCAAGTTGCAGTAAATGTATTAAGAAATATCATAGTTAGCATATAGATTAAGTTAGGAATGGGAGGTGATCCCATTAACTTAATTTGGGGGCAATTGGGCCCTTGACAGACCCAAATTGGGTCGAATGTATCAACCCATTCGGACTAGATGTAACATCCCTCATTTCCGAATTTTCGTATAAATTTCTGGTGATAATGTAAGCATCTATTTTAAATTGACAAAAGAAATAGAGTATGAATCAGAGGTAACTTATTTTTAAGATTTGGGAGATCTGTTCAAAAAGAAAGAGAAAGAATCTGAGGACCTATATGTAAACCCTAAGGACCTAATCGTGAATATGATAAAAACAAGGACTAAACTGTAAAACGCACAAAATGACAAATCCCACCGCTTAAGCCTCTCTGCCTTCATTCTTAAGGAAGCAGAGAAGGCAGCTGCGTGGATGATCAGGGAAAGAAAGAAAGAAGAAGAAGAAGAAGGAGAAGAAGAAGAAGAAAAAAAAAAAAAAGCGGGCTTTAAGGGTTCTTGCCCAAATACTTTCACTTTGGGTCAAAATTCCTAAAGGCAAGTGTTTCTAACCCCATCCTACAGAAAATTAGTCTCTGTTTTAATGTTGTTTCAAAATAAACTGAAGGATTTCTATCTAGAAACTGATATGTCTCTCTTTGGACATAGAACCATGGATTCTAAAATTTTTTCGGTAAACTGACCCCTATACACTGTTTCAGCTATAATTTTTAGTACAAAATGTGAATTCAGGCAGGAACTATTTTGTTTGAAATTAGACTCTTATAACTTTCTTTTGACACTGATTTTGTAGATTTTGGACACCGAATACTTACCCAATAATCTGTTTCAAATGAGCCTATAGATGCTGCAAAACAGGGATCAAGATTTCTTACCTTTCGATACTAAAATGCCTATAACTCTCTGTTGAAAATTCTGATTTGTACCAAACTGACTTCGTCCGAAAATAGACTTGCAGACCTTTCTTTTGACATATAGTTTGAAAATTTTTAAATTCAAATGCCTACCCTATTATCTGTTGAATCCGACCCTATGTATTCTGCAAAACAGTGATTATGTCCTTGACCTTGTGTTACCAAATCAAAGGTAACTCCTTGTGGGAAACCCTGATTCGTACGAAACTTATTTCGACAGAAAACAGATTGATATATCTTTCGACAGTAGTTTTCTTATGGGTATTGGAGCATAATTGATAATCTGAAATATTTGTTCTATGTGCCAT
The DNA here is from genome assembly GCF_036884655.1 of Musa acuminata AAA Group. Lineage (NCBI taxonomy): Eukaryota > Viridiplantae > Streptophyta > Magnoliopsida > Zingiberales > Musaceae > Musa > Musa acuminata. The sequence goes on along the minus strand of NC_088331.1, from coordinate 26,309,951 downwards.
TGGAATTCTGTCAGAAATCGAGCTTTGGTCGATTTCGCGTATTCTGTTTCGTTCCTTTGGATATTGAATTCATCTAATCTTCTTATTTGAATTGAGCCAAATATGATTGCTTGGAATCCCTATATACTCTGGCTTTCATTTCATTTCAAATCTGAATACATTTGTGAGAGCTTTGTTCCTTGCATCGTATTGTCTCAAAAAGGCACATGTATGTTTTTGTTGTTCCGCGTGTGCTTTCGATATATGCTACTTATTGTTAAACTGCCCTTTTGTACTCTGGTGATTGTGGGACTGTCTAGACCTTTGCCAGAAATGGTAAAGGGTATGTGCTTAGAGCCTGCGATGCTTTGCCGGCCCCTTCTGACTTCACCTAGACGTGGGTGGATGGAGCTCCCAGACGTGGGAGACTTCTGTCTGGTGGTCATTCAGAAATGGATGTATCATGTTCTATTTGAGGTCCCACTACACCTTTTGTATGTTTGATATGATATCCAGAGCTTTGGTTATGTGTTTTTGTACATGCTTTGGATAAGAATGATATGAATGCAACGTCAAAGACGACGTTTGAGCTTCTGTTTGGTATGTGATATTGATAAGCTCCGAAATGTTTCATTCATTGTTGTTATGCTTCGAAATGTTCCATACGCTGTTGATATGCTCCGGAACATTTCATATGCCATTGATAAGCTCCGATATATTTCATTTGTTCTTGTTATGCTCCAAAACGTTTCATTCGTTTCTGATATGCCCCAATTACTCTATGCCCCGTATGTTATGAACCAAATATGTATGATTGAAAGGACAATTGTGATTCTGCACCTAATGATATTATGTCTACGAATTCGTATATTCTGCCTCGTATTATGAAACTTTATCTCTTTGGAAATTGTCTTGTTTTGATATGGATATGTTAGTCACTTGCTGAGCTCTATATGCTCACCCCGTTTGTTGATAAATTTTTCAGGATAGCGTATCGCTTGCTTAAATGTTAAGATTGGGCTGAGGCAGTGGAAAGTTAGAAGATTTTGGGCAGATCTGTGTTAGCATATATGTATTTGTTGTATAAGCCACTCTGCATTTAATGAAATATTGACGATGAATCTAAACCTGTGGATTTTGTGTAAGTTAAAGGATCCCTCATGTTTATGATTTTGGAATGTTAAGTTAAATTCATGTAATGATACGAACTTATGGTAATCATTGGTTTGGTGTCTGCATAGACTTCCCCACTTGTGAAATTATGTTGGGGTTATTATTTTGATGAGTTAAGTTCAGTTTGTTTGAATTATCGAGTGATGTGTGGGATGTTTATGAACTGCATAGGGTTATGAATTTGTAGACTATAGAGGTGAAATTTTTTATCTGAATGTTTTCTTAGTGACCTCAAATGTCTGTTTGGATCCTGGATTAGTTGTGATGAAAATTTTAAATATTGTCGATATTTTGAGGGGCGTGACACTAGAATTCCTGCTAGGCGGTGGCACCGCCTAGGAGATGGTCTCCATGGAAAGCTGGGCGGTGCAACCGCCCCAGCCAAGCGGTGGCACCACTTGGGCTCAGTCTTCGAGCAAGACTGGGTGGTGAAACCGTCCCTGTCAGGCAATGGCACCGCTTGGGCTCATTCTCCGAGCGAGACTGGGCGGTACAACCGCCCCAGTCAAGAGGTGGCACCGCCTGGGCTCAGTCTCCGAGTGAGACTGGGCGGTGCAACCGCCCCTGTCAAGTGGTGGCGCCGCCCAAAGGCTCAGTCTCCGAGCTGCCAGGCAGTTGTACCGCTCTAGTTAGGAGGTAGTACCGCCAGGACCCCGGAAATCCGGGAAATGACATTTTTGAGCTCCAAATTCAAACTAGTTTGGAGCCTATAATTACCCCTCCCATCCCTGAGTAAAACACACAAGCACAAAGAGATTAAAAGAGAGAAAATGCTGCTGCAATCTCTAGAATTTTCCTCCTCTAGCTTAAATGTTAGAATTCTATTTAAGAGAGGAGAGTGAGTGCTTGTAAGGGTTGTCTCCTAAACCCAGTAAAAGGAGAAGAGGGGTGTAAGAAGGAGGTTGATCTTTGCCTAGTAAAGGAAGATCGTTAGTGGATTCCGGTGGCCTCGACGGAAGAGGAATCAGAGGAGTGGATATAGGTCACGATTGACCGAACCACTATAAACTCTCATCTTCTCTGGTTTGCATTTATTCTTGCTGCTTACCTTACTGCAAACCTCCATATGTGCTTTACTTCCTCATTAATTTTGCTGCACTCATTTACGAACTCGCTTTCAAGTTAAGTTTCCAAAAATGGTTTTACGTCAGAAACGATTTCATCGTACGAATGCAGTTTTAAATATCGAAAGTTTTTCGTTGCACTAATTCACCCCCCCCCCCCCCTCTTAGTGCTCTTGATCCTAACATAGTTATCTTAAAGGAATCACTAATCTAGGATTATGGTATCCAAAATAAAAAAACTTTGAATTAATTGTTTATGCTGATACAGATTTTGTTGGATATAAATTAGATAGAAAATGCACATTCAGAACATGTCAATTCTTAGGTCATAAACTTGTCTCTTAGTCTTCCAAGAAACAAAACTCGGTTGCACTATCTATGACCGAAACCGAATACATAGCGGCTAGTGCATGTTGTGCACAAGTTGTATGGATGAAAAATACATTAGAAGATTATAAGATTTACTTTAAGAATATTTTCATGAAATGTGATAACACGAGTGCAATATGTTTAGCAAAAAATCTTATTCAATACTCAAGAACTAAGCATATTGACATTAGGCATCATTTCATAAGAGATCATGTGAATAACCATAACATATTTTTTGAGTTTATTGATACGAAATATCAATTAGCTGATATCTTTACAAAACTTTAAATGAAGAACAATTTGATTTTAATAGAAGAGAGTTAGAGATGTTAAATTGTCCGAATGCATGAATTTGATATATTTTTTTTCCGGACTATCTCAATGTATTTCATGAATGGAGCTTTCATAAATTTATTTCATTTTTATCTTCCTTGGTATCAAGTTTACTTCATACCCTTGCTCCATCGCTTAATGATTTTTGATACATTTAGTCCCTTCACTAATGGAATTCATTGACAAATGCATTTCTCACGGATTTCACTCTTGTGAATTTTTAATAAAAAAATAGATTTGATTTATGAAGTTTTATTCAAGAATTTTTAATCCTTCATTTGATGCTTCTTCCTTACTCTTTGTTAGGATCAAGAGTAGCACTAAGAGTGTAAGGTGAATTAGTACAGTGAAAAATTCTTCGATTTTGTATAATGTTTGTCTTGATTCAAATCGTTTCGGAAAGATAATGAACTTAAAACTTTCATAAAAATGTAAGGAGAAGCTCAAAGAGATTTATAGTAAAGTAAATTGCATAAAAGCAAAAGTAAACTAGAATTTAGAGTAGTTCGGTCAATGAGACCTACGTCCACTTCGGATTTCTCCTCCGTCGAGATCACCGGCATCCACTAAAGGCCTTCCTTCAATAGGCGAACACCAACCACCTTATACAGCTCTTTCTTCTTTTGCCACATTTAAGAGACAACCCTTACAAGTCTCACTCCTCTTTCTTGGATGGTTGCAAGGCTAAGAGAGAGAGAGAGAGGAGGAGAACTCTCCTCACTTTTACAAAGCTTTTCACATCCCAAACACTTAGAATTTTTCACATATATAATAGTACTTTGTTACCCTTAATACATAAAAGGGTGGGGTATTTATAGGATCCAATAGCTTCAAAAGTTGGAGCCAAAAAAATTAAATCCTTGGATTTCGAGATGCTGGCGATACCACCGCCATTAATGGTTGTACCACCGCCTAAAAGAGCTCGGAGACCAAGCTTTGGCAGTACCACCGCTTGATAGAGGCGGTACCACTATTGGCAGCATTGATTGCTAGTGGTACCACTGCCCAGTCTGAGCGGTACCATCACCCAAACCACTTGGGAGACTGGGTCTCCCAAGTGATGCCACCGCCGGCTATATTTTTAGGGGCTAAATGGGCTATTCAATCTGGCTCAATTCAGCCCTATTAAGTGTCCAATTTGCCCCTAACTAATTTAATAGGATTATCTCCCAATTCTAACTCAATTTATGGACTAACTATAATAATTAAGACATAATCAAAGAACTCTTGTTCCAGTACATCAATTGCTCTTTCGGCAAACTTCCGGCGAACTTCCGACGATGTTCCAATGGACTCCTGGCAAGCTCCTGGACATTACGATGATCTTCTTGGTGAGTTCCGATGAGCTTCTTTGGCAAGCTCCTGAACTTCTCGGTTGGTTCTGGCAAAACTTCCGATGAACTCTTGAACTCCCAATGAGATCTCGATCTTGACCTCGGCACAACACCTACTTTATGTCGTATTGCTATCGTAGTTAATCCTGTACGCTTTTTTCAACATATAGATTTGATCAAACAATCTACAATTGATTTCATCATCAAAATCTAAGATTCAACAATCTCTCCCTTTTTTATGATGACAATCAATTGATGATGGAGTTAACCTTGACTCCCCTATCTATATGCCATACATGAGAAAAGATATTCTTGAATTCAAGACCTTTGAATTCAAGTATTAAACCGATAAGTTAAGTTCATTTAAACTTATCAACATGCACAACATGATTCCTATCATGATTTAACATTCTCATAATACGATGCCATATATTTATTAATGAAAATGATGTCAAGGCATGACATCCATTTTCAAGTCCAATCATATACATTATCATTTGTAAGTATGATACGAATTTCAAATATAAAATATAGCAATATGATAAAGATAGCAATTCATCATTTCATGGCAAGATATCAATTGTAAAATAGCAAGCTAAGCTCAAGATATCTTATCATAATGAAAGACATTTATCAAGCATTCACAAAGTATATAAGTGTTTATGATACGCATTTACAATAAGATATATTGCATACATTTATAATGCCAATTTGTCATCAATTTACCACTTTTTGGTATTATTTCTCCCCCTTTGTCATCAACAAAAAGGAGAACAATTCAACAATGCATATGTGATTAAAATTCATGCAAGTTTCACACTAATTTATCCAATCGATATTACATCGTTGCATGGTAACATTCACAAATTCTCAACATCAAAATTTATCAACATTAAAGTGATAGATTTTATCAGCTTCTCCCCCTTTGTTATATATAAAAAAAAACTTTGCATGAAGAAGAGGAAGGATGGTAAAGAGGGAATCCATTAAAAACCAAATTTGTGAAATGATTTGAACTAAGTCAAAATCAGTAAATAAGTTTCATTAATTCATGCTTCAATTTTGTCAAAAAGAAGGGATTCATGAAAGATGATCAAAATATTCATGTGAAATCAAATCCTTATTCTTGCAAGTAATCATCTCACACGAAAATTCATCTTTCAAGGATCAAGATATCCATTGGAATTCATAAAATTTATCTTTCATGAGAAGAATAAGGAAGAAATCATGGGAAAGAAGCACCATATGAAGTATAAAGGAAATTCCATGAATAAACCACCACAAATCAAATCCATTTCTCATTTAAAGATTCATAAGAGTGAAATCCGTGAGAGATGCATTTATCAATGAATTCCATATGTCAAACATCATTAAGTGATGGAGCAAGGATATGAAGTAAACTTGATATCAAGGAAGAAAAATGCAAAATAAATTAATGAAAGCTCCATTCATTAAATACATTAAGAGAAGGCAAGTCCGGAAAAGAAATATAATAAATTTATATATTCAGACAATTTAACATCTCTAATTCCCTTCTAATGAAATCAAATTGTTCTTCATTTAAGGGTTTTGTAAATATATTGGCTAATTGATGTTTTGTATCAATAACTCGAAAATTATATCATGATTATTAATAAGATCTCATATAAAGTGATGCCTAATGTCAATGTGTTTAGTTCTAGAGTGTTGAATAGGATTTTTTGTTAAACATATTGCACTTGTATTGTCATATTTTATAAGAATATTCTTAAGATAAATTTTATAATCTTCTAATATATTTTTTATCCATACAACTTGTGCATAACATGCACTAGCCGCAATGTATTCAGCTTCGGTTGTGGATAGTGCAATCGAGTTTTGTTTCTTGGAGGACCAAGAGACAAGTGCGTGTCCTAAAAATTGACATGTTTCGGATGTGCTCTTTCTATCTATTCGACACCCAACAAAATCAACATCAGCATAACCAAGCAATTCAAAATTTTTAGATTTTGGATACCATAATCCTAATTTAGTTCCTTTTAAAAATCCTTTTGATAGCTTTTAAATGTGATTGTTTGGGGTTAGATTAAAATCTAGCACAAAGTCCTATACTAAACATGATATCTGGTCTAGTTGCGATGAGGTATAGCAAACTACCTATTATACCCCTATAGGCTTTTTGATCAAAGCTTTCTCCACCTTCGTTAATGTCTAACTTAGTGGAGGTACTCATAAGGGTATTGATAGCCTTTGAACTATCCATATTAAATCATTTTAGTAAGTCTAATGTATATTTTGTTTGACTAATAAAAATATCATCCTTACGTTGTTTGATTTGTAAGCCTAAAAAGAAGGTTAGTTCCCCCATTAGGCTTATTTCAAACTCTAGACTCATACTTTTGGTAAACGATTCACATTAGGATTCATTTGTAGAGCCAAAAATAATATCATCAACATAAATTTGAACAATAAGAAAATTATTTTTAAATTTTTTTATAAACAATATAGTATCAATCTTACATTTAGAGAAATTATTTTGAATAAGAAAAGAGCCAAGTCTCTCATACCAAGCCCTTGGGGCTTGTTTTAAACCATATAGAGCTTTAGTCAATTTACACACATGATTGGAGAACTTATCATTCTTAAATCTGGGAGGTTGTTCAACATAAACTTCTTCGGAAATAAAGCCATTAAGAAAAGCACTTTTAATATACATTTGAAATAACTTAAAATTATTACTACTAGCATAGGCAAGGAGCATCCTTATGGTATCTAATCATGCCATAGGAGTGAAGGTTTCTTCATAATGATACCTTCTTCTTGGTTGAAACTCTTGACCACTAATATAGCTTTCTTTCTAACCACGATACCATATTCATATTGCTTGTTTCTAAAGACCCATTTAGTACCGATAACTAAATAGTCATTTGGCCTAGGAACAAGCTTCAATACCTCATTTCTCTTAAATTGTTTCAACTCTTCTTGCATTGTGATAACCCCTGAATTATCTTTCAAGGCTTCATCAATCCATTTAGGTTCAATTTGAGAGAGAAAAATGACGTTGGCATAAAAATTCTTAAGAGAAGAATGAGTTTGAACCCCTTTTGATGTGTCTCCAATGATTAGCTCCTTAGGATGAGCATCCACACATACTTCTATTCCTTGGGAAAGGATGTTTTGGAAGAAGATGTATCCAAGTTGCTAGATAGAGAAAGTGTTTTATTTAAATTCAAAGCATCGAAATTAAGATCATCATCAAAATCAATTTTCTTAACTCCGGAAACTTCATTAAAAAAAACATAAATAGATTCTTCTATAACCAAAGTTCTTTTGTTAAAAATACGAAATACCTTAGAAATAGTCGAATAGCAAAAAAAAATCCCTTCGTTGTATTTTGCATCAAATTTTTTTAAGGCATCTTTTTCATTCAAGATAAAATATTTACACCCAAAAACTTTAAAATATGAAACGTTGGGTTTTTTATTGTTCCATAACTCATAAGGAGTTTTGGAAAGTAATGGTCTTACTATAACTATATTCATGATATAGCATACCGTATTTACAACTTCGGTTCAAAAATATTTTGGTAGGCTATGTTCGTTTAACATGGTTCTTGCTATTTCTTGTAAGTTTCTGTTTTTTCTTTCAACTGCTCCAATTTGTTGAGTATTTCTTGGATTAGAGATATTATAGTTGTATCCATTAGATTCACAAAATTCTTAGAAATCATGGTTTTAAAATTCACCACCATGATCACTTCGAATTGATGAGATTATAAAACCCTTTTCATTTTGGACAAGTTTACAAAATTTAGAAAAATACCTAAAGCAATCACTTTTGTGTGCCAAGAAGTAAGTCCATGTGTATCTACTATAATTATCCACAATAACAAAGGCATATTTGCTACCTCCTAGGCTTGATGTAGCAATTGATCCGAACAAGTCCATATGGATCAATTACAATGATCTAGAGGTGCTTATTTTGTTCTTTGTGTTGAATCTCGTATTTTGATGATGAAGTCAATTATCATTTGTTATCTAATCCATATGTTGAGATAAGTGTGCAGCATTAACTATGATGGTAGTAAGACATGCAGTAGGAGTTACGCCGGAGTCAAGACCATGACCACGTTGGGGGTTCAAGAGTTCCACGGAAGTCCGGACGGTTGTCGGAGGTTTTGTGGGAACAAATCTGTGAAGTTCAGGTGCTTGCCAAAGAAGCTCATCGGAACTGACCAAGTGGATCATCGCAAGTCCAAGAGTTTGCCGGAAGTTCGCCGGAGCATCATCGAGGGTTCGTCGGATGTTCGCCGGAAGTTCACCGAAAGCTCGTCGAAAGAAACGATTAATACACTAGAGCAAGTTGCAGTATTAATGCCTTAAATATCATAGTTAGCATATAGATTAAGTTAGGAATGGGAGGTGATCCCATTAACTTAATTTGGGGGCAATTAGGCCCTTGACAGACCCAAATTGGGCCGAATGGATCAACCCATTCGGACCCAGTATTCTTGGCGGGTGGCACCGCCCAAGAGACTTGGTCTCTCAAGAATTCTAGGCGGTGGTACTGCCCCTGTCAAGCGGTGGTACCGCATGAGCTCGGTCTTCGAGCGAAGTCAGGCGGTGGTATCGCTTGAGCTCGGTCTCCGAGCAAAGTTAGGCGGTGGTACCGCTTGAGCTTGGTCTCTGAATGGTGTTAGGAGGTAGTACCGCCCAGTTATGGCGGTAGTACCGCTAGGACCCCGAAAAACCGGGAGATGACACTTTTCAGCTCCAAATTCAAACAAATTGGGGCCTATATAAACCCCACCCTTTCCTGCATGAAAGGGCACCGAAAGTTTGCATTTATTCTGAGAATTTGAGAGTTTAAAAGTGTTGTAAAAGGCTAGAAGTTCTTCTCCCTCTCTTCTTCTAAGTTTTGATCATTCAAGAGAGGAGTGAAAATCTGTAAGGGTTGTCTCCTAAGCCCGTCAAAAGGAGAAAAGGTGTAAAAGGTAATTGGCCTTCGCCTATTGAAGGAAGGCCTCTAGTGGACGTCGGTGACCTCGTCGGAGGAGGAAGCCAAAAGTGAATGTAGGTCAAGATTGACCGAACCACTCTAAAATTTCCGTGCTCTCTGGTTTGCATTTATTCTTGCTATTTACATTACTGCAAACCTCTATATGTACTTTACTTCCTCATTACTTTTGCTGCACTCCTTTACGAACTCGCTTTCAAGTTAAGTTTCTGAAAACGGTTTTATGTCGGAAACGATTTATCATACGAATATCATTTGAAATCGATGAAAGTTTTTCTACTGCACTAATTCACGACACGCCCCCCCCCCCTCTTAGTGCTCTTAATCCTAACACTTTGGTTACCTTTTATTTATTTTCCTAGTTGACATGTATCACATACATTGTCTTTAATGAACTTAATGTGAGGAATTTCTCTTACAAGTTCTTTAGATGAGATTAGTTTCATGCTAGCATAACCTAATCTCTGATACCAAAGCCAAACATCGTCATTTAAAATCGAAAAACATATTTTATTACAAAGATCATCAATGTTAATAGTATATATATTATTTTATTTTAAGAAATTCATAGATATGTTTTTGTGTTGCTTTTCTATAATACCAGCATTCGATTCAAATCTAACAATATATCCTTTCACACAATTGACTAATGCTAAAAGGTTATGCTTTAAGCCATCAACCAATAACACATCTTTAATAAAGAGGTTCGATTTGTTACCTATGGTTCCTTTGCTAATGATTTTACCCTTGTTGTTATCTCTGAAGGTGACATATCCTTCATCTATGCTGGTGAGCTTAGAGAATTGAGATGGATCTCCGGTCATATGCCTTGAGCATCCACTATCAAGGTACCATCTCTTGCTCCTAGCTAGTAATGGTAAATGTTTCTACAAAAAAGGATGATTTTTAGGTACCCATTTGACCTTGAGTGCCTCAAAAATTGATCTACATAGCTTATCATATTGCATTAAGTCATTTGAGGTTCTTTTGTGAACCTAAATCGATTTGTGTGGATTACATTTCTTAAATGGACAATGATAATCTATATGCCCAAATTTGTAATAAAAGTTGCATTTGTTTCGGGGTGAAACATGTAAAGTAGGGTCTTTAATAATGGTGGTTGTCTTTTGGTGAGAGCTACTCACAAATACGATTCCGCCTTTTCTATGAACGTGACCCGTGTTGATAAGGATCATATTCAAGGACTTGCTACCAACCTCAAACTTTTCTAAAGTTTTTTTTTAAGTAGCAAGTTTTCCTTTTGAAGTATTTCTAGTTCATCACATTTCGTACAGGGAGGTAAACTATCATTATGCTCAACTTTTAATCTATTGAAATCACTAACAAGAGAATCATGCTCTTTTTTCGATAATATATATTTTTTACTAATTGATTTGCATTCATCAAATAAATAATGAAAAGCATTTAATAGTTCATCAAAGGATAAATTTGCATCAAATGAACTACTCACCTCATCTCCAATAGCCATTTGCGCATAGTGAGCAACTTGCTTGGTATTGGTTGGCTCCTCTTATTCGGATGCACTTAATGTTAGGATCGGAGCGGCACTAAGAGGGGGGGGTGAATTAGTGCAGCGGATAAAAACTTCGATTTTAATCAAAATCTTTCGTACGTTAAGAACGAAACTTGAGAAATTTAACTTGAAGGCGTATTCTTGAAGTTGCGCAACAAGAGTAATAAGGAACTAAAGCAGTAAGAAGATTTGCAGTAATGTAAATGAAAATAATAAAGAGCAAACCAGAGATTACGCCGATTTTTAGAGTGGTTCGGTCAAATGACCTACTCCACTTGCGAGGCCCCTCTTCGATGAGGCTCCCACCTTCCACTAGCAAGTCTCTTGAAATGGAAGGGTAAACACCCCTCTTACAACCTTTTACAAGCAGCTCAACCTCTTACAAATTTTCAATAAGAAAGAAGGAGGAGAACTCTCTAGCAAATTGAAAACAAGACTTCTAAGACTTTCTAAGACTTTTCTCTCAATCAAAATGCTTCTCAAAAGTTGTAACCTCAGTTGAGATTTGAGGGGTATTTATAGGCCTCAAGAGGATTCAAATTTTGGGTTTCAAAATTTGAATTCTTTTAGGGTTCCCGGTGCTGGAGGTTCCACCGCCCAGCCAGGCGGTGCCACCGCCCAGCACTCGGGTACTGGGCGGTGCAACCGCCCAGCCAAGGAGGTGTCACCGCCCAGCACTCGGGTGCTGGGCGGTTCCACCGCCAAACTAGGCGGTGCCACCGCCTACAGTGATTTCAGCCCAACTACAGTGTTTTCAGCCACTAGTTGGGCTTCAATCTTGGCTCTCTAGTTCGCTGGTTTAGCTTAATTTTTAGCCTAAACCAACTCTGACTTTGGGCCCAGTTGGCCCCTAACCAGGATATAGGATTATCTCTTAATCCTAATCCTAATTACAAGTGGACTACATAACCAAAACACATCCTAAGCAAATTTTCAACCGCGAACGTCGAGTCTTGTTCCGGCGAGCTTTCCGACGAACTTCTTCCGACGGACTCCCTGCAAGCTCCCAATCTTTGTGATGACTTTTAACGAGTAGCCGAGCCTTCTCGGTGATCTCCGCGAGCCTCCGACGATTTCTTCGGCGAACTTCCGACACGTTCCCGATTTCTTCTCGGATGGTTCCGGCAGCATCTCCGATGATTCTTCGGTCTCTTAAACGTCCATCGAGCTCGACTCCGGTATCCTTGCTTTATGTTTTCTGGTTATCGTAGTTAATCCTGCACACTTAACTCAATAATATGGATTAGATCAATTAACCCACCAATTGATTATATCATCAAAATCCGAGATTCAACAATCTCCCCCTTTTTGATGATGACAATCAATTGATGACGGAGTTAAACATAACTCCCCCTATCTATATGCCATATTATGAGAAGATAAAAAACACTTGAATTCCATCCCATTGGATTCAAGCATAACCCGATAAGTTCTAATCGTAGAACTTTATCGTTATCCTCATTAAACAATAGTAAGTACGAAACTTCGATGAAAATCATAAGTTAAATGATACGGGACGAATTTTGCTACGACAGAAGATAAAGATTTTCAATATAAATTTCATGATATTAATCTTGTGATATTTTCAAGGATTTGCAAGTCATATAAGACATTCATATCACACAGAAGATAAAGATTTTCAATATAAATTTCATGATATCAATCTTGTGATATTTTCAAGGATTTGCAAGTCATATAAGACATTCATATCACACAAGTTTTTGTAATTCATATTAGTCATGTCATATAAGTCATCACTTCTCCCCCTTTGTCATCAACAAAAAGGAAAATGAGACTTGAAGCACAAATTTTGTCATACAACGATTTTATCATTGAAAATTAAGTATGCAAAAATATTTACGCAGAGTTCATTTTAGAGGAAAATTCAGCATGCATTCATATTATCTAATCTCTTCTTTCTATGAATAATAGAAATTGTAGATATATAAGAGAGAGATTGGGATAAAAAATTCAAGTAGTAATTTCACGAAGTCAAGATCATAATTCGAATACAAACTCATTCAAATCGTCAAATTCATGAAAATCTCAACATTACTTTTTAATCATCACATAAGGCATTTAAAGAATTTTTGAAACATAGGAGAATGATGAATTTAAGCATACAATGTTTCAATCAAATTCAAGTCATGAATGCCAATACTTTCATATTTGTAAGTATCAATTCATGAATGCCAAGAGATATTATTTGTGATTCCAATTTTGCAAGATCAAGATTATGATTTAGATAAAACTTATTTAAATCAAATCGCTAACTTGAAATTCATAATCAAGTCATCAAAGTCGATTTCGAGATTTCACAACATGTCATATGGAATTTGAAGGAGAATGAGAGATGGAAAGAAGATGAAAAACTTTACGGAAAATCCAATCAAACAAGTTTATTGTTTAGGGACAATTTAACATACCTAATTCCCTTCTAATGAATTCAAATTGGTCTTCATTCAAAGCTTTTGTAAATATATCTGCTAATTGATGCTTTGTGTCAATGAATTCTAGAATAACATCATTGTTAAAAACATGATTGCGTATGAAATGATGCCTAACGTCGATGTGCTTAGTTCTAGAGTGCTGAATTGGATTTTTTGTAAGGCATATGGCACTAGTATTATCACATTTTATGGGAATATTTTTAAAGTGAATTCCATAGTCTTCTAATGTATTTTTCATCCAAATTACTTGTGCACAACATGCACTTGCAGCAATGTATTCGGCTTCCGCCGTAGATAGTGCGACTGAATTTTGTTTCTTAGAAGTCCAAGAAACAAGTGCATGCCCTAAAAATTGGCATGTTCCGGATGTACTTTTTCTATCTATCCTGCATCCGCCAAAATCGGCATCTGCATAAGCTATTAGATCGAATTTTTCAGATTTTGGATACCACAATCCTAAATTTGGAGTTCCTTTGAGATATCTAAATATTCTTTTAACACTCTTAAGATGAGATAATTTAGGATTAGATTGAAACCTAGCGCAAAGTCCTACACTAAACATAATATCTGGTCTAGTCGCAGTGAGGTAGAGTAGACTACCTATCATTCCCCTATATGTTTTTTGATCGAAACTTTCACCATTTTCATCCATATCTAACTTAGTCGTAGTACTCATAGGGGTGTTTATTGCTTTTGAATTATCCATGTTAAATCGTTTTAACAATTCTAATGTATATTTCGATTGGTTAAGAAATATACCATCACTAAGTTGTTTGATTTGTAATCCCAAAAAGAAAGTTAATTCACCCATTAAACTCATTTCAAATTCTAGACTCATACATTTGGCAAATGATTCACATAGTGATTCATCCGAAGAGCCAAACACAATATCGTCAACATAAATTTGCACAATAAGAAAATTATTTTCAAAATGTTTAATAAACAATGTAGTATCAACCTTGCCTTTGGTAAAATTATTTAAAATAAGAAAGGAACTAAGCCTTTCATACCAAGCTCTAGGAGCTTGTTTTAAGCCATAGAGAGCTTTAGTCAATTTGAATACATGATTAGGAAGAAGAGAATTTTCAAATCCGGGAGGTTGTTCGACAAATACTTCTTCGGAAATAAAACCATTCAAGAAAGCACTTTTAACATCCATTTGAAATAGTTTAAAATTATTACTACTAGCATAGGCAAGGAGCATCCTTATGGCTTCTAATCGAGCCACGGGAGCGAAGGTTTCATCGTAATCGATACCTTCTTCTTGGTTGAAACCTTTGGCCACTAATCTAGCCTTGTTTCTAACCACGATACCATTTTCGTCTTGCTTGTTTCTAAAGACCCACTTAGTACCTATGACTAAGTGGTCACTTGGTCTAGGAACAAGCTTCCATACCTCATTCCTCTCAAATTGGTTCAGTTCTTCTTGCATTGCAATGATCCAAAAATCATCTTTTAAGGCTTCGTCAATGCATTTAGGTTCAATTTGAGAAAGGAAAGCGGCGTTAGCACAGAAATTTTTGAAAGAAGAACGAGTTTGAACCCCTTTTGATGTATCTCCTATAATTTGCTCTTTTGGATGAGCATCTACATACTTCCATTCTTTTGGTAAAGAAATTTCGGAAGAAGATGCATTCAAAAGGCTATTTTGAGGAGAGGGTTCATTTAAATTCAAATTATCAAAACCAAGATCATCATCAAAATCATTTTTCTTTAAATCGGAAATTTCATTAAAAACTACATGAATAGACTCTTCAATAACTAAAGTTCTTTTATTAAAAACCCGAAAAGCTTTAGAAACGGAAGAGTAACCAAGAAAGATGCCTTCATCGGATTTAGCATCAAATTTTCCTAAAGCATCCCTTTCATTTAAAATAAAGCATTTACAACCAAAAACTTTAAAATAGGAGATGTTTGGTTTTTTGTTATTCCATAATTCATAGGGAGTTTTGGATAAGGATGGTCTTATTAGGACTCTATTCATGATGTAGCAAGCCGTATTTACGGCTTCGGCCCAAAAGTACTTAGGTAAACTATGTTCATTCAACATAGTTCTTGCCATTTCTTGTAGGTTTCTATTTTTCCTTTCAACTACTCCATTTTGTTGAGGATTTCTTGGAGTTGAGAAGTTGTGATTGTACCCATTACTTTCGCAAAAATTTTGAAAGTCACGGTTTTGGAATTCACCACCGTGATCACTCCGAATTGATGAAATCATGAAGCCTTTTTCATTTTGAGTGAGTTTACAAAATTTAGAGAAACACTTGAAGCAATCACTTTTGTGAGCTAAGAAATAGGTCCAAGTGTATCTAGAGTAGTCATCCACAATCACAAAGGCATATTTGCTTCCACCTAGACTTGTTGTATCAATTGGTCCAAATAAGTCCAAATGGATCAATTGTAATGGTCTAGTAGTGCTAATTTGATTTTTTGGTTTGAAGCTTGTTTTTATTTGTTTGCCTAGTTGACATGCATCGCATACTTTGTCCTTAATAAACTTTATATTTGGAATTCCTCGTACTAATTCTTGAGATGAGATCTTAGATATTGTTTTCATGCTTGCATGGCCTAATCTCCTATGCCAAAGCCAAGCATCATCATTTACGGCGGAGAAGCACATTTCATTACTTAGTTCATCAAGATTGATGGTATAGACATTATTTTGTTTTAAAGCAATCATAGTCATGTTATGATTTGGTTTTTCAATAATGCACATATTTGATTCAAATCTAACGATGTAACCTTTATCGCATAGTTGACTAATACTCAAGAGATTATGTTTCAATCCATCAACTAGTAAGACATCATCAATGGAAAAATTAAATTTGTTACCAATAGTTCCCTTGCCAATGATTTTGCCCTTGTTGTTGTCTCCGAAGGTAACGTACCCTTCTTCTTTGCTAGTGAGCATAGAGAAATGAGATGGATCTCCAGTCATATGTCTTGAGCATCCACTATCGAGATACCATCTCTTGCTCCTAGCTTGTGGGTTTGTCTACAAAAGAGGATGATTTTTAGGTACCCATTTGATTTTGGGTGCCTCAAAAATTGACCCACTAACTTTGTTATTTATGATTGAATTCTTTATAGTTCCTTTAGGAACCCATATTAATTTTTGTGAACTAATTTTTCTAAATGGGCATTTGTAGGCAATATGTCCGGATTTGCAACAAAAGTTGCATTTCACATAAGAGGAAACATGTAATGTAGGTCCTTTTACGAAAGTGGTGGGATTTTGATGTAATCCTTTTACAAATCCAATTCCATTTCTATTTGCGATGTGACCCTTGTTTGCAAGGATCATATCTAATCCTTTGCTACCAACCTTAAACTTGTTTAAGGTTTCCTTAAGAAGCATATTTTCATTTTTTATTGCTTCTAAGTGCTCACACTTAGAGCATGGAGGAGTTTGAAGACTATCAAACTTATCTTGTAGCAAAGCATGCTTTTTCTTTAAGATACTTAACTTCTTGCTAACAGTTCTACATTCATCAAATAATTCATGAAAAGCGATAGACAGTTCTTCAAAAGATAAATCTTCATTAAATAAATCACATACCTCTTCTCCTAATGCCATTAGCGCGTAATGAGCAACTTGCTCGGTGTTGGACTCCTCTTCTTCGGATGCACTTGAATCATCCCACGTTGCCTTGAACGCCTTCTTCTTTGATGTCCTCTTTTTGGCTTGAGGACAATCGTTCTTGTAGTGTCCCGGTTTTTTGCATTCATAGCAAATCACTTGGTCTTTCTTTTGTTCAAATTTATTTTTTGTATTATTTTTAAATCTGTTCTTTCTTAAATATTTTTTAAACTTTTGAGTCAAAAGTGCAATGTCATTGTCACTGTCCTCATCACTTGATGTTCCTTTCAAGTGGTCTTCTTGTGATTTGAGTGCCATATCCTTCCTGTTCTTTGGAAGGGGGTTCTCGAGCTCGTCATGAGCTTGACATGTCATTTCGTAGGTCATTAGAGACCCAATGAGTTCTTCAAGAGGGAATGCTTTAAGGTCTTTGGCCTCTTGAATGGCCGTAACTTTTGGATCCCAACTTTTAGGGAGGGATCTTAAGATTTTAGTTACTAGTTCAAAGTTAGTAAAATCTTTACCAAGAGCTTTGAGTCCATTGATGACATCCGTAAACCGGGTGTACATGTCTCCGATGGACTCACTTGGTTTCATTCGGAAAAGTTCGTAAGAGTGCACAAGGATGTTGATTTTGGACTCTTTCACTCGGCTAGTGCCTTCATGAGTGACCTCAAGAGTTCTCCAAATATCAAAAGCCGAATCACACATTGAAACACGATTAAATTCGTTTTTGTCTAATGCACAAAACAAGGCATTCATAGCCTTTGCATTTAAAGCAAAAACCTTCTTCTCCGATTCATTCCATTCACTCATCGGAAGAGAAGATTTTTGAAATCCATTCTCAACAATAGACCAAAGCTCAAAGTCCATAGAAATGAGGAAGATCCTCATGCGAGTCTTCCAATATGTGTAATCCGACCCATTAAACAAAGGTGGTCGTGCAATAGAATGGCCCTCTTGCATGCCGGAATAAGCCATCTCTCTTGGGTATTAAACCAAATATGAGAGATAACCTTGCTCTGATACCACTTGTTAGGATCGGAGCGGCACTAAGAGGGGGGGGTGAATTAGTGCAGCGGATAAAAACTTCGATTTTAATCAAAATCTTTCGTACGTTAAGAACGAAACTTGAGAAATTTAACTTGAAGGCGTATTCTTGAAGTTGCGCAACAAGAGTAATAAGGAACTAAAGCAGTAAGAAGATTTGCAGTAATGTAAATGAAAATAATAAAGAGCAAACCAGAGATTACGCCGATTTTTAGAGTGGTTCGGTCAAATGACCTACTCCACTTGCGAGGCCCCTCTTCGATGAGGCTCCCACCTTCCACTAGCAAGTCTCTTGAAATGGAAGGGTAAACACCCCTCTTACAACCTTTTACAAGCAGCTCAACCTCTTACAAATTTTCAATAAGAAAGAAGGAGGAGAACTCTCTAGCAAATTGAAAACAAGACTTCTAAGACTTTCTAAGACTTTTCTCTCAATCAAAATGCTTCTCAAAAGTTGTAACCTCAGTTGAGATTTGAGGGGTATTTATAGGCCTCAAGAGGATTCAAATTTTGGGTTTCAAAATTTGAATTCTTTTAGGGTTCCCGGTGCTGGAGGTTCCACCGCCCAGCCAGGCGGTGCCACCGCCCAGCACTCGGGTACTGGGCGGTGCAACCGCCCAGCCAAGGAGGTGTCACCGCCCAGCACTCGGGTGCTGGGCGGTTCCACCGCCAAACTAGGCGGTGCCACCGCCTACAGTGATTTCAGCCCAACTACAGTGTTTTCAGCCACTAGTTGGGCTTCAATCTTGGCTCTCTAGTTCGCTGGTTTAGCTTAATTTTTAGCCTAAACCAACTCTGACTTTGGGCCCAGTTGGCCCCTAACCAGGATATAGGATTATCTCTTAATCCTAATCCTAATTACAAGTGGACTACATAACCAAAACACATCCTAAGCAAATTTTCAACCGCGAACGTCGAGTCTTGTTCCGGCGAGCTTTCCGACGAACTTCTTCCGACGGACTCCCTGCAAGCTCCCAATCTTTGTGATGACTTTTAACGAGTAGCCGAGCCTTCTCGGTGATCTCCGCGAGCCTCCGACGATTTCTTCGGCGAACTTCCGACACGTTCCCGATTTCTTCTCGGATGGTTCCGGCAGCATCTCCGATGATTCTTCGGTCTCTTAAACGTCCATCGAGCTCGACTCCGGTATCCTTGCTTTATGTTTTCTGGTTATCGTAGTTAATCCTGCACACTTAACTCAATAATATGGATTAGATCAATTAACCCACCAATTGATTATATCATCAAAATCCGAGATTCAACACTTAAGTCGTCCCAAGTTGCTTTAAGAGTCTTCTTCTTCTTGGGTTGCTTCCTCTTTGCTTAGGGACATTCACTCTTGAAGTGTCCTCGCTTTTTGTATTCATAGCATATCACTTGTTCTTTCTTAGGTTCAATTTTATTTTTAGTATCATTTTTAAATTTATTTATTTTTATAAATTTTTTGAACCTTTTTGTTAAGAGTGCCAAGTCTTCATCAAAATCCTTATCACTTGAATTTTCTTTCAAGTGATCTTCGTGAGTTCTTAGTGTCATATCCTTCCTGTTCTTCGGAAGGTTGTTCTCAAGCTCTTCATGATCATTACAAGTAATCTCATAGGTCATTAGTGACCCGATTAGTTCTTCGAGAGGAAAGTTATTTAAATCTCCGGCCTCTTGAATTATCGTGACTTTAGGGTCCCAACTCGTTCAAAGGGATCTTAAAATTTTATTAACAAGTTCAAAATTCGAGAAACTTTTACCAAGTCCTTTTAAACTATTGACGACATTCTAAATTGGGAGTACATGTCTCCAATGGTCTCACTCGGTTTCATCCGAAACAACTCATAAGTGTGCACTAAAAGATTAATTTTCGACTACTTCACTCTACAAGTACCTTAATGATGTTAGGATCAAGAGTCGGGATCGACACTAGGGGGGGGGGGGGGTGAATTAGTATAGCAGTTAAAACCACGTCTTCAAAAACTTTGTTGCAATAAAACCGTTTCCGAGGAAAAACCAATTTCGGAAACTTCACTTGAAAGCGTACGTAATGAATTAAAGGCAGTAAGAACTTAAGGAAGTTTGCAGTAAGGTAATAGTAGGAATGAAATGCAAACCAGAGAACACGACATTTTATAGTGGTTCAGTCATCGTGACCTACATCCACTCCTCTGATTCCTCTTCCATCGAGGCCACTAGCATCTACTAACGGTCTTCCTTCAATAGGAGAAGACCAACCACCTTTTACACCCCTCTTCTCCTTTTACCGGGTTTAGGAGATAACCCTTATAAGCACTCATTCTCCTCTCTTAAACAGAATTCTAACACTTAGACTTGGAGGAGGGAATTTCTAAAGAGATTGCAGCAGTGTTTCTTTGCTTTTAGACTCTCTGTGCTTGTATCCTTTAACCAGGGATGAGAGGGGTATTTATAGGCTTCAAGTTGATTCAAACTTAGAGCATAAAACTTTCCCATCCTGGGTTCCCCGGGAATGGGTGGTACCACCGCCTATGCTAGGCGGTACCACCACCCAGTGTTAGTCTGACACAAACACTACCCTGGGTGGTACCACCGCCTAGTGTTAGTCTGACACTAACACTATCCTGGGCGGTACCACCACCCAAGTCTGGCGGTACCACCGCCTTTGGGGCTATGCTATGCCACCACCCAGACTGGTGGTACCACCACCTGGCACCCAGCCAAGGGCAGTACAACCACCCAGATTGGCGATACCACCGCTTGACATAGTCTCGAAGACTATGCTACGACGATGAGACTTCTTTGGGCACTGTTTGAGCCTCTCATTGGGCCCAACATAGTTCTTACATGGGCCTAGCTGGCCACTAATTGGGTTGGCCCAAATCCAAACCCAATTACGTGCTAACTATGATTCCTAAGACATTTGCTAAGCTAAACAAGTCCCTATGTCTTGGTTTCTTTCAGTGAGCTTCCAGCGATCTTCCGACGAACTTCCGACGATTTCTCGACAATGTTCCAGTGGACTCCTAGCAAGCTCTTGGACTTCACGACGATCTTCTTGGTGAGTTTCGACAAACTTCTCTGGCAAGCTCCGAGACTTCTCGGCTTATTCTAACAAAACTTCCGACGAATATCCGGACTTCCGATGAACTCTCGAACTCCTAACGTGATCTCGATCTTGACTCTGGGACTTCATTTTACTATATGCCTTGCTATCGTAGTTAATCTTGCACATATAAAATATACTTCGATCTAGACAATTAATACTAAGCATTAATCAAGTTGTCCGGCATGTTATTGGTCCCTCGACACTTCGTCCGATTCTTTGGTGCATCGTCCTCTCTTGCAGCCTATTGCCCAATCGGCTAGTTGACTCCGCAACTCTGATATCCTAGGTGCAATATCTGCTCTTCTTGGCCCAATGCTCGAATCCGCAGCCCGAAGCCTTCTGTCGATACGTCGACCGTTCCTCCGGCTCGACGTCCAATCTTCTGACATGTTTTCCCCTGGTACAACTTGATTTTTCTTGCTTTAATTGTCTCATCCTGAATGAAGCATCCTGCTTTACTCAAAACATAGATTAAAACATAAACATATATCAATTGGTTTCATCATCAAAATACGAGATTCAACAATCTCCCCCTTTTTGATGATGACAACCAATTGATGATGGAGTTAACCTTAACTCCCAGAGTTTAAACAAACTCTCCCTATCAATATGCCTTATTGATAGAAACTCTTGGATTCAATAATCCAAGCCTACATGTCATGATCAAATCATGCATGACATCAATATACTTTTCCCACTTTGTCATCAACAAAAAGGAGAAGTCCAACTATTCATGTGTTTGGAAATATAAGTTCAACTCATTGCATGAAAAACATAATATCAAGTTTTATCAACATGCAATTTGAAGCTAGAAAATTTAGCAAGTGTTATATCATGCTTAGAACATTCAAGCTATAAAGTTTTAGATATGCAAGTTTTACAACATACAAGCTAGCAAATTTAAAGATGTACAAATTGGCATATTTGCTTTTTTTGCGATTTGCAAGATAGCACTTCTTGCTTTCTTTTTGAGATTAGTAAGCTAGCAAGTTTGCCTCTTTTCGAATTGTGTAAGCTAGCAAATTTGCTTTCTAGCAAGTTTTGCTCCCCCTTTATCATTGTCAAAAAGAACGGAATACCATTTACATTAATTTTCAAATTATGACAAAGGTAAATAGCATAGATGAAAATTCAAGTCATGAATGTCAAAATAATTATTTTATCATGAATATTTCATCATTGCATGCATCATTATCACAAGTTAAAGTATCGCATGCATAATACCAAATCATCATGTATATAAAATATAAAATCATCATTACATGCATGATTCCAAATCATCATTCTAGAGTATTATTTTAGAAAATAATAATGATTGATTTTCACATTATTTCAAAGATCATAGTGTTGTATGCATTTTTATCTAAGGGAAAAATCATAGTGTTGCATGCATCTTTATCTAAGGGAAGAATCATAGTGTTTGTTGTATGCATCATTCCAAAACATTTCAAGCTATACAAGCCATAAATACAAAGAAATCATGTCATAAAGGATAAGACCAATTAAATACTAAAAGATATGATTGATATAGTAAATCTCTTCTTTTAAGAAAAAATCGTAGGAGTACAAAGAAGAGATCTTGAAAAAAAATCTCAAGTAATTCTAAGAAATCAAGATCTTGATTTTGATAAAACTCATTCAAATTCTAATCATCAAAATCATCAACATCTTTTCAAGAAAACTTAATGAAGTCAACATAAATAGATTCTTATGAGAACTCGATTCATGCATAATATCTCAATTTTTCATGAATGTCATAAGACATGATTTATTTCAATAAATATCTTTTTGTAAGTAGAGAAAAGAAACATAGGAGATCTTGATTCGTGCATAAGAAATCTCAAGTTATAAATTTTAAAAAATCAAGATAAAGCTCATTTAAATTTAAATCATCAAATCAAGATTGTCTTCAAGAGATTCATAAAAAAGTATAGATTCATTAATCTCTCCCTGTTTGAAAACTCGATAAAGAAATCTTTCAAGGAGAAACCTATCCTTTTTTTATTTGTTTCATACAAGCATGCCTTTTTCATTTATACCAAATCAAAACATGTATCATGTTTAAAATCGAAAGTGCAAGATTTATTATGACAAAGATCAATAAGGCACTTTCATTATGGTAAAAATTGATAGTCCGTCCCATTGAAAAAGGGAGGACGAATGAGAGAGTGATCCTCTTGAAAGCCGAAAAGAGTCATTTCTCTTGGGTGTTAAACTAAATGAGAAATACGAGGCTCTGATACCAATTGTTAGGATTAAGAGTCGAGGTCGACACTAAGAGGGGGGGTGGGGGGGAATTAGTGCAGCAGTAAAAATCACGTCTTCAAAAACTTCGTTGCGATAAAACCGTTTCCGAGGAAAAACCGATTTCGAAAACTTAACTTGAAAGCGTACGTAATGAATTGAAGGTAGTAAGCACTTAAGGAAGTTTGTAGTAAGGTAATAGCAGGAATGACATGCAAACTAGAGAACACGACACAGTTTATAGTGGTTCGGTTGTCGTGATCTACATCCACTCCTCCGATTCCTCTTCCGTCGAGGCCACCAACATCCACTGACGGTCTTTCTTCAATAGGAGAAGACCAACCACCTTTTACACCCCTCTTCTCCTTTTACTAGGTTTAGGAGATAACCTTTATAAACACTAACTCTCCTCTCTTAAATAGAATTCTAACACTTAGACTTGAAGGAGGGAATTTCTAAAGAGATTGTAGTAGCGTTTCGTTGCTTTTAGACTCTCTGTGCTTGTATGCTTTAACCAGGGATGAGAGGGATATTTATAGGCTTCAAGTTGATTCAAACTTGGAGCCTAAAACTTTTACATTCGGGGTTCCCCGGGCATGGGCGGTACCACCGCCTACGAGTGTCAGTCTGACACTAACACAGCCCTGGGCGGTACCACTGCCCAGGTTTGGCGGTACCACCGCTTGGGGGGTAGTGTTGGGCGGTGCCACTGCCCAGACTAGCGGTACCATCGTCTAGCACCCTTCCAGGGGTGGTACAACCACCTAGACTTGCGATACCACTGCCTAACATAGTCTCGAAGATTGTGCCACGACGGTGAGACTTCTTGGGGTACTATTTGGGCTTCTCATTGGGCCCCACATAGTTCTTACATGGGCCTAGCTGGCCCCTAATTGGGTTAATCAAAATCCAAACCCAATTATATGCTAACTACAATTCTTAAGATATTTGCTAAGCTAAACAAGTCCCTATGTCTTGGTTTCTTCCGGCGAGCTTCCGGCGATCTTCTAGCAAACTTCCGATGATCTCTCGGCAATGTTCCGAAGGACTCCCAGTAAGCTCCTAGACTTCATGTCGATCTTCTTGGTGAGTTCCAATGAGCTTCTCTAGCAAGCTCCGAGACTTCTCAGCTGGTTCCGACAGAACTTCCGACGAACTCTCGAACTCCCAACGTGATCTCGATCTTGACTCCAAGACTTCATTTTGCTATATGCCTTGCTATCATAGTTAATCCTACATATGTAAAATATACTTTGATATAGAAAATTAATACTAAGTATTAATCAAGTTGTCCGGCATGTTATTGGTCCCTCGACGCTTCGTCTGATTCTTTGGCGCATTGTCATCTTTTGCGGCCTATTGTCCAATCGGCCAGTTGACTCCGCAACTCTGATATCCTTGGTGCAATGTCTGCTCTTCTTGGTCCGATGCTTGAATCCACAACCCGAAGCCTTCTGTCGATACATCGACCGTTCCTCCGTCTTGACGTCCAATCTTATGAAATGTTTTCCCCCGGCACAACATGATTTTTCCTACTTTAATTATCTCATCCTGATCGAAGCATCCGGCGTCACTCAAAACACAAATTAAAACATAAACACATACCAATTGATTTCATCATCAAAATACGAGATTCAACACATGAGTCACTTCGTGTGTATGCCAAATATCAATAGCAGTTTTACAAATAGATACACGATTGAACTCGTTTTTATCTAAAGCACAAAACAAAGCATTCATAGCCTTGGCATTTAAAGTGAAAATTTTCTTCTCCAATTCATTCTAATAATTCATTGGAAGAGAAGACTTTTGAAACCCATATTCCATAATTCGAAATCCATTAAAATTAGGAAGATCCTCATTCTAGTCTTCCAATATGTGTAATTCGTCCCATTGAACATGGACGGATGTGTAATTGAATGACCCTCTTGGTAGCCGGTAAATACCATCTCTCTTGGGTTTTAAACCAAATGAGAGTGAATGTGTAATCAAGAGTGGCATTAAGAGGGGGGGGAGGGGGGGTGAATTAGTGCAGCGAAAAATTCTTTGATTTCGTATAACATTTGTCTCGATTCAAATCATTTCGGAAAGATGTTGAACTTAAAACATTCATAAGAAAGTAAGGAGAAGCTCAAGGAGGTTTGCAATAAAGTAAATTGAACAAAAGGAAAAGCAAACAAAAATTTAGAGTGGTTCGGTTAATGAGTCCTACGTCCACTTCAGATTCCTCCTCCGTCGAGGTCACCGGCGTCCACTAAAGGCATTCTTTCAATAGGTGAAGACCAACTACCTTATACAGCTCTTTCTCCTTTTGTCGGGTTTAGAAGACAACCCTTACAAGTCTCACTCCTCTTTCTTGGATGGTTACAAAGCTAAGAGAGGGAGGAGGAGAACTCTTTTCACTTTTACAAAGCTTTTCATACCCCAAACACTTAGAAATTTTCACACATACAATAGCACTTTGTTACCCTTTCATGCAGAAAAGGGTGGGGTATTTATAGGCCCCAATGGCTTCAAAAGTTGGAGCCAAAAAATTTAAATCCTTGGATTTCAGGATACTGGCGGTACCACCGCCATTAATAGGCGGTACCATAGCCTGATAGAGATCGAAGACCGAGCTCTAGTGGTACCACCGCTTGACAAGGATGGTACCACCGCTAGCAGCATTGATTGCTAGCGGTACCACCATCTAGTTTGGGTGGTACCACTGCCCAGGCCACCTAGGAGACTGGGTCCCTCAAGCTGTGCCACTGTCGGCCCTAGCCGTGCCATCGTCGGTCATGTTTTTAGGGGCTGAATGGGCTGTTCAATTGAGCCCAATTCAGCCTTGTTAAGGGCCCAGTTATCCCCTAACTAAGTTAGTGAGATTACCTCCCAATCCTAACTTAATTTATGGAATAAATATAATAATCAAGACATAATTAAAGAATTCTTGTTTCGGTACGTAAATTGCTCTTCCGACGAATTTCTGACGATGTTTTGACGGACTCCCGGCAAGCTCCTAGACATTACGATGATCTTCTTAGCAAGTTCTGATGAGCTTCTTTGGCAAGCTCCTCGACTTCTCGGTTAGTTTCGGCAAAACTTCCAACGAACGTCTGGACTTCCAACGAACTCTTGAACTCCCAATGAGATCTCGATCTTGACTTCGGCACACACTTGCGGCTGACTGGGCCGCAAGGGCCGGCTGTGCTTGCGGGCAGCCAATGCATGTGATATCACCCTCAAGAATTTCCCAATAGTGGTATCAGAGCCAAGTTGTTCATGCGAAAGATTAGTTTTGAACTACGTGTGTTGTGTTTTATGATGACTTTTGTCGTCAAAATCGTTGACGCAAAAGGTGCGAGAGGACAACAATCGTAGGTTGGCCAATGGCTACTTGTAGCCTTTGGTCGAGGCCTAGCCACTTGTGTGCAGTGTTAGAATCAAGAGTGGCACTAAGAGGGAGGGAGGGGGGGGGATGAATTAGTACAGGGAAAAATTCTTCGATATCATAAAATATTTTATACGTTCGACGGAAATCGATTCGGAAAGATAGTAACTTGAGACGTAAGAGAGTGTAAGCATAGTGAAAGCAAGATGAGGAGGAGAAGCAGTTTGCTATGAAATGATTTACAGTTAAAGTAAATTACTCAATACGAAATGTAAACCAGAATTTAGAGTGGTTCGGTCAATGTGACCTACATCCACTTTTAGATTCCTCCTTCGTCGAGGTCATCGACGTCCACTAAAGGCCATCCTTAAATAGGTGAAGACTAATCACCTTTTACAGCTCTTTCTCCTTTTGTCGAGTTTAGGAGAGAACTCTTACAAGCCTTACTCCTCTTTCTTGAATGGTTACAAAACTAAGAGAGGGAGGAGGAAAACTCTAGCACTTTTACACCCCAAAGATTCAAGATTATAATCACACTTCGGTACCGTTTCATGCAAAAAAGTGTGGGGTATTTATAAACCCTAATAGCTTCGAAAATGGGGCAAAAAAGTGTCTTATCCTGATTTTTCGGGGGACGGTACTACTGCCTGCAGTCTGACACTAGGCGGTACTACCACTTGACAGAGCTCGGAGACCGAGCTCTGGTGGTACCATTGCCTGATCGGGGTGGTACCACCACTATAAGCAATAATTGCTGGCGGTACCACCGCCCAAACATTTGGTAGACTGGGTCTTCCAAGCGGTGCCACCGCTGGTCAAAGTCCACCAACCTGGTTGGGCCTTGTATTAGGCCCAAACCATCCTAGCTCCGAGCCCAATTGGCCCCTAATAGAGTTGATGGGATTACCTCCCAAATGAAACTCTAATTATCATTCTAACTACGATTAAGGCAAGCATGGTATGGTACATCGATTTTTTCACTCGGTGATCCTCCGGCGAACTTCTCGACGAACTCCCGACCAACTCTCGGTTAGACTTCCGGCGTGTTTCCGGCGATCTCCCGACGAGCTTTTGGCGTGTCTTCCAGCATGCTTCCTGTGATCTTACGATGAACTCTCAGTAAACTCCTGGTATATCGTCTGAGTCTTCGACTCCGGCTCATCATCTGCTTTACGCCTTACTACTGTCATAGTTAATCCTGTACACTTATCTCAACACATGGATTAGATCAAATATTTTACCAATTGATTTCATCATCAAAATCCGAGATTCAACAATCTCCCCCTTTTTTAAGATGACAACCAATTGGTGATGGGGTTAATCTTAACTCCCCCTATCTATATGCCATAATTGACAAAAGACACTCTTGAATTCAACACCTTTTAATTCAATCATCAAATTGATAATTTAGACTTATTATCATCATGCACATCATGATTTACCAAATCTAAAGATGATACCACATATTCGACGATAGAAATGATGTCAAGGTATGAAATTCATTTTTGAGTCAAAATCACATAAATTTTTAACATCAAAGTAAGCACGATATTACATCATCATACTCATCATTCAAAGAGATAACATAGAAATTAAAGCACAGAATTACAATCATCAAAGTAAGTAGCATTTTAAGTTTACAATATCAAGGTAAACAACATAGGATTACAACATCAAAGTAAGCAGAATAAAAGGGATTTTATCCATTTCTCCCCTTTTGTCATCAGTAAAAAGTCATAATTAATTATTCAGGTGGTGGCCAGTCAAAATGTCTAAACAGGGTATTGAGTTGTTGATGAATCTGCTGCAACTCCGTCAATATTTGATCTTAGCGTTTTTCATGTCGATCTTAACATTGTTCAAATCAATCCATCCGAGTCCCTATGTCATCGATAGATGAGGGAGGGGCTTGCTCTACTGGAGGTAATTCCTTAAAGGGACCAATTAGAGGAGATTGATTACCCGTAAAAATTGGTGTTTTAGGTTCTGGTTCAGGTTGGAGGGGATCAGTCCTTCTAGGCAGTCTAGTCCATATACCATTTATGAATGTACATCTCATCCGTAAAAGTAGATTTCTATTTATGATACTAAATCTATCTAGTTTTATAACTTTTTCATTGGGTGGAATGACAATATCATAAGCATAAAGTAGTCTTGTGATTAAGCCACCATATAGAAGCATCATGTCCTTTTTTGATAGTTCAATTATGTTTTGTTGGATTAGGTAACCAAAATAATTATTATGTCCCTTCATAATCCAATACATGGTACCTAGTTTCATTTGGCTTATTTCATCATGATGATATTGTTTTGGGAGAATGATACTTATTAAGATGTGATAAAGTATTTTGGTGCTTAAAGGTAGTAAATGTTCGTAGCTTTTTTGGAAGAATCGTTAAGTTAGGATTACCAAAAATTATTCATAAGGCATCAACGTAAGTAGTCCAAATTGTTTCTTCATCCCATTATCCTCTAAAATAACATCCTCTTTCTTTTACAGGAATTCCTATGATGTTGCAAATTGTTCTATCCGTAATGGGTATATGATGTCCTAATAGACAAGTAGATACCCTTTCATTTTCATCAATATGTAAATTGTTGTAAAATAGCCTAACAAGTCTAGGGTAGATAGGTTCACTTATTTGAAGGATTGGGAGAATGTCTAGATTAGCAAACTTTTGAATAGGTTCTAAATAACTTAATTCGTCTAAATTAACATATTTGCCCTTATAAACATGTCTAGACTCAATAGAAGAAAACTTTAGGGTATGTTGATTAGAATCGAAAAGTAGGGAGTCATAATTTTCATCTAATCTCCTCTTCCCTTTGTCCCTAGAGAATCTTCTAGAACCCATTGAGACTACAATAATGAAGGCAAATAAGGAACAAGAACAAGTAATACAAAGGAGAATCAATTTGGTGTAGATATTACCTTAGTAGGTTTTTTTCTTCTAGTGATCTTCAAAAGGATGTCAGAGATTAATCCTTGATTTAGTAGAAGATGAGTATTTTCGAGTAGCTAGAGGGAGATCAAGAGATTTGGTGCTGTTTAGAGGAGAGCAGAATGTGTTGGGGTTGGTTCTGCCATCAGCCCTAACTTGGGGTTTATAAGGGTCAGGTTACGGGTAGTGGCACCGCTAGCTGGGCGGTGCTACCACCTGCCACCCGTGACAATTGGTGGTGGTGCTACCGCCTACCACCTGTGATAATTGGCGGTGCCACTACCTATAGACAGTAAACACTACTCACATAGTTGTGTGGGGGGTGGGGGGTGATATCAATTCGCATGTAACCACACAATCTTATCATGCAAGATTTTTATTGTTATGAACCACAAAACCTTATCATGTAAAATTAGTATCATAAGAAAAGAAAATTCATATTGAAGATTGTACGTTCATGATTCATCATATAAAATGCATACCATACTTAAACATTATATTGAACTCATATTGTAAAATGCATATCATAAGTTCATGATTCATCATTTGTACGCAAACATCGTAAAAACTCATATGGAAAAATGCATATGGCAAATTGCGTACACTATAAGATCATGATTCAGGTGAGTGATCAAGAAAGTCCAAAAATGAAAATTTAACAGATTCATGCATTCGGACAGTTTAACATCCCTAATTCCCTTCTAATGAAATCAAATTGTTCTTTATTTAAGGGTTTTATAAAGATATCAGCTTATTAATGTTTTATATCAATAAACTATAATATTACATCATGATTATTAACAAGATCTCATATGAAGTGATGCCTAATGTCAATATGTTTAGTTCTAGAGTGTTGAATATGATTTTTTACTAAGCATATTGTACTAGTGTTATCACCCTTTATAGGTATGTTTTTCAAGTCAATTCCATAATCCTTTAAAGTGTTTTTCATCTATATAATTTGAGCACAGCATGCACATGTAGCTATGTACTTAGCTTTGGTTGTAGATAATGCAATCGAGTTTTATTTCTTGGAAGACCAAGAAACGAGTGCATGTCCTAAAAATTGACATGTTCCGGATGTGTGTTTTCTATCTAAACTACATCCAGCAAAATTCGCATCAGCATAACCAAGCAATTCAAAATTCTTAGATTTAGGATATCATAATCCTAGTTTAGGAGTTCCTTTTTGTTAGGAACAAAGTCGGCACTAAGAGGGGGGTGAATTAGTGCAGTGGTAAAAATTATGTTTCTAAAAACCTTCGTATGATAAAAACCGATTTCGACGAAAATCATTTCGGAGAGAGGTTAACTTGAAAGCGTTTTCATAAAGATAGCTTGAAAGTGTATAGAAGATTCATAGTGGATGTAAAGCAAGTTAAAAGGTCAACCTAAAATGGTCAAAACATGGTCAAGGTTCTATGGATACAAGAAGAGCCTAAAATAATCAACCTTATTCAAATAAATCGACATCATGAAGAGAAAGTCCAGTCTTGAGACAAGGATGTATTTTTATCTAATTTTGAAGAATAAAGGTCATTCAACCATATTAGATCATATTAGAAATTATGGGCTTATTCATGAATAATCATTCAAATCAATTTAAAGGCAGATTCATGAGTAATCTACATTCATGCATTAAGAATATAAATATCATTTAGTATATTTAATGGATTCATTTCCTTTTTACTTGGCCTTTATACTATATAAACAAGGCTGACTCTCTTTGTAAGGAGGATAATTCAGAAGTATATTCAACTTTCAACACCGGTGAGTGTTTTGTTTTCAAGTTTTTGCACGAACTTTAGAACTTTTCAAGCTTTTCTGCTTGTGACGTTCAAAACCCAAAAAATCTTTATTGTTCCTTTCAACTTATCAAGCTTCTTAGTTTGTGGTGTTTTAATAGAATCAAAGTGCTATTTTAGTTACTTCATCAAATTTTCATTGATAAAATGATTAGAATAGTTTCCCTAACTTTAATTTTGAACGATCCATCTTGTTTCAATTCGTTGGAAGGGGTCAATTTGCATTCCATATGTATCATAACTCTTTAGCTCGCGAGGTGTATGGTTGCTAAGTTGATGATTTCCATCATTTGGTATCAGAGCTCGGCTCAAGTTTGAGGTTTGCATATCCATTTATTTGCTATCTTTTAGATTTTCCTTTTCTCTTCTTCGTCTTCTTCTTTTTGCACAATATCTATAATCATTGTTCTTCCTTCATCTTCATTGTTGTGCTTCTTGTGTTATTACTATTCTTCTTTGTAATTCCACACTTTATAGTATAAAAAAAAAAGATTAAGAAGTAAAAAAAAAAAAGAGAGAGAAAATAAAAGGTAAAAAAAGAAGAAGAGGGAAAATCAAAGGTAAAAAAAAAAAGAGATCAGAATTATTAAAAAAAAATTATGGATTCAAGGATTTCTTGCAAATTACATAATTCTATCTTTGTTCATTTAAAGTCCTGTTTCGGTTTGGAAATCTTTCTTCATTCAAAAAAAAAAAATTCCTTTGTTCAGTTGATATTTGAATTATAGTCTTTGCTTATGATTAAAGTGCATTACACACATCTTTAAATTGGCCTATCTTTTGTTTGCTTTTAAACCTACCCAATTTCACTATTTTTGAATTGTCATAATCTGAATTGTTTGTTTAGGTATCTTAATTGATCTAAGAACTCAAATAACAAAACAAGAGAGGTAAAAGGCAAGAGTGGTGAGATCAGTATCGAGAAAAGCCAAAAATTATGTGAAACACGAGTGAAGTGAATCAAATCTAGAACGAAACTCGTGAGGGAGTGTTGGTGAGGTTGTTCTAACTTTGTTTTTTAGGTTGTATACATGTTTAAAGAGAAAGAAGCGAGTTCTTCATCAAATGATATTTTAGTTCAAGCAATGAATCAACAATTTGAATATATGTTCATAGTGATGGGAGATGTAAGAGATCATCTAGAAAGGCATCATGAGGCAATTAATAGATTCAAAGGTGAACCACGGCATGGGAGACAACCAACCTTTGTCAATGATGAATATGATGGTGGCGATGATGTGGATGATGACCAAGTTACTCTAAAATTGGTCAATATGTTAATCCTAGGAGACAAACTAAGAGAGGACGTTTTGATGGTGTGGACAGAAACATAGGCAGTATCAAAATGAAAATTCCTTCTTTTCAAGGGAAGAATAATCCAAATGTTTATTTGGAGTGGGAACGAAAATGTTAAAGGCCCATGGAGACTTGGTTGGAGATGAAACAAATCATGAGGAGGAGATTTGTCCCTAGCTATTACTATAGGGATTTGCATCAACAGCTGCAAACCTTGACATAATGTTCCATGAGTGTTGATGAGTATCACAAGGAGATGGAGATAGCCATAATAAGGGCTAATGTGGAGGAAGACCGTGAGGCCACCATGGCTCAATTCCTGAGTGGATTAAATAAGAACATTGCTGATCTTATAGAGTTGCAACATTATGTGGAGATTGAGGACATGGTGAATGTGGCCATGAAGATTGAGAGGCAACTCAAAAGAAAATGCAAAAGGAATGATTCAAAACCTTATTCGAGTTTTTCTTCTTCTTGGAAACCGAATTAGAGTAAAAAGGATGATAAACCCATTGTTAAGCCTAAAATTGATGAAACTAAAGGTAGGAATGAATCAGACAACAAGGGTAAAGGTGAGAATCTACCTAATCAAACTAAAGGTATTAAGTGTTTTAAGTGCCTTGGGCATGGACATGTGGCACGTGAATGTCCTAATAAGAGAGTTATGATCATGAGGGATGGAATTGTGGAATCTGAAAGTGAGTGAGAGGATGATAATGACATTCTAGAGGATGCTAGTGATGTAGAGTATTCTAAAGGTGAAAATATAGTTGTTCAACGCACACTTAGTTTACAAAATAAAAATGATGAACATGGTGAACAACCTGACAATCTATTTCATACTCATTGTTTGATTGCTAACAAGTTGTGTAATGTGATTATTGATAGTGGAAGTTATACAAATGTGGCAAGCACCTTGCTCATGGAGAAGCTGAAATTACCTACTATCAAGCATCCAAAACCTTACAAGTTACAATGGTTGAATGATAGTGGTGTAGTAAAGGTAAATCGACAAGTATTAATTTCTTTTTCAATTGGTAGATATAAGGATGAAGTTTGGTGTGATGTGGTACCTATGTA
The DNA here is from genome assembly GCF_036884655.1 of Musa acuminata AAA Group. Lineage (NCBI taxonomy): Eukaryota > Viridiplantae > Streptophyta > Magnoliopsida > Zingiberales > Musaceae > Musa > Musa acuminata. Next base: position 26,276,280 of record NC_088331.1, on the reverse strand, counting down.
TACTGGTCATATGTTGTTAGGGAGACCTTAGCAATATGATCAAAGGGTAATACATGATGGGTTCAAGAATCGTTATTCTTTGATTATGGATGGACAGAAATATCAGCTTGGACCTTTGCCTCCAAAGATAATTTTTGAAGACCAAATACGCATAAAACAACAATATGAAGAGCTTGAGTCTTCATTAACTAGAAGTTTGGGAAGGGAACAAGAAAGAGAAAAAAATAAAATAGTGAGTTGAGTGGTAAAAATGAGAGTATTAGGAAACACAAGGGGAGAGAAAACAAGGAAAGCTTGAGTAAAAGAAAAATGAGTGTTTATGCCAAAATGAGTGAAGTGAAGAAAGCCTTAACCATGAGGCAGCCCTTACTTATACTTATGTACAAGGATGTTTTGATTGCTTCTAACAAAATTGATAAGAGTTTGCCTAGTGTTATTGTTGATCTTTTGCAGGAAAATGAGGGTCTCTTTCCCGAAGAAGTTCCTAATGGTTTGCTACCAATTAGAGGAATTGAGCATCAAATTGATTTCATTCCAGGTACAAGCATACCAAATAAGCCAATATACAGATGCAACCCTGAAGAGACTAAGGAAATCCAAAAGCAAGTAAGTGAGCTTATGAAAAAGGGGTATGTGCGAGAAAGCATGATCCATATGCCGTTCCTATTATGTTGGTGCCTAAGAAGGATGGATCTTGGAGAATGTGTGTTGATTGCCGAGCCATCAACAAAATCATGGTAAAGTATAGATATCCTATTCCTAGGCTAGATGATATGTTGGATGAATTGCATTATTCTTGTGTGGTTTCAAAAATTAATTTAAAATTTGGATATCATCAAATAAGAATGCATGAGGGTGATGAATGGAAAACCGCTTTCAAAACTAAATATGGTTTATACAAATGGTTGGTTATGCCTTTTGGCCTAACTAATGCACCTAGTACTTTCATGAGATTGATGAATCATATTTTACGTGCTTACATTGGAAAGTTTATAGTTGTTTATTTTAATGATATACTTGTGTATAGCAAAAGTTTAAATGAGCATGTAACACATTTAGAAGATGTTTTTGACATGCTTAGAAAAGAAAAGTTATATGCTAATATAAAGAAATATATTTTTTGCACTAATGAAATTATTTTTCTTGGATATGTTGTTAATGATAAAGGGATACATGTTGATAAAGAAAAGTGAAAGTAATTAGGGAATGGCCAAAACCTACTAGTGTTAGTGATATTAGAAGTTTTCATGGTCTTGCTAGCTTTTATAGAAGATTTATTATGGATTTTTCTACAATTGTTGCACCATTAACTGAATACACAAAAAAGAATATAATATTTAGATAGGGTGAAAAACAAGATGATGCTTTTAACTTGCTTAAAGACAAACTCAGTTCAACACCTTTGCTTGCTTTACCAAACTTTGCTAAAACTTTTGAGATTGAGTGTGATGCGAGTGGAATAGGAATTGAAGGAGTCTTAATGCAAGAAGGCAGCCCATTGCATTCTTTAGTAAGTGGAGCAAGTCTTAACTACCTGACATATGACAAGGAGTTTTATGCTTTGGTAAGAGTGTTAGAGACTTGGCAGCACTATCTTTGGTACAAGGAATTCATTATACATACCGATCGTGAGTCCTTGAAATATCTCAAAGGACAAGGGAAGTTAAATCGTAGACATGCAAAATGGGTAGAGTTTATTGAATCCTTTCTATATATCATCAAGTATAAACAAGGTAAGGAAAATGTGGTTGCCGATGCTCTTTCTAGAACGTACGCTCTAATTTCTCAACTTGATGTAAAATTATTGGGTTTTGAGTATATTAAAAATTTATACAATTCTGATCATGATTTTGCTAATGTTTATGGGGCATGTGAGAAAGGGGGTTTTGAAAAGTTCTTCAAGCATGATGGTTTTCTTTTCAAAGAAAATAAGTTGTGTGTTCCTCAATGTTCAATGAGAAAATTACTTATGAGAGAGACACATAGTGGAGGTTTAATGGGGCATTTTGGGGTTAGAAAAACTTTAGATGTGTTAAGTGATCATTTCTTTTGGCCGCATATGAAAAGAGATGTTGAGAGATTGTGTGAGAAATGCATTACTTGTAAACAAGCTAAATCTAAAATAATACCTCATGGATTATATACGTGTCTTCCTATAACTAGTGAACCTTGGGTTGATATATCCATGGACTTTATCTTAGGTTTACCAAGGACAAAAGTAGGGGGAGATTCTATTTTTGTTGTTGTTGATAGGTTTAGCAAGATGGCACATTTCATTCCTTACCACAAAACAAATGATGCAACACATGTTGCGGGGCTATTCTTCAAAAAAATTGTAAGATTACATGGCATTTCAAAGACAATTGTGAGTGATAGAGGTGATAGAGATGTGATGTTCCTTAGCCACTTTTGGAAAACACTTTGGAGCAAGTTAGGTACAAAGCTGTTGTATTCAACCACTTGTCATCTACAAATAGATGGACAAATGGAGGTAGTAAATCGAACTTTATCAACACTTTTGAGGGCTATAATTCAAAAGAATTTAAAAAATTGGGAGGAATGTTTGCCACATGTAGAGTTTGCTTATAACAGAAGTGTGCATGCTACAACAAGCCAGTCCTCATTTGAAGTTGTGTACGGGTTCAATCCATTAACTCCTATGAATTTGCTACCTTTACCATTGGAAAAGGCCAATTTGGATGGTAAGCAAAAAGCTGATTTTGTCAAAGAATTACATGAAAGAGTCCAGACACAAATTGAAAAGAAAACTCTACAATATAAGAAACAATACAACAAAGGCCGAAAGCAAGTAGTATTTGAACCTGGTGATTGGGTTTGGGTACACTTGAGGAAGGAAAGATTTTCTAACCAAAGGAAATATAAACTAATGCCAAGAGGAGATGGTCCATTTTGAGTCTTTCAAAAAATAAATGACAATGCATACAAGCTAGAACTATCAGGTGAGTATGACAATGTTAGTGCAACCTTCAATGTTTCTGATTTATATTTGTTTGATACAGGTGATGAAGGTGCTGATTCGAGGATGAATCCTTTCGAGGAAAGGGGGAATGATATGAATAAACAAGTTGATTATAATTATGCTAAGGATCCTTTAACTATTCATGGAGGACCAATGACAAGATCTAAAGCTAAAAGGATGAAATAAGCCTTAACTTGTTTAGTGGAAGACATTTGGAAGGAGCAAGCTGGTCAAAACATGGTCAAGGTTCTATAGATACAAAAAGAGCCTAAAATAGTCAACGTGATTCAAATAAATCCACACCATGAAGAAAGAGTCTAATCTTGAGAGAAGGATATATTTTTAGCCCATTTTGAAGAATAAAGGTCATTCAACCATATTAGACCATATTAAGAATTATAGGCTTATTCATGAATAATCATTTAAATAAATTCAAAGCAGATTCATAAGTAATCTATATTCATGTATTAGGAATATGAATGTTATTTAGTGTATTTAATGGATTCATTCCCTTTGTACTTGGCCTTTGTACTATATAAACAAGATTGACTCCCTTTATAAGGAGGACAATTCAGAAGTATATTCAACTTTCAACACTGGTGAGTGTTTTATTTTTAAGTTCTTGTATGAATTTTAGAACTTATCAAGCGTTTCTGCTTGTAACGTTCAACCCCCAAAAAATCTTTGTTTTTCCTTTCAACTTACCAAGCTTCTTAGTTTGTGGCATTTTAAGGGAATCAAATTGCTATTCTAATTACTTCATCAAATTTTCATTGATAAAGTGATTAGAATAGTTTCCCTAACTTCAATATTGAATGATCCGTCTTATTTCAATTCGTTGGAGGGGGTCAATTTGCATTCCATATGTATTATAACTCTTTAGCTATCAGGATGTATGGTTGCTAAGTTGATGATTTCTATCAATATCCTTCCTGTTCTTTGGAAGGGTGTCCTCAAGCTCTTCATGAGCTTTACAAGTCATCCCATTGGTCATTAGTGACCCAATTAGTTCGTCAAGAGGAAAATTATTCAGATCTTTGGCCTCTTTAATGACCATTACTTTAGGGTCCCAACTCTTTGGAAGGGATCTTAAAATTTTATTAACAAGTTCAAAATCCGAAAAACTTTTATCAAGTCCTTTTAGACCATTGACGACATCCGTAAATCGGGTGGGTGTACATGTCTCCAATGGTCTCACTTGGTTTCATCAGAAACAACTCATAAATGTGCACTACAAGATTAATTTTTGACTCCTTCGCTCTACTAGTGCCTTCATGAGTCACTTCGAGTATTTGCCAAATATCAAGTCATTTCACAAATCGACATTCGATTAAACTCGTTTTTATCTAATGCATAAAATAAGGCATTCATAGCCTTAGCACTTAAAGTGAAAGTCTTCTTCTCCAACTCATTCCAATCATTCATTGGAAGAGAAGACTTTGAAAACCATTTTCGACAACATTCCATAGCTCAAAATCCATTGAAAATTAGAAAGATCTTCATTCTAGTCTTCCAATATATTTAATCTGTCCCATTGAGCATGGGTGGACGTGTAATTGAATGACCCTCTTGGTTGCCGAAAAATACTATCTCTCTTGGGTTTTAAACCAACCGAGAGTGATCCTTGCTTTGATACCAATTGTTATGATCAAGAGTGGCACTAATGGGGGGGGTGGGGGGGTGTATGTGAATTAGTGCAACGAAAAATTCTTCGATTTCGTAAAATATTTCGTACGTTCAATGAAAATCAATTCGGAAAGATAGTAAGTTAAGACATAAGAGAGTGTAAGCAAGATGAGGAGAAGATGCAGTTTGCTATGAAATGATTTACAATTAAAGTAAATTGCTCAAAACAAAATGCAAACCATAATTTAGAGTGGTTCGGTCAATGTAACCTACATCCACTTTCGGATTCCTCCTCCATTGAGGTCACCGGCATCCACTAAAGGCCTTCCTTCAATAGGTGAAGACCAATCACCTTTTACAGCTCTTTCTCCTTTTATCGGGTTTAGGAGAGAACCCTTACAAGCCTTACACCTCTTTCTTGAATGGTTATAAAGCTAAGAGAGAGAGGAGGAAAACTCTAGCACTTTTACACCCCAAAGATTCAAGATTATAATCACACTTCGGTACCCTTTCATGCAGAAAAGGGTGGGGTATATTTATAGCCCCCAATGGCTTCGAAAATAGAGTCAAAAAGTATCTTATCCCGATTTTCTAGGGTACTGGCGATACCACCGTCATTACTGGGTGCAGTCTAACACTAGGCGGTACTACCGCTCAATCTAAGCAATACTACTACTTGACAAAGCTCAGAGACAAGGGCAGTACCACCGTTGTCAGCAATAATTGCTAGCGGTACCTGTTGGGAAATATTGGGGGCGACATCACATGCGCAGCGGAAGAACAAGAAAACAAAATCCCCGATTCTCAAAAAGACGTTCGTCGTCGTGCGAAGATTGGTGCGCAAAATTTACGAAACTCAAAACTGCGTATAGAGTAGATTGTGTTACCTAGGGAGATCGTATATCCCTGTTTCCTTGCAGATCCTTAGGAGAGGGTGAAGGAGGTCAAGCGTCCTCCTCTATAGCGATGATCCACACAGTAGGGTTGCGACGATGCTCCTCAAAACTCCAGGCCTGCTCTGAGGTGGAGAGGGAGAGGAGAATAGAAAAGACAAGCAAAGGCTCTAGCCCATGAGGCTCTGAATCCCTCCTATTTATAGAGGTCCCCTATCAAACCCTAATGGGTCATCCCCTAGTGGGTATTGGATCTGCATCCAATAAGACAAGGGCTCCGTCGGATATCTCATATCCGAACCTCTACTTATCGCAATGCCTACCATATGTGTGTGACCCTCTAGGCCCAATATCGAGCTGGCCGTGAGTCATACCCGTTAGAACTCCTTCTAACTGAGTGAATTATTAACTCTATAATAATTCACTTGACTCATCGACTACGGACGTACTAGGCCACTACGCCGTAGTCCCCAGACGATACAGGGGAATCCAATCCATTGGACCTATTTGTCCTCAGTTACTGTGTACCTATAGTCCCTCATCCATCTAATATCCTAGAGACCGTATATCGAGCATGGTGTTGTCAGACCCATATGGTTTCTACTCGAATCTCGCTCTAATTGGATTCTCCCGGAGAACTCTTTCTCTCTCAACCCGAATGACCCGGGCCAGGGATTTGTCTGAGCGAGAACACATGGGATATTCCTCTAATGACGCCGAGAGTGGATGATCCTCTATCGACACTCAATAGCCCTCGTAAGGTCGATTACCACTCCCAATGACTAGCTGTACTAGATCTGCAACAACTAAACCTATAAGTCTGGTATCAAAGAGTGGAGCACTCATACAGGACATCCTTGGTGTCTCAACTCTAAGGACCAAATATACCACTAGGACTACGGAATCGCTGTCTAACAATTAGGCATCATCAACCATCCAGCATTCCGTAAGCGGATCAATCAGTGAAATCATTCTCCAATGAGCACCTGTACTGTATCCCTAGTGTCCCGACAATAGCAGCTATGAGACCAACTGCATCCATCATATAGACGGGTATACAGCACACCAGTCTGTCCGGTTATCACGATGTCCCTCTCGAGTAACCTATGACCAGGATTATTTAGGATATGTGTTTAAAGGTAAATCGATCTCATTATCGTGATCTCATCACGATCCGATTCCCATTGCACAAATCCAAGGACATCACAATGTATATATGCATTTATGCAATAGTTATAAAGTGATATACGCCAAAATATAATAAGCAAAAAGATTCTGTATCAAGTCACACGTGTCATCACTCACGTGATTGGCTTGCTGGGCACCTATGACTAGCAGTACCACCACCTAGACCACCTGGCAGGTTGTGTCTACCAAGCGGTGCCACCGTTGGTCAGAGTCCAGCAACCTGGTTGGGGCTTGTATTCTGCCCAAACCATCCTAGCTCCGAGCCCAATTGGCCCATAATAGAGTTGATGGGATTACCTCCTAAATCAAAATTTCATTATCGTTCTAACTATGATTAAGGCAAGCTATTAGGATCGAGAGCACTAAGAGGGGGGGGGGGGGGTGAATTAGTGCAGCGGAAATCTTTCAATGATTAAAAATGAAAGCTGCGTTCGTTCGATAAAAACTATTTTGATGCAAAAGCCGATTCTAAGATTACTTATGATTAAGTGCAGTTTACGTCTAAACACAGTTTGCGTCTAAGCGCAGTTTACGCAGTTTGCGTCTAAATGTAGTTTGCGTCTAAATGCAGATTGCGTCTAAGCGCAGTTTGCATCTAAGCGCAGTTTGCGTCTAAGCTCAGATTGCGTCTAAGCGTAGTTTGCGTCTAAGCATAGTTTGCGTCTAAGCGCAGATTGCATCTAAGCTCAGATTGCGTCTAAGCGCAGTTTACAATTATAAATGGAATCAAAACGTAAATGTAAACTGCAATGTAAAGATCGTACAAAAACACCGATTTACGTCTAAATGCAGATTCGGAAAGATCAGAACTTAGCAACTTGTTCATAAAAGTGCAGAAAGCAGTAGCTATGTAGGAGGTTTGCAGTAATGATAAAGTGCTCAAAATAAAAGCAAACCAGAGATTTAGAGTGGTTCGGTCAGTCTTGACCTACTCCACTTTTGGCTTCCGCCACCGACGAGGTCACCGACGTGAACTAGAGGCCTTCCTTCAATAGGCGAAGGCCAACTGCCCTTTTACAGTTTCACTCCTTTTGACAGGCTTAGGAGACAACCCTTACAGAACCTTTCTTTCCTCTCTTTACAACTCAAGACTTGAAGAACAGAAAGAGGAGAGCTTTTGGAATTTACACAAATTTGAGCTCTTAGAATCACAGAAAAGATCAAGAATTCGATGTAGGTCTCTATCTTTTCAGTGCTGAATGGGTGGGGTATTTATAGGCCCCAACTCAGTTCAAATTTGGAGCTCAAAACGATCAAATCCTGGAATTCCGGGATCAGGCGGTTGCACCTCCTGACTGGAGCGGTTGCACCACCTGGCAGAGCTCGAAAACTGAGCCTCTGGGCGGTGCTGCCTCTGTCAGGGGCGGTTGCACCTCTCTGCCAGAGCTCAAAGACCGAGCTCAGGCGGTTGCACCGCCTGACTGGAGAGGTTGCACCGCCTGGCAGAGCTCGAAACTTGAGCTCTGGCGGTGCTACCTCCTGACAGAGGAGGTTGCACCGCCTAGTCTCGCTCAGAGACTGAGCCCTGGGCGGTTGCACCTCTTGGCTGGGGCAGTTGCACCACCCAGTCTCGCTGGGAGACATAGCCTGGGCGGTGCTACCTCCCTGCCTCGGCGGTTGCACCTCCCACAGCAACCTGGGTTCGAATGGGTTGAACCATTCGACCCAATTTGAGTTCTTCAGGGGCCCAATTGCCCCAGGATTAAGCTAATGGGATCACCTCCCATTTCTAACTTAATCAAAGTGCTAACTACAATTATTTTCTAAGTCATATTCTGCAGCTTGCTTCGGTGCGTCACTCGCTTCTTCCGGCGAGTTTCCGCCGAACTTCCGTCGATCATCCGATGATCCCTCGGTGATGCTCCTACGGACTTCTGGCAAACTCCTGGACTGCGACGATCCACTTGGCAAGTTCCGAGGAGCTCCTTTGGCAAGCTTCTGGACTTCTCGGATTTGTTCCTGCAGAACCTCCGACGATTGTCCGAACTTCTATTGAGCTCTCGAACTCCCAACGTGATCATTGTCATGACTCCGGCGCAACTCCTGCTACATGTCTTACTTTCATCGTAGTTAATCCTGCACACTTATCTCAACACATACATTACACAACAAATGACAATTGACTTCATCATCAAAATCCGAGATTCAACAATCTCCCCCTTTTTTATGATGATAATCAATTGATAATGGAGTTAACGTTAACTCCCCCTATCTATATGCTATACTTCTTGAATTTAAAAACTTTATAAATTCAAGAGACATATTCCCATCATGATTCCTATCATAATGTATCTCTTTAAAGATGATGTCAAGGCTTGACATACATTTTCAAATTTAACAAATTTGAATGATGGTTATTGTAGCAATTCATCATATTGTAAGGTATCGACATGTAAAGCTGTGAAGCAAGATTTTGATATCATTACATGATGTACACATTTCGAATATTTTAGCAAGTGTAGCATTGCATCACATGGTAAGATATCAGTTCGTACGATGCAAATTTTTGTTTGATATCTTGATATAGGGCATATGGCAATCATATATTTCTTGGTGATGCAAGTATGACCTAATAATAGCATCAATGATAGCAACCATATCAACATCAGTAATAGCAACCATATCATTATCAGTGATAGCAGGTGTGGCCTAATCATAGCATCAGTAATAGCAACCATATCAATTCATATTTTTCTCCCCCTTTGTCATCAACAAAAAGCATGGTAGCATTATCAAAAAGCATGGTAGATGTGATTCCAGCAGGTTATCAAGCACATAAAGGAAGGCATGACACGTATAATACTTTGAATATCTCTTCTCCTTGTTATGTTATAGTTCATTGCTTGAAGGAGGAAACTCATTTTTCAAAAAGTTTTCATAAGAGTGTACAGGAAAATCCTATTTTTAACATTCAAACCGAAAATAAGATGAACTTCTTACATGCATTCGAATATGAGTAAGCTACTAATTTTCAAAAACATTTGTCACATAATTTCCAACATGTTCTTTGATCAAGTGATACCAAGGCATGTAATAGTAATCAATAACGTCCGAAAAATAATTTTAACTAGTTTAAGTATTCGGACACATCAACATTCCTAATTCTCTTCTTATGAAATCAAATTGTTCTTCACTTAGAGGTTTTGTAAAGATATCAGCTAGTTGATGTTTCATATCAATGTCATATTGCTGACTTATAAACTACATTGGTATGTCACTTTATATTTATCAAGGCATAAGGTTTTCAAAACATTTAGTTTTAATGTAAAATCCGAGATAAACAACAAGAGATGTTTGTAACTTTGCATATGCTTACAGATCAAGGTAAAGAGTAACATATGGAGTTTACAACATATCAAGTAACCATATCAAAGACAAAGTCCTTCATGATGAGTAACATAAGGAGTTTACAACATGCCATATCAAAGACAAAGTCCATGAGGAGTTTATAACAACAACGGATGATTGTGTTCATACAAGCTCATTCATGAGGTGGAAGGTTAAAGTGCCTAAATAAAGAGTCAAATTGTCATTGAATTTGCTGCAGCTCAGTTAGGATTTGATCTTGTCGAAGTTCAAGCCGTTCTTGTCTTTGTTCGAATCGGTCCATCCGAATCCCAATATCTTCGACAGATGATATGTGAGTTTGCTCAAACGGATGTGTTTCCTCAAAGGGACAGATCGGAGGAGATTCGGTACCCCTAAAGACTGGTGTTTCCGATTCTGGTTCAGGTTGAGGGGGATCAGTTCTTCTTGGCATTCTAACCCAGTTACCGTTTCTATAAAAACATCTTAATCGGTGAAGTAGATTTTTATTAATTATGCTGAATCTATCTACTTTTATTACTTCTTCTTCTTCCGGTGGTATTAGAATATCATAGGTTTTCATTATTCTAGTTATTATACCACCATATGGGAGCATCATGTTTTTCTTAGATAGTTCCAACATGTTTTGTTGGATAAGATAACCAAGACAGATGTCATTTCCTTTTATGATCATATACATAGTTCCTAATTCTAATTGGCTTACTTCATCATGATGATATTGTTTACGAAGAATGATGCTAGTTAGGATGTGATGAAGTACCTTAGTGTTTAGAGGCAGTAAATGTTCACAACTTTTAGGAACAAATTCTAAGTTCGGATTGGCAAAAATTGTTTGTAGGGCTTCAACGTATGTTGTTCCAACATTTTCATCATCCCATGATCCTCTAAAGTAAAGTCCTCTACTTTTCATGGGAATGCCTATCATGTCGCAAATGAATCTATCCGTAATTGAAATATGTTGTCCTAAGAGATAGGTGGACATCCTTTCTTCTTCATCTACTAGTATGTTGTTGTAAAACAATCTTACTAGTCTTGGATAGATGGGTTCATTAATTTGTAAGATAGGGAGTAGATCTAAGTTTGCAAACCACTGGATTATCTCTAAGTCTCTTAGCTCACTTAAATCTACGTATTTTCCCTTGTTGACATTCCTATGTTCAAAAGAGGAAAATTTTTCAGCATGGTATTTTGAATCGAAAAGGGTGGAATCAAAGTCTTCTACTAATCTTCTCTTTCCTTTGTCCCTTGAGGATCTTCTAGATCCCATAACTACTGCTGTTTAGAATAATAGTGATGAGGAAAAGTAAATGAATCAAGAAACAGAGTTTAAGGGCTTCTTAGAGAGTACCTTAATGAGATCTTCAAGAGAGGGATCTTCAAGAGAGGGAAGGAATGTTGATGCTTTGCTTCGAAATGAAGGGTATTTGGGATGCTAAGATGGGGGAAATGGGGATGGAGGAGGCTTAGGAGAGTAGAGGAGGGAAGGAAATGAGTTGGGGTCGGTTTCACCGCCGGCCCTAGCTTGAGTTATAAAGGGGCAGAGTTGCGGGCGGTTGCACCTCTGGCTGGAGCGGTGCAACCGCTTGCAACACGTGACAGTTGGAGGTGCTACCTCCAGCTGGGGCGGTGCCACCGCCTGGTGAACACTTGTTCTGATCCGAGAATTTTTCTGTCTTGAGGAGAGTTTTCATTCCCAGTAATCAACTCTACTTACGTAATTACGTAAGAATTTTTATTTTCATACAGGGACTTTGGCACGATCAAGGTAGATTTTTAATGTGCACATTCTCAATGTCGTACACATGTTTGTGATAGTTTCTTCAAGTTGATAAGTCTTGCAAGTTCATGACAGAGTTAGTCATTTCATGATACGAGTTAAATTAGAAGGTTATGAAGGGATGAAATTGATGGGTTCGAAAATCCAGGGATATGTGAATTTGGGAATCATACGTTTCTAAAACAGGATTGTATCTAGGTCGCATTTGTGATTTTACCCTTGTTGTTGTTTCTGAAGGTGACATAGCCTTCGTCTATGCTAGTGAGCTTAGAGAATTGAGATGGATCTCCGGTCATATGCCTTGAGCATCCACTATCAAGGTACCATCTCTTGCTCCTAGCTTGCGATGGTGTGGGTTTCTACAAGAAAGGATGATTTTTAGGTACCCATTTGCTTTTGGGTGCCTCAAAGATAGATCTACATTGTTTATCATGTTGCATAGAGTTTATCATGGTTCCTTTAGGAACCCAAATCAATTTGTTTGGACTAATTTTCTTGAATGGACAATAATGCGTCTTATGTCCAATTTTGCAACAAAAATTACATTTTGCTTGGTGTTGAACATGTAAGATGGGGCCTTTTATAAAGGTGGTTGGATTTAGGTGAGGACTTCTCACAAATCCAATTCCACTTCTTTTTGGAACGTGACCCTTGTTTGCAAGGATCATGTTCAATGACTTGCTACCAACCTCGAATTTCTTCAAGGTGTCCTTAAGTAGCAGGTTTTCTTTTTGGAGAGTTTCTAGATCATGACATTTGATACATGAATTTAAACTATCATGCTCATTTTTCAGCAATTTGTATTTTCTATTGATAATCTTGCATTCATCAAATAAGTTATAGAAGGCATTTAAAAATTCATCGAAAGATAAATCAGCATCTAATAAATTCGTTACCTCCTCTCCGATGGCCATTAAGGCGTAATGAGCAACTTGTTCGGTGTTGGACTCCTCTTCTTCAAACGCGCTCGAATCATCCCATGTTGCCTTGAGCGCCTTCTTTTTTTTTGTTTTCCTTTTGGCTTGGGGACAATCACTCTTGTAGTGTCCCGGCTTTTTGCACTCATAGCAAATAACTTGGTCTTTCTTAGGTTCAAGTTTACTTTTAGTGTCATTTTTAAACTTGATTCTTTTAATGAATTTTTTAAATTTTTTGTTAGAAGTGCCAAGTCATCATCACAGTCCTCATCACTTGAGTTTTCTTTCAAGTGATCTTTCAAAGTTCTAAGTGCCATATCCTTCCTGTTCTTTGGAATGATGTCTTCTTGCTCTTCATGAGCTTTGCAAGTCATCTCGTAGGTCATTAATGACCCAATTAGTTCTTCAAGAGGGAAGTTGTTTAGATCTTTTGCCTCTTGAATAGCAGTGACTTTAGGATCGCAACTCTTAGGAAGGGATCTTAGAATCTTATTTACGAGCTCAAAATCTGAAAAACTTTTTCCGAGTCCTTTTAGACCGTTGACAACATCCGTGAAACGGGTAAACATGTCGCCAATAGTCTCATTCGGTTTCATCCGAAAAAGTTCGAAAGAGTGTAACAAAAGATTGATTTTTGACTCTTTCACTCTACTTGTGCCTTCATAAGTCACTTCGAGTGTGTGCCAAATATCAAATGCAGTTTCACAAATCGAACCACGATTAAACTCGTTTTTATCAAGTGCGCAAAATAAGGCATTCATAGCCTTTGCATTAAGAGCGAAAGCCTTCTTCTCCGAATTGTTCCAATCGATCATTGGAAGAGAAGACTTTGAAAAACCATTCTTGATAAGATTCCAGAGTTCAACGTCCATAGAAATAAGAAAGATCCTCATTCTGGTCTTCCAATAGGTGTAGCCCGTCCCATTAAACATGGGTGGACGTGTAATGGAATGGCCCTCTTGGTTTCTGGCGTAAGCCATCTCTCTTGGGTTTTAATCCGTTTGAGAGTTAACCGGGCTCTGATACTAATTGTTAGGATCGAGAGCACTAAGAGGGGGGGGGGTGAATTAGTGCAGCGGAAATCTTTCAGCGATTAAAAACGAAAGCTGCGTTCGTTCGATAAAAACTATTTTCATGCAAAAGTCGATTCTAAGATTACTTATGATTAAGTGCAGTTTACGTCTAAACACAGTTTGCGTCTAAGTTTACGCAGTTTGCATCTAAATGCAGTTTGCGTCTAAATGCAGTTTGCGTCTAAATGCAGATTGCATCTAAGCGCAGTTTGCATCTAAGCGCAGTTTGCGTCTAAGCTCAGATTGCGTCTAAGCGCAGTTTGCGTCTAAGCGCAGTTTGCGTCTAAGCGCAGATTGCGTCTAAGCTCAGATTGCGTCTAAGCACAGTTTACAGTTATAAATGGAATCAAAACGTAAACGTAAACTGCAAAGAAACTCGTTCGTAAAAGCGCAGAAGACAGTTTGCAGTTACAAATAGAATCAAAACGTAAATGTAAACTGCAATGTAAAGATCGTACGAAAACACCGATTTACGTCTGAATGCAGATTCGGACAGATCAGAACTTAGCAACATGTTTGTAAAAGCGCAGAAAGCAATAGCTATGTAGGAGGTTTGCAGTAATGATAAAGTGCTAAAAAAAAAAGCAAACTAGAGATTTAGAGTGGTTCGGTCAGTCTTGACCTACTCCACTTTTGGCTTCCTCCACCGACGAGGTCACCGACGTGAACTAGAGGCCTTCCTTCAATAGGCGAAGGCCAACTGCCCTTTTACAGTTTCACTTCTTTTGACGGGCTCAGGAGACAACCCTTACAGAACCTTTCTCTCCTCTCTTTACAACTCAAGACTTGAAGAACAGAAAGAGGAGAGCTTTTGGACTTTACACAAATTTGAGCTCTTAGAATCATAGAAAAGATCAAGAATTCGGTGTAGGTCTCTATCTTTTCAGTGCTGAATGGGTGTGGTATTTATAGGCCCCAACCCAGTTCAAATTTGGAGCTCAAAATGATCAAATCCTGGAATTCCGGGATCAGGCGGTTGCACCTCCTGACTGGAGCGGTTGCACCGCCTGGCAGAGCTCGAAGACTGAGCCTCTAGGCGGTGCTACCTCTGTCAGGGGCGGTTGCACCTCTCTGCCAGAGCTCGAAGACCGAGCTCAGGTGGTTGCACCGCCTGACTGGAGAGGTTGCACCGCCTGGCAGAGCTCGAAACTTGAGCTCTGGCGGTGCTACCTCCTGACAAAGGAGGTTGCACCGCCCAGTCTCGCTCAGAGACTGAGCCTTGGGCAGTTGCACCTCATGGCTGGGGCGGTTGCACCGCCCAGTCTCGCTGGGAGACATAGCCTGGGCGGTGCTACCTCCCTGCCTGGGCGGTTGCACCTCCCACAGCAACCTGGGTCCGAATGGGTAGAACCATTCGACCCAATTTGAGTTCTTCAGGGGCCCAATTGCCCTAGGATTAAGCTAATGGGATCACCTCCCATTTCTAACTTAATCAAAGTGCTAACTACGATTATTTCCGAAGACATATTCTGCAGCTTGCTTCGGTGCGTCACTCGCTTCTTCCGGCGAGTTTTCGTCGATCATCCGATGAACCCTCGGTGATGCTCCTACGGACTTCCAGCAAACTCTTGGACTACGACGATCCACTTGGCAAGTTCCGACGAGCTCCTTTGGCAAGCTTCTGGACTTCTCGGATTTGTTCCCGCAGAACCTCCGACGACTGTCCGAACTTCCGTCGAGCTCACGACTCCCAACGTGATCATTGTCATGACTCCGGCGCAACTCCTGCTGCATGTCTTACTTTTATCGTAGTTAATCCTGCACACTTATCTCAACACATACATTAGACAACAAATGACAATTGACTTCATCATCAAAATCCGAGATTCAACACAAGCATCGTCCGATACATCAATTTTTCACTTGTCAATCCTCCGGTGTGATAGTCATAGGTGCCCAGCAAGCCAATCACGTGAGTGATGGCACGTGTGACTTGATACAGAATCTTTTTGCTTATTATATTTTGGCGTATATCACTTTATAACTATTGCATAAATGCATATATATATTATGATGTCCTTGGATTTGTGCTATGGGAATCGGATCGTGATGAGATCACGATAATGAGATCGATTCACTTTCAAACACATATCCTAAATAATCCCGGTCATAGGTTACTCGAGAGGGACATCGTGATAACCGGATAGACTGGTGTGCTTTATACCCGTCCATATGATGGATGCAGCTGGTCTCATAGCAGCTCGTGTAGGGACACTAGGGATACAGTACATGTGCTCATTGGAGAATGAGTTCACTGATTGATCCGCTTACGGAATGCTGGATGGTTGATGATGCCTTATTGTCAGACAGCGATTCCGTAGTCCTAGTGGTGTATCTTGTCCTTAGACTTGAGACACCAAGGATGCCCTGTATGAGTGCTCCACTCTTTGATACCATACTTATAGGTTTGGCTGTCCCAGATCTAGTACAGCTGGTCATTAGGAGTGGTAGTCGACCTTACGAGGGCTATTGAGTGTCGATAGAGGATCATCCACTCTCGGCGTCATAAAAGGAATATCCCATGTGTTCTTGCTCAGACAAATCCCTAGCCAAGGTCATTCGGGTTGAGAGAGAAAGAGTTCTCCGGGAGAATCCGATTAGAGCGAGACTCGAGTAGAAACCGTATGGGTCTGACAACACCATGCTCGATATACGGTCTTTAGGATATTAGATGGATGAGGGACTATAGGTACATGGTAACTGAGGACAGACAGGTCCAATGGATTGGATTCCCCTGTATCGTCTGGGGACTACGGCGTAGTGGCCTAGTACGTCCGTAGTCGATGAGTCGAGTGAATTATTACAGAGATAATAATTCACTGAGTTAGAAGGAGTTCTGACAGGTATGACTCACGGCCTGCTCGATATTGGGCCTAGAGGGTCACACACATATGGTAGGCATTGCGATGAGTAGAGGTTCGGATATGAGATATCCGACGGAGCCCTTGTCTTATTGGACGCAGATCCAATACCCACTAGGGAAGGACCCATTAGGGTTTGACACGAGATCTCTATAAATAAGAGGGATTCACAGCCTCATAGGCTAGAGTCTTTGCTTACCTTTCCTATTCTCCCCTCCCTCTCCACCTCAAAGTATGCCTGGAGTTTTGAGGAGCGTCGTCGCAACCCTGCTGTGTGGATCACTGCTAGAGAGGAGGACGCTTGACCTCCTTCACCCTCTCCTAAGGATCTTTAAGGAAACAGGGATATACGATCTCCCTAGGTAAAACAATCTCTATACGCAGTTTTGTGTTTTGCGGATTTTGCGCACCAATCTTCGCACGACGACGAACATCTTTTTGGGAATCTGGGATTTTTGTATTCTTGTTCTTCCGCTGCGCATATGATGTCGCCCCCCATTGATTTCCCAACAATGGTATCAGAGCCAGGTTGTTCGTACGAATGATTGGTTTTGAACTGTGTGTATTGTGTTTAGGTAGAATTTTGACGTCAAAATCGTTGACAAAAAAGCGAGAAAGGGCAGCAACAGTTGTTGCCCTCGATTTGCGTGCGTGCAGCGCAGGGGCTGCGTTTGCAGTAGTCGGCCGGCGGCCTGCTAGTAGCAGGCTTGCTGCCGGCGGGGCTGGCAACCCACGGGCAAAGGCGCCGCACGGCAGCGGCGCCTACCGCCGAAAGGAAGCGGCGCTTGCCGCCGAAGGGCAACGACGCGCGACGCTTGCCGCCGCTGCTCCCGCGGGCGAAACCCCCCCCACAGGGGCGGCCGCCCGGCGGGACAGCACCACCTGCGGAAGCAGTGACGCCCGAAGGGGGAGCCCACCTGCAGCGACAGCGCCGCCAGCGAGCGTGCCGCCTGCAGGCGAGGGCAGTGCCCTCGCCCCGCCGCACAGGCCACCGCCGGCAGGGTGGCGGCGGCGGCAGCAGGGAATGGGGGAAAGGGTATTAGTGTTTTCTGGACAAAAGATAGTTTTGCCCCTCGGAATTTGAGAAATTCCAGTTTCTGTCTTTTGTCCAAATTATGAAAATACCCTTAGGAATTAAGAAATTCCCTACATGTCCCTGATTTCAGAAAAATATTAATTAATTAAAAGGTTTAGTTGATTATTATTTTTATTATTATCTAGTAGTCCTACATGATGATGATTATTTATACATGTGATGAATGATGTGTGGACGGATGATCATGGACCGTGTGATGTGTGTACTTGTAATTATTATTATTGAGGTCTGCGAACCTCCATTATATTTCTCGTTTATTGTCGGGCCTGCGTGCCTATGATTACGTTGTAATCACATGGGGAGGCACAGCGGGAGCATGGATGCGATAGCGGGATCCACGAGACGGACGATCGTGATGCATGGAGATGCATCAAGATGTCGACGGAACCGACGAGGACGAGATGGACGATCATAGGGCATGGAGATGCTCCGTTGCACACATAGATCTTGATGTGAGTGATTAGGCCTACTGGCTCGGGCCTAATCATGTTAGGTTGTGGTCCATGATCATCTGATGTGATTGCTTATACACATACTAGATATGTATATATATTTGCATGCGATGTAGATATATATTAAATATGTATATGTGTGACATGTCATATTAGGAGACCAAATTATAGAAACATCTCTCGATAATATTAAGTCGGTAAACGTGAGGCAATTAGATTGACCCACGTGGCCTTCCATCGTTGTGAGTAGGAACCGATTCCCGGTGTAGGTTGAGTTGGTCGAGTCCCTCGAGACTCACCTATATCGCGATTCGCTATCTTGCTTACGACATAGAGATGTCACCGGTGACCTGAGGGCATGGTATGCTTGGTCGAGTCCCTCGAGGGTATATCATCAAATCAGACTCATCTTGTAACGAAGGTGTTGACTTAACCGAGCATCATGGTTGGTCGAGTCCCTCGAGGCCATGGTGATTCGGAGGCCGAACAGGACGGGAATCACAAGGAGTTGTGATCGGCAAGAGTTGCCTACCTTTTAGGCTTAGTGTGATTGGTCGAGTCCCTCGAGGTTACACTAAGACGCTGATTGGATCCTGATCCCCACTATAAGTCTGTCGGAGACTTCCGTTTCACGTGCTGAGGGTGTCGTGTGACTCGTTAGTAAAATAGTGGGAGCATATTAAGATAGAAGTCCATATCTTGATAGTTTATTTCTTGCAAAATCTGCATGTTATTCATTTCTGCTACATCTTTATTTTCAGAAAATGTCGCTTTCAAATCCCTTACGTGGCATACTTGATGTCAACCGCCTCACTGGTCCAAATTATACGGATTGGCTCCGTAACTTGAGAATTGTTCTCACAGCGGAGAAAATCGTGTACGTCCTTGATACAGTGATGTCTACGCTCGAAGAAGGGGCAAGCGAGGATGAGATCGCTCGCTACGTGAAGTACATTGATGACTCCACTCTTGCTCAGTGCTATATGTTGGGCTCTATGACTCCAGAGTTACAGAGACAACATGAAAAGATGGATGCCAGATCCATTCTCCTACATGTCCGCAAATTGTTTGAGGAACAGGGAAGGTGTCACGCCCCTCTAAATATCCATGATTTTTAAAATTTTCGTCACAGACCAATCCAGGATCCAAACTAACGTTTGAGGACACTGAAAACATTCTATTCATATTCACATCCATAAAACCTGTGCAGTTTATAATCATATATCACATCACTCGATAATTCACATTTATGGCAACCCAAACCAACTTGACAAACATGAACAATATTTATAAATCCACAAGCTAAATAAATTATACAATCAGAACTCCAACTATTCACCACAAGTTCATATCACCATAAATTAGACTTAACATTCTGAAATTCCAAATAAGAGAGATCTCCTAACACTTTGACACAGTATATCCATTTCGGTTCATCGACAACATTTCATTACATACAAGACATACTTATACAACAATATCGTAATAACCAACCAGACTTGCCCATTATTCTGAATAGCTATCCACTGCCTCAGCCCAAATCAAACATCTCGAAGAGTGACAAGCTGACCTGAAAGATTTATATAACAACGGAGTGAGCCAAAAACGGCTCAGCAAGTGACAAAGCATATTCAGAACAAAAGGAACGGTTTCAAACGAGTAAGGTATCATAATGCAAGGCAGAATACAAGAATTCTCAAGGATACCATCTCAATAGATACCAAATCATACGTATCATGTCATTCAAAAATATATTTGATCCATAACGAATGGGGCATAGAGTAATTGGAACATATCAATGGCAGATAGGACATTTCAGAACATATCTGTTCATAACAAATGGAGCACAGAGTAATTGGAACATATCAATGGCAGATAGGACATTTCAGAACATATCAGTTCATAGCAAATGGAGCACAGAGTAATTAGAACATATCAATGGCAGATAGGACATTTCAGAACATATCAGTTCATAGCAAATGGAGCATAGAGTAATTGGAGCATATCAATGGCATATGAAATGTTCCGGAGCATATCAACGGCATATGGAACATTTCGAAGCATATCATCAGTGAATGAAGCATTTCAGAGCATATCGAAAACAAATATCGTACAGAAGCTCAAACGTCGTCTTTGACGTTGCAAACATATCAATCTTATCCAAAGCATGTACAGAAACACATAACCAAAGCTCTGGATATCATATCAAACATACAGAAGGTGTAGTGGGATCTCAGTCAGAATGTGATTCATCCATTTCTGAATGACCACCTGACAAAAGTCTCCCACGTCTGGGAGCTCCATCCACCCACGTCTAGGTGAAGTCAAAGGGGGCCGGCAGAGCATCGCAGGCTCTAATCACATACCCTCAAAGCGGGCAACAAGCGCATACCCTTTACCATTTCTGGCAAAGGTCCAGAATATCCCACATAACGGGACCCCACAAAGCGGGCAAATAGCGCATACCCTTTACCATTTCTGGCAAAGGTCCAGACAATCCCACACACCAGAGTACAAAAGGACAGTATCAACAATAAGTAGCATATATCGGAAGCACACGCGGAACAACAAACGTACATGTGCCTTTACGAGTCAATCTGAAGTAAGCAATAATCTTTCACAAGTATATTCAGATTTGAAGGGAATTGAAAGCAAGGGCACATATGGAATCCAAGCAATCACAAATAACTCAATTCATTAAGAAGATTTGATGAATTCAATGTCCAAAGGAATGAAACTGGAATAGGCACATATCGAAAGCAAATGCGGAACAATAGGATATACATGTGCCTATATGAGTCAATACGATATAGCATAAACGTTACACAACAGTTTTCAAGAATGTAATAATTTTAAGGACAAGAGCATACAAGAATTCAAAATAGTAATATAAAGCTCAATTGAATAAGAAGGCTAAAGGATATCAATTTCCAAAGGAATGAAACCAGAATATGAGAAATCGACCCAAGCTCGATTTCTGGCAGAATACAGAAGGCACATTGAACAAATGATTCAAACTATCAATCGTGCTCCAATTTACTCAGAAATAATCATTGGATAATACTTTTAGATAAGACAGGCTTCATATGAATTGAACTGTCCAACAGAGAGAGTTACAAATAATTTGGTAAGCAAGAGTCATAGAATAAAATCTCTGTTGGCAGAATTCATAATGTCAGATTCAACAGATAACTGGGCAGGTGTTTGGATTTCAGATCTTTCAATCCATATATCAAAGAAAGGTCTACGAGTCTAGTTTCCAATGAAATCAGTTTTGAACAAATCAGAGTTTCCACAAAGTCTTATAGGCAGCTCGGTATCAAAAGATCAGAATCTCAAAAGTTGCACAGATTCGAATCGTTACATGTAAACAGGAGATATAACAAATGAAACACTAGAACAATTCAAAGTTCCTCATATTCAAAACAAATGTAACGGTGAAATTGCGGTAACGAAAGATCAGGACACTTGCAATAGGAAAGATCAGATCACTTGCAATAAGAAATATCAGAGCAATTATAGGAGAAACGATCAGGGAACTTGCAATAAGAAATATCAAAGCAATTATAGGAGAAACGATCAGGGAACTTGCAATAGAAAGGATCGAAACAAGTGGGAAACTTGCCTTTCAATGATTTCGATCCGAAGATCCAAAGAAGGTGCCAGCCCAAATCCTTCTACTTTTTCCTCCGTGTCCTCTCTCTGTTTCGTTTTGTGCTCCCGTTTTCTTCCTTTCTTCGCAACTACACCACGTGTCGAACATCGAGGCACAGTCACCTGCTCTCTCTTACTCTCATTCCTTCTTTTTCTTTCCCAAACGCAGCTGCCACAGCCGCCGCCGTTGCCGCTGCTACAATCGCAGCCCCTTCCACCGCACTACCTTCCTTCCTCCCTTCTCTCACAGACATAACTACTGCATACGCAGTCGCTGCCGCTGCGGCCGCAATCCCGTCCGCAGCCCCTTTTTTTCCCCCTTTCCTTTCCTTTCTTTCCCAGCTGCAACTGCCGCAGTCGCAGTCGCAGCCATGGCCGCAGCCACCACAACCGCAGCCTCTTCTTCCTCTGCTACTCTATTTCCTCTCCTACTTCTCTTCCAACTGCAGCTGCCACTGCCGCAGCTGCCACCCCTTCTCCTCTTCCTCTCTTCTTCCTCTCCTTCCCTTTCTCTTCTTCTTCCTTTCCTTCTCTTCTTTCCCAGCCACAGCTGCAGCTGCCATCACCGCAGCCGCAGCCCCTTCTCCTCTTCCTCTCTTCTTCCTCTCCTTCCCTTTCTCTTCTTCTTCCTTTCCTTTTTCTCTTTCCCTGCCACAGCTGCAGCTGCCATCGCCGCAGCCGCAGCCCCTTCTCCTCTTCCTCTCTTCTTCCTCTCCTTCCCTTTCTCTTCTTCTTCCTTTCCTTTTTCTCTTCCTCTTTCCCTGCCATAGCTGCAGCTGCCACAACCGCAGCCGCAGCTACTTCTTTCCCTTCTCCTCTTCCTTCTCCTTCCTTTCTTCTTCTTCTCTCCCCGCTGCAACTGCTGCAGTCGCGGCCGCAGCCACGGCCGCAACCTCTCCCTCCTCCCCTGCTCATCTTCCTCTTCTTCTTCTCTTCCAGCTGCAGCTGCCATCGCCGCAGCTGCAGCCCCTTCTTCCCCGGCGTCACACACACCCTCTCCTCTGTTTCCTCTGCAGGAAACAGAGGTATCACACCTCTTTCTCTTCCTCTTCTTCTTCTTCTCCTCTTCCCCTCTTCCCTTTTCCTCCCCAAGGCCACACATCTCCTCGCTGCAGCCTTGCCGCAGCTATCTTCTTCTTCTTCTTCTTCTTCTTCTTCCCTTTTCATCCTCAACGCCCCACACATCCTCTCCTCTGTTTCCACCTGCGGGAAACAGAGGTGCTGCAGCCCTGGCTGCTGCAGCTGCCTCTCTTTTCCCTCTTCTTCTCCTTCTCTTCTTCTCCTCTTCCCTTTTCCTCCCCAAAGCCACACACCTCCTCACTGCAGCCTTGCCGCAGCTATCCTCCTCTCTTCTTCTTCTTCTTCTTCTTCTTCTTCTTCTTCTTCTCTTCTCCCTCTTCTTCCTCTCTTCTTCTCCCCACGCCCCACAGCTCCTCGCTGCAGCCCTCGCTGCAGCCACCTCCTCTTCTTCTTCTTCTTCTCTTCTCCCTCTTCTTCCTCTCTTCTTCCTCCTCTCTTCTTTTCCCTCTTCTTCTTCTTTTCTTCACTCCTCATGCCCCACCGCTCCTCTCTGTTTCTCGAAGAAACAGAGAGTGCGTGGGAGGCGGTGGGATAAAACCGAAATTTTCGATTTTTCTTTATTTACTTCTTTTTACAACTTAACAGTTTAGTCTTTGAAATTTTTATATTTACATATAGGTCCTCCGATTTTTAAATAAATCTTTATTAATAATTTTTAAAAGCGAGGGATATTACAGAAGGACTCAACGATATGAGATATCCAAGAGCCTTTTCCGCGCTAGGATGACTGAGGGGACACCGGTTCAGAACCATGTCCTAAAGATGATTGAGTGGATAGAGAAACTCACAGGTCTAGGAATGGTCCTAGAGGATAACTTGTGTGTGGACATTGTGCTTCAGTCCCTACCAGATTCCTTTTCACAGTTCATAATGAATTTTAATATGAACAAGCTTGAGGTGACTCTCCCAGAGCTCCTCAATATGTTGAGGGAGGTAGAGAGTACTATTAAGAAAGAGAAGCCAGTTCTCTACACTGGTGAGACCAGAAAGAAAAGGAAAGCAGAAAGGTCCCTTAAGAAGGGAAAGGGCAAGGGCAAACAAGGTAAAGCAAAGGTTGCTAAGAAAGACCCAACAAAGGACAAAGGCCAGTGCTTCCACTGTGGTAAAGATGGGCATTGGAAGAGAAACTGCAAAGAGTACCTTGCAGAAAGGGCGAAACAAAAGCTTGATGAAGCTTTAGGTACATTCATGATCAGTCTCCATTTGTCAGACTCTTATGATAACACATGGGTATTGGATACCGGTAGTGCTTATCATATATGCAATTCATTGCAGGTTCTTGCAAGGCCTAGGAGACTAGAGAGAGGCGAGATGGACCTCAAGATGGGTAATGGAGCAAAAGTTGTTGTATTAGCTGTTGGCGAGGTCGCCCTACATCTGCCTAGTGGAGCTTTTATTGCATTAGATGCATGTTATTTTGTTCCTTCTATTATCAAAAACATTATCTCCATTTCATGTTTAACAGTTAGTGGATATAAATTTATTTTTTAGAACAATGGTTGTTCGATATTATTAGATGATAAGATCATCACGAAAGGAACATTGCATAATGGTTTATCTATGTTAGACACCACTCCACATATCATGAATGTAAATGTGTCCAAAAGGAAACGAGATGAGTTGAACAGTGCATACCTGTGGCATTGTTGGCTAGGTCACATCCATGAAAGAAGGATTCAAAAGGTGCTAAATGATGGATATCTGGATCCATTCGACTATGTGTCATATGCAACTTGTGAGCCTTGCATTCGTGGAAAACTGACCAAATCTCCATTTAGTAGAACTGGAAAGAGAGCCAATGAGTTGTTGGAACTCATACATAGTGATGTATGTGGACCCATGTCAACTCATGCCATTGGAGGTTACTCCTACTTCATTACATTTACTGATGATTTCTCAAGGTATGGATATGTGTACTTAATGAAGTACAAGTCCGAGGCCTTTGAGAAATTCAGAGAGTATAAGAATGAGGTGGATAACCAGACTGGAAAGAGTATCAAAACTCTTCGATCAGATCGAGGAGGTGAATACTTAAGTACAGAGTTTACTTAGTTCCTCAAGGACCATGGGATATTATCCCAATGGACACCTCCTTATACACCTCAGCTCAATGGTGTCTCTGAAAGGAGAAATCGGACATTATTAGATATGGTACGGTCCATGATGAGTTTCGTTGACCTACTCATCTCATTCTGGGGATATGCCCTAGAAACCGCAGCTTACCTTCTGAACAGAGTTCCAACTAAGTCGGTAGTGTCTACACCATATGAGATATGGAAAGGGAAGAAGCTTGATCTTAAGGTTGTTAAGATTTGGGGTTGCCCTGCCCATGTTAGAAGACACAACCCCGATAAGTTAGAATCAAGGACAGAGCGATGCAAATTTGTGGGATACCCCAAGGAAACTTGTGGGTATTATTTCTATCATCTCGAGGACCAAAAGGTCTTTGTAGCTAAGAGAGCAGTGTTCCTTGAGAAGGAACACACTCTTGACGGAGACAGTGGGAGAATGATAGAATTGAGCGAGGTTGGAGAACCAAGCTCAAGCACCACTCTACAGCCCGAGTCTGTTCATGTACCTAATACACAAGTATCAAATTTACGCAGGTCTGATAGAGTATCCCATCCTCCTGAGAGATATGTGGGACATATTAGAGCAGAGGATGTAGAGGATATTGATCCTCGGACCTACGAGGAGGCTATTATGAGTATAGACTCCGGGAAGTGGAAAGAAGCCATGAATTCTGAGATGGATTCTATATACTCCAATAAGGTTTGGAACCTAGTTGATACGCCCGAAGGTATTGTACCCATCGGTTGCAAGTGGATCTTTAAGAAAAAGATCGGAGTAGATGGAAAGGTAGAGACCTATAAAGCAAGGCTAGTGGCTAAGGGGTATCGTCAAAGGCAAGGTGTTGACTACGACGAAACTTTCTCACCCGTAGCAATGCTAAAATCCATCAGAATTCTATTGGCTATTGCAGCACACTATGATTATGAGATCTGGCAGATGGATGTGAAAACTGCATTCCTCAAAGGGAACCTCGAGGAGGAGGTGTATATGATGCAACCTGAGGGATTCGTGTCCAAGAACTACCCAGATAAGGTGTGTAGGTTGCTTAGATCCATTTATGGACTAAAGCAAGCTTCCTGAAGTTGGAACATAAGATTTGATGAGGCAATCAGATCTTATGACTTCGTTAAGAACGAAGATGAGC
Organism: Musa acuminata AAA Group; assembly: GCF_036884655.1. Taxonomy (NCBI): domain Eukaryota; kingdom Viridiplantae; phylum Streptophyta; class Magnoliopsida; order Zingiberales; family Musaceae; genus Musa; species Musa acuminata. The sequence goes on along the minus strand of NC_088331.1, from coordinate 26,250,139 downwards.
CTTGTGTATACAGAAAGGTAAGTAGGAGCGCTATCACCTTTTTGGTGTTATATGTGGATGACATGCTCATCATTGGGAATGACATAGGAATGCTATCCATAGTAAAGGCTTGGTTATCTAGACACTTCTCCATGAAGGACTTAGGGGAAGCATCTTATATCTTGGGGATTAGAATCTATAGAGATAGATCCAAGAGGATGCTTGGCTTGTCCCAGTCTAGTTACATAGAAACTATTGTCAAAAAGTTTGGCATGGAAAATTCCAAGAGAGGTCTCATACCGATGAGACATGGGATATCGCTTTCTATGAGTATGTCCCCAAAGACTCCAGAAGAAAGGGCGAACATGGATATGATACCTTATGCCTCAGCAATAGGGTCTATCGTGTATGCCATGCTATGTACTATGCCTGATATAGCGCATGCTCTGAGTGTCACGAGCAGGTATCAGGCGGATCCAGGCTTAGAGCACTGGAAAGCAGTAAAGTGTATCCTTAAGTGCTTGAGAAGGACTAAGGATCTTTTACTAGTATATGGAGGTAATAGCATTAAGGTTGAAGGCTACACTGACTCATGTTTTCAGTCTGATGTCGATGATAGCAAGTCGAATTCAGGGTATGTGTACACCTTGAATGGAGGAGCAGTGTGCTGGAAGAGTTCCAAGCAAGATACCACTGCTGACTCGACCACAGAGGCTGTCACGCCCCTCAAAATATCGATAATATTTAAAATTCCTTTTTCAACACAAACCAATCCAGGATCCAAACTAACATTTGAGGATACTGAAAAACATTCAATCAAATTCACATCCATAGAACCTGTGCATTTTAAAATCATATATCACATCACTCGATAATTCACATTTATGGCAACCCAAACCAACTTGACAAACATGAACAACATTTATAAATCCTCAAGCTAAATAAATTATATAATCAGAACTCCAACTATTCACCACAAGTTCATATCGTCATAAATTAGACTTAACATTCTGAAATTCCAAATAAGAGAGATCTTCTAACACTTTTACACAGTATATCCATTTCGATCATCAGAACAATTCATTACATACAAAATATGCTTATACAACAATAGCATAACAACCAACGAGACTTGCCCATAATTCTGAATAGCTATCCATTGCCTCAGCCCAAATCAAACATCTCGAAGAGTGACACGTTGACCTGAAAGATTTATATAACAACGGAGTGAGCCAAAAACGGCTCAGCAAGTGACAAAACATATTCAGAACAAAAGGAACGGTATCAAACGAGTAAGGTATCATAATGTAAGGCAGAATACAAGAATTCTCAAGGATACCATCTCATTAGATACAAAATCATATGTATAATGTCATTCAAAACAAATTTGATTCATAACAAATGGAGCATAGAGTAATTGGAGCATATCAATGGCAGATAGGACATTTCAGAACATATCAGTTCATAGCAAATGGAGCACAGAGTAATTGGAGCATATCAATGGCAGATAGGACAATTCAGAACATATCAGTTCATAGCAAATGGAGCACAGAGTAATTGGAGCATATCAATGGCGTATGAAATGTTCCGGAGCATATCAACGACATATGGAACATTTCGAAATATATCAACAGTGGATGAAACATTTCAGAGCATATAAATAACAAATACCGTACAGAAGCTCAAACGTCGTCTTTGACGTTGCAAACATATCAATCTTATCCAAACCATGTACAGAAACACATAACCAAAGCTTTGGATATCATATCAAACATACAGAAGGTGTAGTGGGATCTCAGTCAGAATGTGATTCATCCATTTCTGAATGACCACCTGACAAAAGTCTCCCACGTTTGGGAGCTCCATCCACCCACGTCTAGGTGAAGTCAAAGGGGGCCGGCAGAGCATCGCAGGCTCTAAGCACATACCCTTTACAATTTCTCGCAAAGGTCCAGAATATCCCACATAGCGGGACCCCACATAGCGGGCAATAAGCGCATACCCTTTACCATTTCTAGCAAAGGTCCAGACAATCCCACACACTAGAGTACAAGAGGGCAGTTTTAACAGATAGTAGCATATATCGGAAGCACACGCGGAACAACAAAACGTACATGTGCCTTTTCAAGACAATATGCTGCAAGGAATAAATCTCTCACAAATGTATTCATATTAGGAATGAAATGGAAGCAAGAGTATACACGGAATCCAAGCAATCATATTTAGCTCAATTCAAATAAGAAGGTTAGAAGAATTCAATATCCAAAGGAATGAAACTAGAATAGGCACACATCGAAAGCAAATGCGGAATCATGGTTTATACATGTGCCTATAGAAGTCAATACGATATAGCTTAAACGTTACACAATAGTTTTCAAGAATGCAAATAACTTTAAGGACAAGAGCATACAAGAATTTAGAGCAGTATTATAAAGCTCAATTGAATAAGAAAGCTAAAGGATATCAATTTCCAAAGGAATGAAACCAGAATATTAGAAATCGACCAAAGCTCGATTTCTTGCAGAATACAAGAGGCACATTGAACAAATGATTCAAACTATCAATCGTGCTCCAATTGACTCGGAAATATATCATTGGATTATACTTTCAGATAAGACAGGCTTCATATGAATTGAACTGTCCAATAGAGAGAGTTACAAATAATTTGGTAAACAAGGGTCGTAAAACAAAATCTCTGTTTGGCAGAATTCATAATGTCAGATTCAACAAGTAACTGGGCAGGTGTTTGGATTCCAAATCTTTCAATCCATATATCAAAAGAAAGATCTATGAGTCTGGTTTCCAATGAAATAAGCTTTGAGTAAATCAATGTTTACAACAGGGACTTATAAGCAGTTCAGTATCAAAAGGTCAGAAATTACGATCCCTGTTTTGCAGAATCTGTAGGCTCATTTGAAACAGAAGTTTGGGCAGACAAACTTACTCCGAATTCTTAAAGTAAGCTATCAAAACAAAGGTTTATGAGTCTATATTCTGATCAAATAAGTTTTGTCCAAATCAGAGGTCAATACATGAAGTTATAGCCATAACAAAGTAGAAGGGTCAGAATATCAGAAGTTGCATAGATTCGAATCGTTACGTCTAAACAGGAGATATATCAAATGAAAGGCTAGAACAATTCAAAGTTCCTCATATTCAAAACAAATGTAACGGTAAAATTGCGGTAAGGAAAGATCAGGACACTTGCAATAGGAAAGATTAGAAAGTTTGCAATAGGAAAGATCAGAACACTTGCAATAAGAAATATCAGAGCAATTATAGGAAAAACGATCAGGGAACTTGCCTTTCAAAGATTTCGATCCGAAGATCCAAAGAAGGTGCTAGCCCAAATCCTTCTACTTTTCCTCCGTGTCATCTCTCTGTTTCGTTTTGTGCTCCCGTTTTCTTCCTTTCTTCGCAACTACACCACGTGTCGAACATCGAGGCACAGTCACCTGCTCTCTCTTACTCTCATTCCTTCTTTTTCTTTCCCAAACGCAGCAGCTGCCACAGCCGCCGCCGCTACCGCTGCCACAATCGCAGCCCCTTCCACCGCACTACCTTCCTTCCTCCTCTTCTTTCGCAGACACAACTGCTGCATACGCAGTCACTACCGCTGTGGCCGCAATCCCTTCCGCAGCCCCTTTTTCCCCCTTTCCTTTCTTTTCTTTCCCAGCTGCAACTGCCGCAGTCGCAGTCGCAGTCACAACCATGGCTGCAGCCACCACAACCGCAGCCTTTTCTGTCTCCCCTGCTCTATTTCCTCTCCTTCTCTTCCAGCTCCAGTTGCCACTGCCACAGCTGCCTCTCCTTCTCCTCTTCCTCTCTTCTTCCCTTTTCCTTTCTCTTCTTCTTTCTTTCCTTCTCCTCTTCGTCACTTCTTTCCCAGCTGCACGGTTGCATTCGCAGCCTCAGCCGCGGCCACAACCTCTTCTTCCTCCCCTGCTCATCTTCCTCTCCTTCTTCTCTTCCAACTGCAGCTGCCATCGCAGCAACCGCAGCCACTTCTCTGTTGAATCTCGGATTTTGATGATGAAGTCAATTGTCATTTGTTATCTAATCTATGTGTTGAGATAAGTGTGCAGGATTAACTACGATGAGATTAAGACAAGCAGCAGGAGTTGCGCCGGAGTCAAGATCATGATCACGTTGGGAGTTCGAGAGTTCGACGGAAGTTCGGACGGTCGTCGGAGGTTCAGAGAGAACAGATCCGAGAAGTCCAGAAGCTTGCCAAGCGAAGCTCGTCGGAACTCGCCAAGTGGATCGTCGCAAAGTCCAGGAGTATGCCGGATGTCCGCAGAAGGATCACCGAGGGTTATTGGTTGATCGACGGAAGTTGGCCGGAAACTCGCCGGAAGAAGCGATTGACGCATCGGAGCAAGCTGCAGAAGTTGTCTTAGAGATAATCGTAGTTAGCACGATGATTAAGCATGAAAATGGGAGGTGATCCCATTAGCTTAATCTTGGGGCAATTGGGCCCCTGAAAAGATTCAAAGTGGGTCGAATGGAGTGAACCATTCGGACCCTGATTGCACCAGGAGGTGCAACCGCCCCAGCCAGGAGGTGCAACCGCCTGGGCTGTGGGGTTGGGAGGTGCAACCGCCCCAGCCAGGAGGTGCAACCGCCAGGGTTGCAAGGCTGGGAGGTGCAACCGCTCCAGCCAAGAGGTTGCACCGCCAGAGCTCAAGTTCCGAGCTCTGCCAGGCGATGCAACCACCAAGCTCAGTCTTCGAGCTTTGGCAGAGTGGTGCATCAGCCTGAGCTCAGTCTCGAGCTTTGCCAGGTGATGCATTCACCAAGCTCAGTCTTCGAGCTCTGGCAGAATGGTGCATCAGCTTGAGCTCAGTTTGGAGCTCTGCCAAGTGATGCAACCACCAAGCTCAGATTTCGAGCTCTGCCAGGTGATGCAACCACCAAGCTCAGTCTTCGAGCTCTGCCAGGTGATGCAACCATTGAGCTCAGTCTTCGAGCTCTGGCAGAGAAGAAGCAATCGGCAGAGCTCAGTCTTCGAGCTCTGCCAGGCGGTGCCACCTCTCCAGTCGAGAGGTGCAACCGCCTGATCCCAGAATTCTGGGATTTGATCGATTTGATCGTTTTGAGCTCGAATTTTGAATTGGGTTGGGGCCTATAAATACCCCACCCATTCAGCACTGAAAAGATACAGACCTATACCGAAAGTGTGATCTTTTCTGTGATTCTAAAGAGCTCAAAAGTGTTGTAAAGCCCTTGAGTCTCCTCCTTCTGTTCTTCAAGTTTTCAACTGTAAAGTGAGGAGAGAAAGGTCTGTAAAGGTTGTCTCCTAAGCCTGTCAAAAGGAGAGAAACTGTAAGAGGGAAGTTTGGCCTTCGCCCATTGAAGGAAGGCACCTAGTTGACGTTGGCAACCTCATCGGTGGAGGAAGCCAAAAGTGGAGTAGGTCAAGGCTGACCGAACCACTCTAAATCTCTGGTTTGCGTTTATTTTCGAGCATTTTATCATTACTGCAAACCTCCCTCATCACTACTGCTCTCTGCGCTTTCACGAACAAGTTCTAAGTGCTGTTCTTCCAAATCTGCATTTAGACGTAAACTCGTATTTTCATACATTACAGTTTACGTTTACGTTTGATTCTGTAAATCTGTTTTCCGTGCTTTTACGAACGAGCTTCCTTGCAGTTTACGCTTACATTTTAATCCTATTAATAACTGCAATCTGTCCTCTACGATTTTACAAACGAGTTTCAACATTTAGACGTAAAACTGCATTCAGACGTAAATCGGCTTTCTTCGCTCAATCATCAGATTTCAATTCACGTTTACGTCTTGGTTTCAACTGCATACTGCCTTTTGCGAGTATACAAACAAGTTTCAAAGTTTAGACGTAAATCTGCGTCTAACTGCGTTTAGACGTAAATCTGCGTTTAGACGTAAAACTGCGTTTAGACGTAAAACTGCGTTTAGACGTAAAACTGCGTTTAGACGTAATACTGCGTTTAGACGTAAATCTGCGTTTAGACGTAAAACTACGTTTAGACGTAAAACTGCGTTTAGACGTAAATCTGCGTTTAGACGTAAATCTGCATTTAGACGTAAATCTGAGTTTAGACGCAAAACTGCGCTTAGACGCAAAACTGCGCTTAGACGCAATCTGCGCTTAGACGCAAAACTGCGCTTAGACGCAATCTGCGCTTAGATGCAAACTGCACTTAGATACAAACTGAGAATTTGCTTTTGCATCATAATAGTTTTTGAACAAACGCAGCTTTTGGTTTTAAATTTATTATACGATTTCCGCTGCACTAATTCACCCCCCCCCTCTTAGTGCTCTCGATCCTAACAATTGGTATCAGAGCAAGGTTAACTCTCTAAAGGATTAAAACCCAAGAGAGATGGCATACGCCGGAAACCAAGAGGGGCATTCAATTACACGTCCACCCATGTTCAGTGGAACGGACTACACTTACTGGAAGACCCGAATGAGGATCTTTCTTATTTCTATGGATCTAGAACTGTGGAACCTTGTTGAAAATGGATTTTCAAAATCTTCTCTTCCAATGATCGATTGGAACGATTTGGAGAAGAAGGCTTTCGCTCTTAATGCAAAGGCTATGAATGCCTTATTTTGCGCTCTTGATAAAAACGAGTTTAATCGTGTTTCAACTTGCGAAACTGCTTTTGATATTTGGCACACACTTGAAGTGACCCACGAGGGCACAAGTAGAGTGAAAGAGTCAAAAATCAATCTGTTGCTGCATTCTTTTGAACTTTTCCGAATGAAACCGAGTGAAACCATTGGCGACATGTTTACCCGTTTCACGGATGTCGTCAACGGTCTAAAAGGACTCGGAAAAAGCTTTTCGGATTTTGAGCTTGTTAATAAGATACTAAGATCCCTTCCTAAGAGTTGGGATCCTAAAGTCACCGCCATTCAAGAGGCAAAAGATCTGCAAAATTTCCCTCTTGAAGAACTAATCGGGTCATTAATGACCTACGAAATGACCTGCAAAGCTCATGAAGAGCAGGAAGACATCCTTCCAAAGAACAGGAAGGATATGGCACTTAAAACTTCTGAATGCCACTTGAGAGAAAACTCAAGTGATGAGGATTGTGACGATGACTTGGCACTTTTGACAAGAAAGTTTAAAAAATTCTTCAAAAGAAACAAGTTTAAAAACGATGTGAAAAATAAACTTAAACCTAAGAAGGACCAAGTGATCTGCTATGAATGTAAAAAGCCGGGACATTACAAAAGTGATTGTCCCCAAGTCAAGAAAAGAACAACAAAGAAGAAGGCGCTCCAAGCAACATGGGATGAGTCGAGCGCATCTGAGGAAGAAGAATCCAACACCGAGCAAGTTGCTCATTACGCCTTTATGGCCATCGAAGAGGAGGTAACGGATTTATTAGATGCTGATTTATCTTTCGATGAATTATTAAATGCCTTCCATGATTTATTTGATGAATGCAAAGTTATAAATAGAAAATACAAGTTGCTAAAAAGGGTACATGATAATCTTACCTGTGAGTTTGATAAATTAAAAGTCGAACATCATGATAGTTTAAACTCATGTATCAAATGTCATGATTTAGAAACCATACAAAAAGAAAACTTGCTGCTTAAGGACACCTTGAAGAAATTCGAGGTTGGTAGCAAGTCATTAAACATGATCCTTACAAACAAGGGTCATGCTCCCAAAAGAAGTGGGATTGGATTTGTGAGGAGTCCTCACCGAAATCCAACTACCTTTGTAAAAGGCCCCATCTTACATGTTCAAAACCAAACCAAGTGCAACTTTTGTTGCAAATCTGGACACAAGACACATTGTTGTCCATTCAAGAAAATAAGTCCAAACAAATTAATTTGGGTTCCTAAAGGAACCATGATAAACTCTATGCAACATGATAGAAAATGTAGATCTATTTATGAGGCACCCAAAAGCAAATGGGTACCTAAACGTCATCCTTTCTTGTAGAAAACTAAACAATTGCAAGCTAGGAGCAAGAAATGGTACCTTGATAGTGGATGCTCAAGGCATATGACCGGAGATCCATCTCAATTCTCTAAGCTCTCTAGCATAGACGAAGGATATGTCACCTTCGGAGACAACAACAAGGGTAAAATCATTGGCAAAGGAACCATTGGTAACAAATCCAACCTCTCTATTGAAGATGTTTTACTAGTTGATGGTTTAAAACATAACCTCTTGAGCATTAGTCAATTATGTGATAAAGGATATATTATAAGATTTGAATCTAATGCCTGCATCATTGAAAAACCACACAAAAATATATCTATGATTGCATTAAAACAAAACAACGTATACACTATTGACATCAATGACTTATGTGATGAAATGTGCTTTGCCGTTATGAATGAGGATGCTTGGCTATGGCATAGAAGATTAGGTCATGCTAGCATGAAACTAATCAATCAAGTATCATCTAGAGAACTTGTAAGAGGAATTCCTCATATCAAGTTCATCAAAGATAATGTATGTGATGCTTGCCAATTAGGTAAGCAAATTAGGGGTAGCTTCAAAGCTAAGAATCAAATAAGCACCTCTAGGCCCTTACAATTGATCCATATGGACTTGTTCGGACCAATCTCTACATCGAGTCTAGGAGGTAGCAAATACGCCTTTGTCATTATTGATGACTACAGCAGATATACATGGACCTACTTCTTAAAACAAAAAAATGAATGCTTTAGACATTTTACCAAGTTTTGTAAACTTGTTCAAAATGAGAAGGAATCTATGATTTCGTCAATTAGAAGTGATCACGGTGGAGAATTTCAAAACCATGACTTCCAAGAATTCTGTGAACTCAACGGATACAACCATAACTTCTCTACTCCAAGAAATCCTCAACAAAATGGGGTAGTAGAAAGAAAAAATCGAAATTTGCAAGAAATGGCTAGAACCATGTTGAATGAACATAGCCTACCCAAATATTTTTGGGCCGAAGCTGTAAACACTGCATGTTATATTTTAAATAGAGTCCTAGTAAGACCCTTACTCACCAAAACTCCTTATGAGTTATGGAATAACAAAAAACCCAATGTCTCATATTTTAAAGTCTTTGGGTGTAAGTGTTTTATCTTGAATGAAAAGGATAACTTAGGAAAATTCGATGCTAAATCTGATGAAGGAATTTTTCTTGGTTATTCTTCGGTTTCTAAAGCTTTTCGCATCTTCAATAAAAGAACCTTAATTATTGAAGAATCCATCCATGTCGTTTTCAATGAGATTTCAGAAATTAAGAAAAATAATCTTGATGATGATATTAATTTTGATTCCTTGAATTTAAACGAAACCCCGTCTCCAACTAGCAACTTGGTTGCATCCACTTCCAAAACATCCTTACCCAAGGATTGGAAGTATATAGATGCTCATCCTAAGGAGCTAATCTTAGGAGACACATCAAAAGGGGTTCAAACACGATCTTCTTTTAAAAACTTTTGTGCCAACGCCGCTTTTCTCTCCCAAATTGAACCCAAATGTGTTGATGAAGCCATGAAAGATGATTCATGGATTATCGCAATGCAAGATGAATTAAATCAATTTGAGAGAAATGAGGTGTGGACGCTTGTTCCTAGGCCAAATGACCATTTAGTAATTGGTACTAAATGGGTCTTTAGAAACAAGCAAGATGAAAATGGTATCGTGGTTAGAAACAAGGCTAGATTAGTGGCCAAAGGTTTCAACCAAGAAGAAGGTATCGATTACGAAGAAACCTTCGCACCTGTGGCTCGATTGGAAGCCATAAGGATGCTCCTTGCCTATGCTAGTTGCAATAATTTTAAGTTATTTCAAATGGATGTTAAAAGCGCTTTTCTAAATGGTTTCATTTCCGAAGAAGTTTATGTTGAACAACCTCCTGGATTTGAAAATAATGGCCACCCTAATCATGTGTTTAGATTAACTAAAGCTCTCTATGGTTTAAAGCAAGCCCCAAGGGCTTGGTATGAGAGACTTAGCTCTTTTCTCATTGAAAATAATTTCGTAAAATGCAAGGTTGATACTACATTGTTTATCAAGAATTTTGAAAATGATTTTCTCATTGTTCAGATTTATGTTGATGACATTATCTTTGGTTCTACAAATGAATCTCTTTGTGAATCCTTTTCGAAAACTATGAGTCATGAATTCGAAATGAGTCTAATGGGAGAGTTAACATTCTTCTTAGGCCTACAAATCAAACAACTAAGCAATGACATCTTTATTAGTCAAACCAAATATGCTGTAAGTTTGCTAAAGAAGTTCAAAATGAATAATTCAAAAGCCATTGACACTCCTATGAGCACCTCCACTAAGTTAGAAATTGATGAGAATGGAGAAAGCTTCGATCAAAAAACCTATAGGGGTATGATAGGAAGTTTACTTTACCTCACTGCCACCAGACCAGACATTATGTTCAGTGTAGGACTTTGTGCTAGATTTCAATCAGACCCTAAGATATCTCATCTCAAAGCTGTCAAAAGAATACTCAGATATCTTAATGGAACTACCAATCTAGGATTATGGTACCCAAAAACAGAAAATTTTGAATTAACAGCCTATGCTGATGCGGACTTCGCTGGCTGTAAACTAGACAGAAAAAGCACATCAGGATCATGTCAATTTTTAGGACATGCCCTTGTATCCTGGTCATCTAAGAAACAAAACTCGGTTGCCCTATCAACAACCGAAGCTGAATACATTGCAGCAAGTGCATGCTGTGCACAAGTTGTATGGATGAAAAACACTTTAGAAGATTACAAAGTGAATCTTAAAGATATTCCCATTAAATGTGATAACACGAGTGCAATATGCTTAACTAAAAATCCTATACAACACTCAAGAACAAAACACATTGATATTAGACATCACTTTATACGTGATCATGTCACTAATCATGACGTGACCATAGAGTTTATTGATACCAAACATCAACTGGCTGATATCTTCACAAAACCCCTATGTGAAGAACAATTTGATTACATAAGAAGAGAATTAGGAATGTTGAATTGTCCGAATACTTAAAATTATCTTTCGGATGTTATTACTATTACATGCCTTGACAACGCTTGATCAAAAAACATGTTGCAAATTATGTGACAAATATTTTTAATCAAATGCATGTAAGAAGTTCATTTTTCGAGTTGTATGCTAAAAATGGGATGTTCCTGTACACTCTTATGAAAACTCTTTGGAAAATGACTTTCCTCCGTCAAGCAAAAACAATAAAGAGATATATGTGTCATGACTTCCTTTATATGCTTGATAATGCTATCATGCTTTTTGTTGATGACAAAGGGGGAGAAACATATGAATTGATAAACACTATGTCATAGTTGAACTGCCATAATCATATCTATGTCATAGTTGCAAATACTTGAGTGATGCTATAAACAATGTTATGCCATCCTTGCATCACCAAGAGATATGTGAACATGTGCTATAGTTTGCATCATATCTTGATTTGATATTGTGAAGAAAATGCAAACTTGTTAGAAAATCTCAAATGTGAGCATCATGTAAAAAGTCCTTCGTAGCTTTATATGATTACATGATGATTGGTTACAAACACTATCATACAAACTTGATGATGTATGTCATGCCTTGACATAATTCTTGAAGAGATACATCATGATAGGCATCACGATGGAAGTATTGATAAGTTTAACTGATCTAACTTATCAATACGTCACTTGAATTCTTAGGTCTTGAATTCAAGGTTGACTTATCTCAACTATGGCATATAGATAGGGGGAGTTAAGGATAACTCCTTTATCAATTGATTGTCATCATCAAAAAGGGGGAGATCGTTGAATCTCGGATTTTGATGATGAAGTCAATTGTCATTTGTTATCTAATCTATGTGTTGAGATAAGTGTGCAGGATTAACTACGATGAGATTAAGACAAGCAGCAGGAGTTGCGCCGGAGTCAAGATCATGATCACGTTGGGAGTTCGAGAGTTCGACGGAAGTTCGGACGGTCGTCGGAGGTTCAGAGAGAACAGATCCGAGAAGTCCAGAAGCTTGCCAAGCGAAGCTCGTCGGAACTCGCCAAGTGGATCGTCGCAAAGTCCAGGAGTATGCCGGATGTCCCCAGAAGGATCACCGAGGGTTATTGGTTGATCGACGGAAGTTGGCCGGAAACTCGCCGGAAGAAGCGATTGACGCATCGGAGCAAGCTGCAGAAGTTGTCTTAGAGATAATCGTAGTTAGCACGATGATTAAGCATGAAAATGGGAGGTGATCCCATTAGCTTAATCTTGGGGCAATTGGGCCCCTGAAAAGATTCAAAGTGGGTCGAATGGAGTGAACCATTCGGACCCTGATTGCACCAGGAGGTGCAACCGCCCCAGCCAGGAGGTGCAACCGCCTGGGCTGTGGGGTTGAGAGGTGCAACCGCCCCAGCCAGGAGGTGCAACCGCCTGGGCTGTGGGGTTGGGAGGTGCAACCGCCCCAGCCAGGAGGTGCAACCGCCAGGGTTGCAAGGCTGGGAGGTGCAACCGCTCCAGCCAAGAGGTTGCACCGCCAGAGCTCAAGTTCCGAGCTCTGCCAGGCGATGCAACCACCAAGCTCAGTCTTCGAGCTTTGGCAGAGTGGTGCATCAGCCTGAGCTCAGTCTCGAGCTTTGCCAGGTGATGCATTCACCAAGCTCAGTCTTCGAGCTCTGGCAGAATGGTGCATCAGCTTGAGCTCAGTTTGGAGCTCTGCCAAGTGATGCAACCACCAAGCTCAGATTTCGAGCTCTGCCAGGTGATGCAACCACCAAGCTCAGTCTTCGAGCTCTGCCAGGTGATGCAACCATTGAGCTCAGTCTTCGAGCTCTGGCAGAGAAGAAGCAATCGGCAGAGCTCAGTCTTCGAGCTCTGCCAGGCGGTGCCACCTCTCCAGTCGAGAGGTGCAACCGCCTGATCCCAGAATTCTGGGATTTGATCGATTTGATCATTTTGAGCTCGAATTTTGAATTGGGTTGGGGCCTATAAATACCCCACCCATTCAGCACTGAAAAGATACAGACCTATACCGAAAGTGTGATCTTTTCTGTGATTCTAAAGAGCTCAAAAGTGTTGTAAAGCCCTTGAGTCTCCTCCTTCTGTTCTTCAAGTTTTCAACTGTAAAGTGAGGAGAGAAAGGTCTGTAAAGGTTGTCTCCTAAGCCTGTCAAAAGGAGAGAAACTGTAAGAGGGAAGTTTGGCCTTCGCCCATTGAAGGAAGGCACCTAGTTGACGTTGGCAACCTCATCGGTGGAGGAAGCCAAAAGTGGAGTAGGTCAAGGCTGACCGAACCACTCTAAATCTCTGGTTTGCGTTTATTTTCGAGCATTTTATCATTACTGCAAACCTCCCTCATCACTACTGCTCTCTGCGCTTTCACGAACAAGTTCTAAGTGCTGTTCTTCCAAATCTGCATTCAGACGTAAACTCGTATTTTCATACATTACAGTTTACGTTTACGTTTGATTCTGCAAATCTGTTTTCCGTGCTTTTACGAACGAGCTTCCTTGCAGTTTACGCTTACATTTTAATCCTATTAATAACTGCAATCTGTCCTCTACGATTTTACAAACGAGTTTCAACATTTAGACGTAAAACTGCATTCAGACGTAAATCGGCTTTCTTCGCTCAATCATCAGATTTCAATTCACGTTTACGTCTTGGTTTCAACTGCATACTGCCTTTTGCGAGTATACAAACAAGTTTCAAAGTTTAGACGTAAATCTGCGTCTAACTGCGTTTAGACGTAAATCTGCGTTTAGACGTAAAACTGCGTTTAGACGTAAAACTGCGTTTAGACGTAAAACTGCGTTTAGACGTAATACTGCGTTTAGACGTAAAACTGCGTTTAGACGTAATACTACGTTTAGACGTAAAACTGCGTTTAGACGTAAATCTGCGTTTAGACGTAAATCTGCATTTAGACGTAAATCTGAGTTTAGACGCAAAACTGCGCTTAGACGCAAAACTGCGCTTAGACGCAATCTGCGCTTAGACGCAAAACTGCGCTTAGACGCAATCTGCGCTTAGACGCAAACTGCACTTAGATACAAACTGAGAATTTGCTTTTGCATCATAATAGTTTTTGAACAAACGCAGCTTTTGGTTTTAAATTTATTATACGATTTCCGCTGCACTAATTCACCCCCCTCTTAGTGCTCTCGATCCTAACATTCTCTTCCCCTTCTCTTCTTCCTCCCCTTCCCTTCTTCCTTCCTCTTCCTCTTTCCCTGCCACAGCTGCAGCTGCCACAGCCGCAGCCGCAGCTACTTCTTTCCCTTCTCCTCTTCCTCCTCCTTCCTTTCTTCTTCTTCTCTTCTTCTCCTTCCTCCCCTTCTTCTCCCCGACGAACAGCACCTACTTTCCTTTGTTTCCTCCTGCAGGAAACAGAGGTGCCGCCTCTTCACCCGCTTCTACTTCTTCTCTTCTTCCTCATCATCTCTTCCTCTCCTTCTCTTCCAGCTGCAGCTTCCACCGCCGCAGCCGCAGCTCCTCCTTTCCCTTCTCTTCTTCTTCTCCTCTTCTACTTCCCTCCTCTGTTTCCTCTGCAGGAAATAGAGGTATCACAACCTCTTCTCCTGCTTCCTCTTCCTCTTCTTTTCCTCTTCTTCTTCTTCTCCTCTTCGAATGCCCCACACCTCTCCTCTGTTTCCACCTGCAGGAAACAGAGGTGCTGCAGCCTTAGCTGCTGCCACCTCTCGCTCCTCTCCCTCTTCCCTCTCTTTTCCCTCTTCTTCTCCTTCTCTTCTTCTCCTCTTCCTTTTTTTCCTCCCCAACGCCACACACCTCCTCGCTGCAGCCTTGCCGCAGCTATCCTCCTCTCTTCTTCTTCTTCTTCTTCTTCTTCCCTTCTCCTCCCCAACGCCCCACACATCCTCTCCTCTGTTTCCACCTGCGGGAAACAGAGGTGCAGCAGCCCTAGCTGCTGCTACTGCCTCTCCCTCTCCTCTCCATCTTCCCTCTCTTCTTCTTCTTCTTCTTTTCTTCTCTTCTCCCCTCTTCCTCCTCTCTTCTTTTCCCTCTTCTTCTCTTCTCCCTCTACTTCTCTTCTTCTTCTCCCCACGCCCCATCACTTCTCTCTGTTTCTCGAAGAAACAGAGAGAGCGTGGGAGGCAGTGGGACAAAACCGAAATTTTTGGTTTTCTTTATTTTTTTCTTTTTACAACTTAACAGTTTAGTCCTTGAAATTTCCATATTTACATATAGGTCCTCCGATTTATAAATAAATCATTATTAATAATTTTCAAAAGTGAGGGATATTACACTCTCCCCTCCTTAAAAGAAAATTTAGTCCTCTAAATTGATCATAGCTCAATCGATGAAAAGATGAGGATTATGATATCTTTATTTCCTCCTCCTGCTCTTAAATAGTTTCATCAATACAATATAATTACATAATTATCCACGAGTGACCGAAATATTCTCCTCCTTGATCCTCAATAGATGGTAACCCGACCTTCAATCAATTTCTAAAAATACTTGCGCACCCTGCAGTTAATCAAGCATGTCGTTACTTCAGAAAATACTCATTTTTGATGGTCACCTGATTCAATTGTCTATAATCATTACAAAGCCTCAATGTTCCATACATCTTTTTAACTAACACCGGAGCACCCCATGATGAAATATTAAGCCAAATAAAATCCTCATTTAATAATCCTTGTAGTTGGTTTTCCAATTCCACTTACTCAAATGATATCATTCTACAGAGAGGCTTAGATATTGAGATTGTCCCAAAGACTGAATCAAAAGCAAAGTCACGTTTGGAGGTAATCCAAGCAAGTCATTCTGGGATACATTAGGCAAGGAGATAAATCATGTCCAATACTTTCAAAATAAAAGATCGGTTGATCAAATGTACAAAAAGTGATCATTTGTTATATACCAATCCATACTGGTATGATAGGAAGATAGTCAATCCATACCAAGTATAATATCAAAACTCCAAATCCTTAGGAGAACTAAATCAGCCAAAAGTTCAAGTTCCCCAATAAAAATCAGACAAGAGGACCAGATTCAAGTCTGTTATCAAAGAATCTCTAATGATCGTATTTACATATAGCACATAATGCAGTGGTCTAGGTTGAATGCCCAAGTGATAAGCAAAATATTACGAATCAAATCGTAGATTAGACCCATGGTCGAATAAATATTTGCATTCTTTCATAAACATGCATAATACCTTCGGTCACTAATTTCAGAAGTTTCAGAATCATATTCAGTGATAGCATACACTCTGACATGGGCAGATGATTTAAGAGGCAGTGATGCTTTCTTATTGTTCAAAGGACAGTCTTTTGTTTTATGATCCAACTTTCTACAAGCAAAATAGACTCCAATCACCTGAAACACAAATTTCTTTCATAATTTAACTTATAATTCACACATGATTAAGTCTTTTGTGGTGACTTCCCATTTCAAATCCAAATGTCTTGACCCTCTTGTTATTACTTTCTGATTCATTTCCAATCATATTTTTATTGCTAAACTTATCCTTATCATTCTTGCCACATATCTCCAAAAATTCTTTTCATTGCTGCCAATAATAATCAGCCTCTACTTCCAATATAAGGTAGCAAAAGAAATCTTTTGATCATTAGAACAATTTTGTATATCAAATATCTTCTCCATTTGCATCATCCATTTTTCTACCACTAATGAAATTAGGTTCATCATGCTTCTGCTGCGCCACTTTGATTCAATATCCCCAATCCATCCTTTCATTCCCCATAATTAATCAGAAACAAATGAAATAGGAGGACCAAATGTCCTCATCATCCCAGATTCCTAAAATGCATCAAAGAAAATTTTCCACCAATCAATAAAGTTCATTAGACCTCAATATATTTTGCACATCAACATATCAAATATTTCAGTAATCCTCAAACCATGCTCTGATAACACCTCTGTCACGCCCCTCAAAATATCGACAATATTTAAAATTTCTTTTTCAACACAAACCAATCCAGGATCTAAACTAACGATTGAGGACACTGAAAAACATTCAATCAAATTCACATCCATAAAACCTGTGCATTTTAAAATCATATATCACATCACTCGATAATTCACATTTATGGCAACCCAAGCCAACTTGACAAACATGAATAACATTTATAAATCCACAAGCTAAATAAATTATACAATCAGAACTCCAACTATTCACCACAAGTTCATATCGTCATAAATTAGACTTAACATTCTGAAATTCCAAATAAGAGAGATCTTCTAACACTTTTACACAATATATCCATTTCGATCATCAGAACAATTCATAACATACAAAATATGCTTATACAACAATAGCATAACAACCAACGAGATTTGCCCATAATTCTGAATAGCTATCCACTGCCTCAGCCGAAATCAAACATCTCGAAGAGTGACACGCTGACCTAAAAGATTTATATAACAACGGAGTGAGCCAAAAACGGCTCAGCAAGTGACAAAACATATTCAGAACAAAAGGAACGGTATCAAACGAGTAAGGTATCATAATGTAAGGCAGAATATAAGAATTCTCAAGGATACCATCTCATTAGATAGAAAATCATATGTATCATGACATTCAAAACATATTTGATTCATAACAAATGGAGCATAGAGTAATTGGAGCATATCAATGGCAGATAGGACATTTCAGAACATATCAGTTCATAGCAAATGGAGCACAGAGTAATTGGAGCATATCAATGGCAGATAGGACAATTCAGAACATATCAGTTCATAGCAAATGGAGCACAGAGTAATTGGAGCATATCAATGGCGTATGAAATGTTCCGGAGCATATCAACGACATATGGAACATTTCGAAACATATTAACAGTGGATGAAACATTTCAGAGCATATCAATAACAAATACCGTACAGAAGCTCAAACGTCATCTTTGACGTTGCAAACATATCAATCTTATCCAAAGCATGTACAGAAACACATAACCAAAGCTCTGGATATCATATCAAACATACAGAAGGTGTAGTGGGATCTCAGTCAGAATGTGATTCATCCATTTTCGAATGACCACCTGACAAAAGTCTCCCACGATTGGGAGCTCCATCCACCCACGTCTAGGTGAAGTCAAAGGGGGCCGGCAGAGCAGCGCAAGCTCTAAGCACATACCCTTTACCATTTCTGGCAAAGGTCCAGAATATCCCACATAGCGGGACCCCACATAGCGGGCAATAAGCGCATACCCTTTACCATTTATGGCAAAGGTCCAGACAATCCCACACACCAGAGTACAAGAGGGCAGTTTTAACAGTAAGTAGCATATATCGGAAGCACATGCGGAACAACAAAACGTACATGTGCCTTTTCAAGACAATATGCTGCAAGGAACAAATCTCTCACAAATGTATTCATATTAGGAATGAAATGGAAGCAAGAGTATACAGGGAATCCAAGCAATCATATTTAGCTCAATTCAAATAAGAAGGTTAGAAGAATTCAATATCCAAAGGAATGAAACTAGAATAGGCACACATCGAAAGCAAATGCAAAATCATGGGTTATACATGTGCCTATAGAAGTCAATAAGATATAGCTTAAACGTTACACAATAGTTTTCAAGAATGCAAAAAACTTTAAGGACAAGAGCATACAAGAATTTAGAGTAGTATTATAAAGCTCAATTGAATAAGAAAGTTAAAGGATATCAATTTCCAAAGGAATGAAACCAGAATATTAGAAATCGACCAAAGCTCGATTTCTAGCAGAATACAAGAGGCACATTGAACAAATGATTCAAACTATCAATCGTGCTCCAATTGACTCAGAAATATATCATTGGATTATACTTTCAGATAAGACAGGCTTCATATGAATTGAACTATCCAATAGAGAGAGTTACAAATAATTTGGTAAACAAGGGTCGTAGAACAAAATCTCTGTTTGGCAGAATTCATAATGTCAGATTCAACAAGTAACTGGGCAGGTGTTTGGATTCCAAATCTTTCAATCCATATATCAAAAGAAAGATCTATGAGTCTGGTTTTTAATGAAATAAGCTTTGAGTAAATCAATGTTTGCAACAGGGACTTATAAGCAGTTTAGTATCAAAAGGTCAGAAATTACGATCCCTGTTTTGCAGAATCTGTAGGCTCATTTGAAACAGAAGTTTGGGAAGACACACTTACTCCGAATTCTTAAAATAAGCTATCAAAACAAAGGTTTATGAGTCTATATTCTGATCAAATAAGTTTTGTCCAAATCAGAGGTCAATACATGAAGTTATAGCCATAACAAAGTAGAAGGGTCAGAATATCAGAAGTTGCATAGATTCGAATCGTTACGTCTAAACAGGAGATATATCAAATGAAAGGCTAGAACAATTCAAAGTTCCTCATATTCAAAACAAATGTAACGGTAAAATTGCGGTAAGGAAAGATCAAGACACTTGCAATAGGAAAGATTAGAAAGCTTGCAATAGGAAAGGAGTTCGTGGTCTCCAATAGAGATCAAACAAGATGGGTAGACCAAGTTTGTTGCCAATGAATCTCCAACAGCAGTTGTTACATATAACATATAATCCAGGGGTTTAGGTAGAATATCCAAGTGACAAGCAAAGTATTGTGAAACAAAAGATAAGTTGGAGCCGGGATCAAACAAAACTTTTGCATTTCTTTTAGAAACATGAAGAATACCTTCCACCACTAATTTAGAAGCTTTAGAATCTTGTTCAGTGATAGCGTACACTCTAGCATGGACTGAGGGTCTAGGAGACAGTGGCTCTTTCTTCCTGTTCAGTGGGCAATCTCTTATTTGATGACCTAGCTTTCCACAACCAAAACATGCTCCAGTCACCCGAAAACACCGACTTGTTTCATGATTTAATCCGCATTTTGCACATAATTGAGTTCTCCCCAATGGTTTCCTTTTCTCAAATCCAGATGTCTTAAACCTCTTGTTACTAGCTTCATATTCATTTTCTCTCCTGCTTTTGCCAGTAAATTTGTCCCTTTTGTCCTTGCCAATGATTTCTTGAATTTCCTCCATGTCTCTTTCAATTTTCAAAGCTCTTTCCACCGTATCAGCATATGTTTGTAATTTTAAAGCTGACATTCGGCTTCTTATTGCTGGCCGCAATCCCCTTTCAAACCTTCTTGCCTTTCTAGATTCATCATCAGTCATATGTGTGGCAAACTTGGAGAGCTCAGTGAATTTAGATTCATACTTTGTAACCGTCATACTTCCCTGGATAAGATTCAAGAACTCCAATTCTTTTTGCTCTCTCATGCAATCTGAAAAATATTTGTCGTTAAACTTTTCTTGGAATAACTTCCAAGTCATTGGCTCATGTTTGATTTCAGACATCCTCTTAATCATTCTCCACCAGTGTTCAGCTTCTCCTTCCAGCATAAAGGTGGCAAGAAAAACCTTTCGTTCATCAGCGTAACTTAAGGCATCAAATATTTTCTCTATCTGCATCATCCATCGTTCCGCCACCATTGGATCAGACTCACCACTGAAACTAGGAGGACTAAGCTTCTTAAAATGTCCAATTCCCAACCCCGTCTGGTTTGATGTCTCTGTCCAATCATTATTTCCTTGTTGGACAGGTTGTTGTTGTTGTTGCATCACTTGTGCCATAGTCTCCAAAGTCCGCATAATACCACTCAATTGATCAGCAGTAGATGCAACAAGAGAATCAGATGATCTCGTCATCCTCGCTTCCTAAAACATCAAAAGAACATTTTCTTTGATCAATCTCTAATGACAGTCAATAAACCTCAAATAAAGAAAATATTCTTAGCGATTCTCAAATCATGCTCTGATACCACCTCTGTCACGCCCCCACAAAATATATCGATAATATTTAAAATTTTCATCACAACTAACCCTGGACCCGAACACACATTTGAGGTCACTAAGAAAACATTCAGATCAAAATTTTCACTTCTATAATCTACCAATTCATAACCCTGTGCAATTCATAAACATAGCACAAATCACTCGATAATTCATACAATCTGAACTCAACTCATCAAAATAAAAACCATAGTGTAAATCCACAAGTGGGGAATTCTATGCAGTCACCACAATCATCGATTTACCATAAGTTCATATCATTACACGAATTTAATTTAACATTCCAAAACCCTATAC
Organism: Musa acuminata AAA Group; assembly: GCF_036884655.1. Taxonomy (NCBI): domain Eukaryota; kingdom Viridiplantae; phylum Streptophyta; class Magnoliopsida; order Zingiberales; family Musaceae; genus Musa; species Musa acuminata. The sequence continues at coordinate 26,229,087 of NC_088331.1, read as the reverse complement.
ATGAGGGATCCATTAACTTACACAAAATCCACAGGTTTAGATTCATAGTCACATTTCATTAGATGCAAGGTAGCTTATACACAACTACATATATGCTAACAAAAGTTCTGCCCAACGTCTTCTAAACTTTCCACTACCTCAGCCCATTCTTAACATTTAAGCAAGTGATACGCTATACTGAAAAATTTATCAACAAACGGGGTGAGCATAAAGAGCTCAGCAAGTGACTAACATATCCATATCAAAATAGTACAATTCCCAAAGAGATACAGTTTCAAAACACAAAGCAGAATATACGATTTCGTTGACATAATATCATTAGGAGCAGAATCACAATTTGTCCTTTCAATCATGCATATTTGGTTCCTGACAGATGGAGCATAGAGTAATTTGGAGCTTATCAGAAACAAAGGAAACATATCGGAGCTTATCAATGGCAATTAAAATGTTTCGAAGCATATCAACGGCATATGGAACATTTCGAAGCAAAATCATCAGTGAATGAAGCCTTTCAGAGCATATAGGTACACATATCGTACAAGAGCTCAAACGTCGTCCTTGACGTTGCAATTATATCAATCTTATCCAGAGTATGAACAGAAATAACTCACCAAAACTCTGGATGTCATATCAAATATATAGAGGGTGTAGTGGGATCTCAGTCAGAATGTGATTCATCCATTTCTGAATGACCACCTGACAAAAGTCTCCCACGTCTGGGAGCTCCATCCACCCACGTCTAGGTGAAGTCAAAGGGGGCCGGCAGAGCATCGCAGGCTCTAATCACATACCCACATAGCGGGCAACAAGCGCATACCCTTTACCATTTCTGGCAAAGGTCCAGAATATCCCACATAACGGGACCCCACATAGCGGGCAAATAGCGCATACCCTTTACCATTTCTGGCAAAGGTCCAGACAATCCCACACACCAGAGTACAAAAGGGCAGTTTCAACAATAAGTAGCATATATCGGAAGCACACGCGGAACAACGAAGCTTACATGTGCCTTTTTTAAGAACAAATGACGCAAGGACACAAATCTCTCACAAATGTATTCATTTTAGAAAGGAAAATGGAAGCAAGAGTGTACAGGGAATCCAATTATAGTTAGCTCAATTCAAATAAGAAGGTTGGATGAATTCAAGTATCCAAAGGAATGGAACAGAATACGCGAAATCGACCAAAGCTCGATTTCGGACAGAATTCCAGTGGCACATCAAACAAATATTTCAGAATAACAATTATGCTCCAATACCCATAAGAAAATTATGGTCGAACCATATATCAATCTATATTCGGATGGAACAGATTTCATATGAAACAGGGCTCCCAACACAGAGTTACCTCTGATTTGGTAACACAAGGTCAAAATCACAATCACTGTTTTGCAGAATTTATAGGGTCGGACTCAACAGATAATAGGGTTGGAAATTGAATTCCAAAATTTTCAAATTATGAGTCAAACGAAATATTTTCAAGTCTAGTTTCAAATAAAATCAGTTTGGTACAAATCAAAATTTTCAACAGGGAGTTATAGGCATTTTAGTATCGATAGGTCAGAAATCTTGAACTCTGTTTTACAGCGTCTATAGTCTCATTTGAAAAAAATGTTTGGGTAAGTATTCGGTGTCCAAATTCTACAAAATCAGTGTCAAAAGAAAGACATAAGAGTCTAATTACAAACAAAATAGTTCCTGCCTGAATTCACATTTTGTGATAAAACTTATAGCCGAAACAGTGTATAGGGGTCAGTATACCGAAAATATTTCAGAATCCATGGTTTTAAGTCCAAAGAGAGACATATCAGTTTCTAAATAGAAATCTTCTAATTTATTTTGAATCAACATAAAAACAGAGTCTAATACTTCTGTAGGATGGGGTTAGAACACTTGCCTTTGAAAATTTTGACCCGAAGTGAAAAGATTAAAACAAGAACCCCAAAAGCCCCAATTTTTGTTTCTCTTCTTCTTCTTCTTCTTCATTCTTTCTTTCTTTCCCTGATCACCCACGAGCTGCCTTCTTTGCTTCCTTAAGAACGAAGGCAGAGAAGCTTAAGCGGTGGGATTTGTCATTTGGTGCATTTTGCAGATTAGTCCTTGTATTTATCATATTCACGATTAGGTCCTTAGGGTTTACATATAGGTCCTCAGATTCTTTTTTTTTTTTTTTGAACAGATCTCCCAAATCTTAAAAATAAGTTACCTCTAATCCATACTCTATTTCTTTTGTCAATTAAAATAGATGCTTACATTATCCTCAAAAATTTATACGAACATTCGGAAATGAGGGGTGTTACACTCTCCCCCCCTTAAAAGAAAATTTTAGTCCTCTAAATTTATCGTACCTCTATTCGATGAAAAGACGAGGATACACCTTTTTCATTTCCTCTTCTAGCTCCCAAGTTGTCTCCGCTCTAGAATGATGTCTCCAAATTACTTGAACCAGTGGAATGACCCGATTCCTTAGAACTTTTTCTTTCTTATCAATAATCTGAATAGGCTCTTCCACATAGGATAAATCTTTATCGATCTCCACCAGCTCATACTTAATGATGTGAGAAGGGTCATACATATACTTTCTAATCATCGAGACATGAAATATATCATGGACATGGCTCAATGCTGGTGGTAAGGCAATCCTGTAAGCGACAGAACCAACCCTCTCAAGAACCTCAAAAGGTCCAATAAATCTTGGGCTTAATTTTACTTTCTTCCCAAACCTTATAATGCCTTTGGAAGGGGAGACTTTTAAGAATACAAAATCTCCGATTTCAAACTCAATATCTCGCCTTCTATTGTCGGCATAACTCTTTTGACGACTCTGAGCAGTTTTTAGCCTTTTTCTTATAACTTGAATTTTCTCGGTAGTTTCTTGTACCTTGTCCGGTGCTAACAGCTTTCTGTCACCAACTTCCTCCCAACATATAGGTGTTATGCACTTTCGCCCATATAAAGCTTCATAAGGAGCCATCTGATTACTTGAATGATAACTATTATTATACGTGAACTCAACAAGTGAAATATCCTTATCCCATTCACCTTTCCAATCCATAACATAGGCTCTAAGCAAATCCTCAAGTGTTTGAATTGTTCTTTCTGACTAACCATCAGTCTGAGGATGATATGCAGTACTAAACTTAACTTTAGTGCCCATCGACTCCTGCAATCTTCTTCAGAATCTAGAGAGAAATCTGGAGTCTCTATCAGAGATAATCTCCTTTGGAATACCATGAAGTCTTACTATTTCATTAACATATAAATCTGCAAGTCTATCAAGCGAATAAGTCATATTAATCGGTAGGAAATGTGCAGATTTTGTTAACCTATCAATGATAACCCAAATAGCATCATGCTTTTTAGAGGTTCTAGGTAGTCCTGAAACAAAATCCATAGTAATGCATCCCCATTTCCATTCAGGAATATCTAAAGGTTGTAACAACCCTCCAGGTCTTTGGTGTTCTACTTTGATTTGCTGACAAGTCAAACATTTTGAAACATACATTGCAATTTCCTTCTTCATGCCTTCCCACCAATAATGACTTTGAAGATCTCTATACATCTTAGTGCTCCCAGGATGTATGGTGTACTTTGAAGTATGACTTTCCTTTAGGATTTGATTCTTGATATCTGGTTCATTTGGTACACATACACTCTCCCCAAATCTCAATAGACCATCCTTTGAAACTTGAAATTGTGGCTTCAATTCCTTTTCTACTTCATTCCTCAAGTAGATTAAATGTGGATCTCGTAATTGTCCTTCCTTAATTTGTTGAATAAGATCGGATTGCATTTGAATGGAGGCCATCAATATCATCGAGTCTTGCTCTTTCCTCAAAGCTTTCAAATCAAAATTTTCTTCTAATAACTTCCATTGCTTCACAACCAGACTAGCCATAAAACTTGTAGATTTCCTACTAAGTGCATCAGCTATAACATTGGCTTTGCCCGGGTGATAACTGATGGCACAATCATAATCCTTCAGAAGTTCTATCCATCTTCGCTGCCTCATGTTTAACTCTCTCTGAGTGAAAATATATTTTAAACTCTTGTGATCAGTAAAGATTTCAAACTATCGACCATACAAATAATGTCTCCAAATCTTTAGAGCAAAAATAATTGCTGCCAATTCCAAATCATGAGTTGGATAATTCAATTCATAACCTTTAAGTTGCCTAGAAGCATAAGCAATTACTCTCCCTTCCTGCATCAAAACACATCCTAGGCCCTTTCTTGAAGCATCAGTATAAACTACAAATCCCTCACTACCACTTGGAATAGTGAGAATAGGGGCACTAGTCAATCTTCTTTTTAACTCTTGAAAGCTTTGCTCACAGTCATCACCCCATACAAATTTCATATTCTTCTTAGTGAGTTTGGTGAGAGGTTGAGCAATTCGAGAAAATCCCTCCACAAATCTCCTGTAATAACCTGCCATGCCCACGAAACTTCTAACCTCTGTTACATTTGTTGGTACTTCCCATTCAACTATAGCTTCTATTTTCTTTGGATCAACAGATATACCCTCCCCTGAAATCACATGACCTAAGAAAGCAACTTCATTCAACCAAAATTCACATCTGTTGAACTTCGCATATAACTTCTTTTCTCTTAGTATGGACAATACATCTCTCAAGTGTTCCTCATGCTCCTGATTACTCTTTGAATACACCAATATGTCATCAATAAATACAATTACACAGATATCCAAAAGCGGTTGAAATATCCTATTCATTAGTTCTATAAAAGCTGCAGGGGCATTTGTCAGACCAAAAGGCATCACTAAGAATTCATAATGACCATATCGAGTTCTGAAAGCTATTTTTGAAATATCCTCCTCCTTGATCTTCAACTGATAGTAACCTGACCTCAGGTCAATCTTAGAGAATACTTGTGCACCCTGCAGTTGATCAAACAAATCATCAATTCTAGGTATGGGATATTTGTTTTTGATGGTCACCTGATTCAACTGTCTATAATCAATACAAAGCCTCAATGTTCCATCCTTCTTCTTCACTAATAGTACCGGAGCACCCCATGGAGATACACTGGGTCGTATGAAACCCTTATCTAATAATTCTTGTATTTGCTTCTTTAACTCTTCTAGCTCGAGTGGTGTCATTCTGTAGGGAGGCTTAGATATTGGGGTTGTACTGGGAACTAGATCAATAGCAAATTCACCCTCTCTATCTAGAGGTAAACCAGGCAAGTCATCTGGAAATACATCAGGGAATTCTTTGACCACTGAAATTTCATCTAGGTGGGTTTCCTGATTTGAATGCTCCTTTACACACACCATATAACAAAAACAACCTTTCTGCATAAGACGATAAACTTGAAGTGTTGATATCAAGCAAGGAGGCAAATCATGCTTAATGCCCTCAAAGAAAAATATAGGCTGATCTGGTATGCAGAAATAATTATTTTTTTGTTACAATCAATACTAGCGTGATGAGAAGATAACTAATCCATGCCAAGTATAATATCAAAACCCTGGATCTCTGGGAGAATCAAATCAGTAAGGAGTTCGTGGTCTCCAATAGAGATCAAACAAGATGGGTAGACCAAGTTTGTAGCCAATGAATCTCCAACAGCAGTTGTTATATATAACATTTAATCTAGGGGTTTAGGTAGAATATCCAAGTGACAAGCAAAGTATTGTGAGACAAAAGATAAGTTGGAGCCGGGATCAAACAAAACTTTTGCATTTCTTTTAGAAACATGAAGAATACCTTCCACCACTGATTTAGAAGCTTTAGAATCTTATTCAGTGATAGCGTACACTCTAGCATGGACTGAGGGTCTAGGAGACAGTGGCTCTTTCTTCCTATTCAGTGGGCAATCTCTTATTTGATGACCTAGCTTTCCACAACCAAAACATGCTCCAATCACCCGAAAACACCGACTTGTTTCATGATTTAATCCGCATTTTGCACATAACTGAGTCCTCCCCAATGGTTTCCTTTTCTCAAATCCAGATGTCTTAAACCTCTTGTTACTAGCTTCATATTCATTTTCTCTCCTGCTTTTGCCAGTAAATTTGTCCCTTTTGTCCTTGCCAATGATTTCTTGAATTTCCTCCATGTCTCTTTCAATTTTCAAAGCTCTTTCCACCGTATCAGCATATGTTTGTAATTTTAAAGCTGACATTCAGCTTCTTATTGCTGGCCGCAATCCCCTTTCAAACCTTCTTGCCTTTCTGGATTCATCATCAGTCATATGTGTGGCAAACCTGGAGAGCTTAGTGAATTTAGATTCATACTTTGTAACCGTCATACTTCCCTAGATAAGATTCAAGAACTCCAATTCTTTTTGCTCTCTCATGCAATCTGAAAAATATTTGTCGTTAAACTTTTCTTGAAATAACTTCCAAGTCATTGGCTCATGTTTGATTTCAGACATCCTCTTAATCATTCTCCACCAGTGTTCAGCTTCTCCTTCCAGCATAAAGGTGGCAAGAAAAACCTTTCGTTCATTAGAGTAACTTAAGGCATCAAATATTTTCTCTATCTGCATCATCCATCGTTCCGCCACCATTAGATCAGACTCACCACTGAAACTAGGAGGACTAAGCTTCTTAAACTGTCCAATTCCCAACCCCGTCTGGTTTCATGTCTCTGTCCCATCATTATTTCCTTATTGGACAGGTTGTTGTTGTTGTTGCATCACTTGTGCCATAGTCTCCAAAGTCCGCATAATATCACTCAATTGATCAGCAGTAGATGCAACAGGAGAATCAGATGATCTCGTCATCCTCGCTTCCTAAAACATCAAAAGAACATTTTCTTTGATCAATCTCTAATGACAGTCAATAAACCTCAAATAAAGAAAATATTCTTAGTGATTCTCAAATCATGCTCTGATACCACCTTTGTCACGCCCCCACAAAATATATCGATAATATTTAAAATTTTCATCACAACTAACCCTGGATCCGAACACACATTTGAGGTCACTAAGAAAACATTCAGATCAAAATTTTCACTTCTATAATCTACCAATTCATAACCCTGTGCAATTCATAAATATAGCACACATCACTCGATAATTCATACAATCTGAACTCAACTCATCAAAATAAAAACCACAGTGTAAATCCACAAGTGGGGAATTCTATGCAGTCACCACAATCATCGATTTACCATAAGTTCATATCATTACACGAATTTAATTTAACATTCCAAAACCCTATACATGAGGGATCCATTAACTTACACAAAATCCACAGGTTTAGATTCATAGTCACATTTCATTAGATGCAAGGTAGCTTATACACAACTACATATATGCTAACAAAAGTTCTGCCCAACGTCTTCTAAACTTTCCACTGCCTCAGCCCATTCTTAACATTTAAGCAAGCGATACGCTATCCTGAAAATTTTATCAACAAATGGGGTGAGCATAAAGAGCTCAGCAAGTGACTAACATATCCATATCAAAATAGTACAATTCCCAAAGAGATACAGTTTCAAAACACAAAGCAGAATATACGATTTCGTAGACATAATATCATTAGGAGTAGAATCACAATTTGTCCTTTAAATCATGCATATTTGGTTCCTGACAGATGGAGCATAGAGTAATTTGGAGCATATCAGAAACAAAGGAAACATATCGGAGCTTATCAATGGCATATAAAATGTTTCGAAGCATATCAACGGCATATGGAACATTTCAAAGCAAAATCATCAGTGAATGAAGCATTTTAGAGCATATAGGTACACATATCGTACAAGAGCTCAAACGTCGTCCTTGACGTTGCAATCATATCAAACATATAGAGGGTTTAGTGGGATCTCAGTTAGAATGTGATTCATCCATTTCTAAATGACCACCTGACAAAAGTCTCCCACGTTTGGGAGCTCCATCCACCCACGTCTAGGTGAAGTCAAAGGGGACCGGTAGAGCATCGCAGGCTCTAATCACATACCCACATAGCGGGCAACAAGCGCATAACCTTTACCATTTCTGGCAAAGGTCCAGAATATCCCACATAACGGGACCCCACATAGCGGGCAAATAGCGTATACCCTTTACCATTTCTGGCAAAGGTCCAGACAATCCCACACACCAGAGTACAAAAGGGCAGTTTCAACAATAAGTAGCATATATCGGAAGCACACGCGGAACAACGAAGCTTACATGTGTCTTTTTTAAGAACAAATGACGCAAGGACACAAATCTCTCACAAATGTATTCATTTTAGAAAGGAAAATGGAAGCAAGAGTGTACAGGGAATCCAATTATAGTTAGCTCAATTCAAATAAGAAGGCTGGACGAATTCAAGTATCCAAAGGAATGGAACAGAATACGCGAAATCGACCAAAGCTCGATTTCGGACAGAATTCCAGTGGCACATCAAACAAATATTTCAGAATAACAATTATGCTCCAATACCCATAAGAAAACTATGGTCGAACCATATATCAATCTATATTCGGATGGAACAGATTTCATATGAAACAGGGTTCCCAACACCGAGTTACCTCTGATTTGGTAACACAAGGTCAAAATCACAATCACTGTTTTGCAGAATTTATAGGGTCGGACTCAACAGATAATAGGGTTGGAAATTGAATTCCAAAATTTTCAAATTATAAGTCAAACGAAAGATTTTAAAGTCTAGTTTCAAATAAAATCAGTTTGGTACAAATCAGAATTTTCAACAAGGAGTTATAGGCATTTTAGTATCGATAGGTCAGAAATCTTGAACTCTGTTTTATAGCGTCTATAGTCTCATTTGAAAAAAATGTTTGGGTAAGTATTCTGTGTCCAAATTCTACAAAATTGGTGTCAAAAGAAAGATATAACAGTCTAATTACAAACAAAATAGTTCCTGCCTGAATTCACATTTTGTGCTAAAACTTATATCCGAAACAGTGTATAGGAGTCAGTATACCGAAAATATTTCAGAATCCATGGTTTTAAGTCCAAAGAGAGACATATCAGTTTCTAAATAGAAATCTTCCAATTTATTTTGAATCAACATAAAAACAGAGTCTAATACTTCTGTAGGATGGGGTAAGAACACTTTCCTTTGAAAATTTTGACCCGAAGTGAAAAGATTAAAGCAAGAACCCCAAAAGCCCCAATTTTTGTTTCTCTTCTTCTTCTTCTTCTTCTTATTTTTCTTTCTTTCTTTCTTTCCCTGATCACCCACGAGCTGCCTTCCCTGCTTCCTTAAGAACGAAGGCAGAGAAGCTTAAGCGGTGGGATTTGTCATTTGGTGCATTTTGCAGATTAGTCCTTGTTTTTATCATATTCACGATTAGGTCCTTAGGGTTTACATATAGGTCCTCAGATTCTTTTTTTTTTTTTTTGAACAGATCTCCCAAATCTTAAAAATAAGTTACCTCTAATCCATACTCTATTTCTTTTGTCAATTAAAATAGATGCTTACATTATTCTCAAAAATTTATACGAACATTCGGACATGAGGGGTGTTACAAACTTGCCTTTCAAAGATTTCAATCCGAAGATCCAAAGAAGGTGCTAGCCCAAATCCTTCTACTTTTCCTTCCTGTCCTCTCTCTGTTTCATTTTGTGCTCCCGTTTTCTTCCTTTCTTCGCAACTACACCACGTGTCGAACATCGAGGCACAGTCACCTGCTCTCTCTTACTCTCATTCCTTCTTTTTCTTTCCCAAACGCAGCTGCCACAATCGCAGCCCCTTCCACCGCACTACCTTCCTTCCTCCTCTTCTTTCGCAGACACAGCTGCTGCATACGCAGTCGCTGCCGCTGTGGCCACAATCCCTTCCGCAGCCCCTTTTTCCCCCTTTCCTTTCCTTTCTTTTCTTTCCCAGCTGCAACTGCCGCAGTCGCAGTCGCAACCATGGCCGCAGCCACCACAGCCGCAGCCTTTTCTTTCTCCCCTGCTCTATTTCCTCTCCTTCTCTTCCAACTGCAGCTACCACTACCACTGCTGCCTCTCCTTCTCCTCTTCCTCTCTTCTTCCCTTTTCCTTTCTCTTCTTCTTTCTTTCCTTCTCTTCTTTCCCAACTGCACGGTTGCAGTCGCAGTCTCAACCGCGGCCACAACCTCTTCTTCCTCCCCTACTCATCTTCCTCTCCTTCTTCTCTTCCAACTGCAGCTGCCATCGCAGCAGCCGCAGCCCCTTCTCTTCCCCTTCTCTTCTTCCTCCCCTTACCTTCTTCCTTCCTCTTCCTCTTTCCCTGCCACAACTGCAGCTGCCACAACCGCAGCCGCAGCTACTTCTTTCCCTTCTCCTCTTCCTCCTCCTTCCTTTCTTCTTCTTCTCTTCTTCTCCTTCCTCCCCTTCTTCTCCCCGATGAACAGCACCTCCTTTCCTCTGTTTCCTCCTGCAGGAAACAGAGGTGCCACCTCTTCACCCGCTTCTACTTCTTCTCTTCTTCCTCACCATCTCTTCCTCTCCTTCTCTTCCAGCTGCAGCTTCCACCGCCGCAGTCGTACATCCTCCTTTCCCTTCTCTTCTTCTTCTCCTCTTCTACTTCCCTCCTCTGTTTCCTCTGCAGGAAACAGAGGTATCACAACCTCTTCTCCTGCTTCCTCTTCCTCTTCTTTTCCTCTTCTTCTTCTTCTCCTTTTCGAACGCCCCACACCTCTCCTCTGTTTCCACCTGCAGGAAATAGAGGTGCTGCAGCCCTAGCTGCTGCCACCTCTCGCTCCTCTCCCTCTTCCCTCTCTTTTCCCTCTTCTTCTCCTTCTCTTCTTCTCCTCTTCCTTTTTTTCCTCCCCAACGCCACACACCTCCTCGCTGCAGCCTTGCCGCAGCTATCCTCCTCTCTTCTTCTTCTTCTTCTTCCCTTCTCCTCCCCAACGCCCCACACATCCTCTCCTCTTTTTCCACCTGCAGGAAACAGAGGTGCAGCAGCCCTAGCTGCTGCTGCTGCCTCTCACTCTCCTCTCCATCTTCCCTCTCTTCTTCTTCTTTTCTTCTCTTCTCCCTCTTCCTCCTCTCTTCTTTTCCCTCTTCTTCTCTTCTCCCTCTACTTCTCTTCTTCTTCTCCCCTCGCCCCATCGCTTCTCTCTGTTTCTCGAAGAAACAGAGACTCGAAGAAACAGAGAGAGCGTGGGAGGTAGTGGGATAAAACCGAAATTTTCGGTTTTCTTTATTTTTTCTTTTTACAACTTAATAGTTTAGTCCTTGAAATTTCTATATTTACATATAGGTCCTCCGATTTATAAATAAATCTTTATTAATAATTTTCAAAAGTGAGGGATATTACAGAGGTGGAGTACATTGCTGCATCAGATGCAGCAAAGGAGGGCGTCTGGGTGAAGATGTTCATCACAGATTTGGGAGTCGTTCCGAATAGCGAGAAGTCGACTTCCTTATATTGCGATAACTTTGGGGCGATTACTCAAATAAGGGAACCCGAGTCTCATCAGAAGTGTTTTGAGGAGGTTCCAGCTTATTAGAGAGATCGTAACCCGAGGAGATGTAGCTGTGGAAAGAGTTCCATCTGAAGATAACATTGCAGGTCCACTAACAAAGCCGTTGTCTCATTTTGTCTTTGAGCATCACATGGGTCTGATGGGGATCAGACACATAGGTGATTGGCTTTAGGTCAAGTGGGAGATTACTAGTCATAGGTGCCCAGCAAGCCAATCACGTGAGTGATGGCACGTGTGACTTGATACAGAATCTTTTTGCTTATTATATTTTGGCGTATATCACTCTATAACTATTGCATAAATGCATATATATATTGTGATGTCCTTGGATTTGTGCAATGGGAATCGGATCGTGATACGATCACGATAATGAGATCGATTCACCTTCAAACACATATCCTAAATAATCCCGATCATAGGTTACTCGAGAAGGACATCGTGATAACCGGATAGACTGGTGTGCTGTATACCCGTCCATTTGATGGATGCAGCTAGTCTCATAGCTGCTCATGTATGGACACTAGGGATACAGTACAGGTGCTCATTGGAGAATGAGTTCACTGATTGATCCGCTTACGGAATGCTGGATGGTTGATGATGCCTTATTGTCAGATAGCGATTCCGTAGTCCTAGTGGTGTATCTGGTCCTTAGACTTGAGACACCAAGGATGTCTTGTATGAGTGCTCCACTCTTTGATACCAGACTTATAGGTTTGGCTGTCCCAGATCTAGTACAGCTGGTCATTGGGAGTGGTAGTCGACCTTACGAGGGCTATTGAGTGTCGATAGAGGATCATCCACTCTCGGCGTCATGAGAGGAATATCCCATGTGTTCTTGCTCAGACAAATCCCTGGCCAGGGTCATTCGGGGTGAGAGAGAAAGAGTTCTCCGGGAGAATCTGATTAGAGAGAGACTCGAGTGGAAACCGTATGGGTCTGACAACACCATGCTCGATATACGGTCTTTGGGATACTAGATGGATGAGGGACTATAGGTATATGGTAACTGAGGACAGATAGGTCCAATGGATTGGATTCCCCTGTATCGTCTGGGGACTACGGCGTAGTGGCCTAGTACGTCCGTAGTCGATGAGTCGAGTGAATTATTACAAAGATAATAATTCACTGAGTTAGAAGGAGTTCTGATAGGTATGACTCACGGCCAGCTCGATATTGGGCCTAGAGGGTCACACACATATGGTAGGCATTGCGATGAGTAGAGGTTCGGATATGAGATATCCGATGGAGCCCTTGTCTTATTGGATGCAGATCCAATACCCACTAGGGAAGGACCCATTAGGGTTTGACACGGGATCTCTATAAATAGGAGGGATTCACAGCCTCATAGGCTAGAGTCTTTGCTTGCCTTTCCTATTCTCCTCTCCCTCTCCACCTCATAGTAGGCCTGGAGTTTTGAGGAGCGTCGTTGCAACCCTGCTATGTGGATCACCGCTAGAGAGGAGGACGCTTGACCTCCTTCACCCTCTCCTAAGGATCTGCAAGGAAACAGGGATATACGATCACCCTAGGTAACACAATCTCTATACGCAGTTTTGTGTTTTGCGGATTTTGCGCACCCATCTTCGCACGACGACGAACATCTTTTTGGGAATCGGGGATTTTTGTTTTCTTGTTCTTCTGCTGCGCATATGATGTCGCCCCCCAATGATTTCCCAACACGATGAACTTCTCGGCGAGTCTTCCAATGAGCTTCTAGCGAACTCTCGACCAACTCTCGGCTAGTCTTCCAGCATGCTTCCAATGATCTCCCGACGAGCTTTCGACGAATCTTCTAGCGTGCTTCTAGTGATCTTATGATGATGAACTCTTAGCGAGCTCCCGGTATATCATCTGAGTCTTCGACTCTGGCTCATCATCTGCTTTACTACACCTTACTATTGTCGTAATCAATCCTGCACACTTATCTCAACACACTTATCTCAACACTTAGATCAAATAATTTGCCAATTGATTTCATCATCAAAATATGAGATTCAACATGCAGGTGGTCGACAAGCAGCAGCCAGCCGCTTTCGGGCACTGTGCTTGAGGGCAGAGGTGCCATGGGGCTGCGGCACCTGCGGTTGTTGCACCCACAGTGGCGCCCACCTACAAGGGCGGCGCCACCCGCGGGGTCCCCCTGCATTGGCCGCAGCCGATAGGGTGGCGATGGCGGCGACAACACAGAAGGGGAGAGGGTTAGGGTTTTTAGATAAAAGGATAGTTTTGCCGCTTAAAATTTTAGAAATTCCATGTTTCTCTTTTCTATCCAAAATATAAAAATACCCTTCATAATTCAAAAAATTCCCTACATATCTCTGATTTTAGAAAATATTAATTAATTAAAAGATTTAATTGATTATTATTTTATTATTATCTAATAGTCCTACATATTGATGATTTATTCATGTGATGTATAATGTGTGGATGGATGATCATTGACCGTGTGATATGTGTACTTGTGATTATTATTATTGGGGCCTGCGAGCCTCCATTATATTTCTCATTTATTGTCGGGCCTGCATGCCTATGATTAAGTTGTAATAACATAGTGGGACCCACGAGACGGATGGTCGTAATGCATGGAGATGTGTCAAGAAGCTGACGGAACCGATGCACTACTGCAAGCAAAAATCTTGATGTGAGTGATTAGGCCCACTAGTTCGGGCCTGATCACATTAGGTTGTGGTCTATGATCATATGGTGTAATTGCTCATGTGATGTGTGATTGTTTATACACCTACTATATATATATATTTATGTATATATATATATGTATGTATATATATATATGTATATATATATATATGTTTATATATATATGTATATGTATGTATATATATGTATATATATATATATATGTATATATATATATGTATATATATATATATATGTATATACATACACATATACACACATATATATATATATATATATATATATATATATATATATATGTATATATATATATACATATATGTATATATATATATACATATATATACATATACATATATATACATATACATATATATACATATACATATATATATATGTATATACATATATATGCATATACATATATATATATGTATATGTATATACATATATATATAAATATATACACATATATATATACATGCGATGTAGATATATATTAAATATATATGTGTGTGACATCTCATATTAGAAGACCAAATCAAAGAAATCCCTCTCTCGACAATATTAAGTCGGTAAACGTGAGGCAATTAGATTAACCACATGGCCTTCCATTGTAATAGGTAGGGACCGATTCTCAGTGTAGGTTAAGTTGGCCGAGTCCCTCGAGGCTCACTTATATCGTGATTCGCTATCTTACCTACGACATAGATATGTCACCAGTGACCTGAGGACATGGTATATTTCGTCGAGTCCCTCGAGCGTATATCATCGAATCAGACTCATCTTCTAATGATGGTGTTGACTTAACCGAACATCATAGTTGGTCGAGTCTCTCGAGACCATGGTGATTCGAAGGCTGAATAGGATGGGAATCACAATGAGTTATGATCGGCAAGAGTTACCTACCTTTTGGGCTTAGTGAGATTAGTCGAGTCCCTCGAGGTTACACTAAAACGTTGATTGGATCCCGATCCCCACTAGAAGATTGTTAGAGACTTCTGTTTCATGTGCTAAGGGTGTCGCGTGACTCACTAGTAAAATAGTGGGAGCATATTAAGATAGAAGTCTATATCTTGATTATTTAATTTTTTATAAAGTCTGCATGTTATTTATTTCTGCTACAACTTTATTTCAAAAAATATCGCTTTTAAATCCCTTACGTGGCATACTTGATGTCAACTGTCTCATTGGTCCAAATTATACAGATTGGCTCCATAACTTTTGAATTGTTCTCACGATGGAGAAAATCACGTATGTCCTTGATACAATGATGCCTACGCTCGAGGAAGGGGCAAGTGAGGATGAGATCACTTGCTACACGAAGTACATTGATGACTCAACTCTTGCTCAGTATTACATGTTGGGCTCCATGGCTCCTGAGTAGCAGAGACAACATGAAAAGATAGATGCCAGATCAATTCTCCTATAAGTCCACAAACTGTTTGAGAAATAGAGAAGGACTCAATAATATGAGATATCGAAGAGCCTATTTCATACTAGGATGACTAAGGGGACACTAGTTTAGAACCATATCCTATAGATGATTGAGTGGATAGAGAAACTCATAGGTCTAGGAATGGTCCTAGAGGATAACCTGTGTGTGGATCTTGTGCTTCAGTTCCTACAAGATTCCTTTTCACAGTTCATAATAAATTTTATTATGAATAAGCATGAGGTGACTCTCCTAGAGCTCCTTAATATGTTGAGGGAGGCAAAGAGCACTATCAAGAAAGAGAAGCCAGTTCTCTACAATGGTAAGACTAGAAAGAAAAGAAAAGCAGAAAAATCCCTTAAGAAGGGTAAGGAAGGGCAGACCAGGTAAAGCAAAGGTTGCTAAGAAAGACCCGGTATAGGACAAAGGCCAGTGCTTCCACTGCAGAAAAGATGGGCACTAGAAGAGGAACTACAAAGAGTACCTTGCAGAGAGGGCTAAACAGAAGCTTGAAGAAGCTTCAGGTATATTCATGATCAATCTCCAATTGTTAATTTTTTGTGATAGTGCATTGGTATTGGATACTAGTATTACTTATCACATTTATGATTTGTTGTAGATTATGACAAAACTAAGGCGATTGGCGAGAGGAATATTACATAATAGTTTGATTATGTTAAATATTGCTCCATATATCATGAACATAAGTGTGTCCAAAAGGATACGAGATGAGGTGAACAATGCATACTAGTGGCATTGTAGGCTAGGTCACATCCATGAGGAAAGGATTCAAAAGTTGTTAAAGGATAGATATCTAGATCCATTCGACTATGAGTCATATGCAACTTATAAGCTTTGCCTTCGTGGAAAACTAACAAACTCTCCCTTTAGTGGAACTAGAGAAAGAGCCACTGAGATGTTGGAACTCATACATAGTGATGTATGTGGACCCATGTCAACTCATGTCATTGGTGATTACTCCTACTTTTATACTGATGATTTCTCAAGGTATGGATATGTGTACTTAATAAAATACAAGTCCGAGGCCTTTGAGAAATTTAAAGAGTATAAGAATGAAGTGGAGAACAAGACTAGAAAGAGTATCAAGACTCTTCGATCAGATCGAGGAGGTGAGTACTTAAGTACAAAGTTTATCCAGTTCTTCAAGGACTATGAGATTCTATCACAATGGACACTTTTTTATACACCTCAACTAAATGGTGTATCTGAAAGGAGGAATCGTACATTGTTAGATATGGTACGGTCCATAATGAGTTTCACTGACCTACCCATCTCATTCTGGGGATATGCTCTAAAGACCACAACTTACCTTCTGAACAGAGTTCTAGCTAAGTCGGTAGTGTCTACACCATATGAGATATGGAAAGGGAAGAAGCCTAATCTTAAGGTTGTTAAGATTTGGGGCTGCCCTACCTACATTAAAAGACATAACCCTAATAAATTGGAATTAAGGATGGAGCGATTCTAGTTCATGGGATACCCTAAGGAAACTTATGGGTATTATTTCTATCATCTCGAGGACTAGAAAAGTCTTTATAGCCAAGAGAGCAGTATTCCTTGAGAAAGAACACATTCCTGGTAGAGATAGTGGGAGCATAATAGAGTTGAGCGAGGTTAGAGAACCTAGCTCAAGCACCACTCTACAACCTGAGTCTATTTAGGTACCTAACACGTAAGTTCCAACTTTATATAGGTTCGACAGAATATCCTATCCTCTTGAGAGATATGTGGGACATATTGGAGGAGAGGATGTTGAGAATATTAATCTTCAGACCTACGAGGAGGCTATTATGAGTATAGACTCTGGGAAGTGGCAAGAAGTCATGAATTCTAAGATAGATTCCATGTACTCTAACAAGGTTTGGAATCTAGTTGATGTGCCCGAGGGTATTGTACCTATCGGTTGCAAGTGGATCTTTAAGAAGAAGATCAGAGTAGATGGAAAGGTATAGACCTATAAACCAAGGCTAGTGGCTAGGGGGTATCGTCAAAGGTAAGGTGTTGACTATGACGCACCTGTAGCTATGCGAAAATCCATCCGAATTCTTTTGGCTATTGCAGCACACTATGATTATGAGATCTGGCAGATGGACGTGAAAATCACATTCCTCAATGGCAACCTCGAGGAGGTGGTGTATATGATACAGTTAAGGGATTCGTATCCAAGGACTGCCCAAGGGATTCATGTCTAGACACTTCTCTATGAAGGATATAGGGAAAGCATCCTATATCTTAGGGATTCAGATCTATAGTGATAGATATAAGAGGATGCTTGGCCTGTCCCAATCCAGGTACATAAGCACTATTGTTAAAAGGTTTGGCATGAAAAATTTTAAGAGAGGTCTCATACCGATGAGACATGGGATATCGCTTTCTAGGAGTATGTCCCCAAAGACTTTTGAAGAAAGAGTGAACATGGATAGGATACCTTATACCTCATCGATAAGATCTATCATGTATGCCATGCTGTGTACTAGGCTTGATATAGTGCATGCTTTGAGTGTCATAAGCAGGTATTAGGTGGATCCAAGCTTAGAGCACTGAAAAATAGTAAAGTATATCCTTAAATACTTGAGAAGGACTAAGGGTCTTTTACTAATATATAGAGGTAGTATCCTTAGGGTTGAAGGCTACGCAGACTCGAGTTTTTAGTTTGATGTCGATGATAACAAGTCGAATTTACTTGAATGGAGGAGTAGTGTGTTGAAAAAATTACAAGCAAGATAGTACTATTGACTCGACCATGAAGGTAGAGTACATTGCTGTGGTAGAGGCAATAAAAGAGGGAGTATAATAAAGAAGTTCATCATAGATCTAGGAGTCGTGCTAGGTAGCAATGAGCTGATTCCCTTATAGTGTGACAATAATAGGGCGAGTGCTCAAGTGAAGGAACCCAGGTCTCATCAGGAATCTAAGTATATTCCGAGAAGGTTCCACCTGATTAGAGAGATCATAACCCGAGGAGATGTAGCAGTGGAAAGAGTTTCATCCAAAGATAACATTGCAAATTCACTAACTAAGCCATTATCTCATATTGTCTTTGAGCATGATAGGGGTATGATGGGGTTCAGATATATAGGTAATTGGCTTTAGGTTAAGTGGGAGATTACTAGTCATAAGTGTCCTACAAGCCAATCACATGAGTGATGGCTTGTGTGACTTGACACACAGCCTTTTTTTTTTGTGCTTATTACATTTTTGACATTTTATCACTTTCTATTGACTATTGTATATAAGCATGCATATATTTTGATGTCCTTGGATCTATGTAATAGGAATCATATCGTTATGAAACCACGATAATGAGATCGATTCGTCTTTAAACACAGATCCTAAATAATCCCAGTCATAGGTTACTCGAGAGGGATATCGAGATAACTGGACAGACTGGTGTCTTGTATACTCGAGAGCTAGAAGGAGTTCTGACAGGTATGACTCATGGCCAGTTCGATATTGGGACTAGAGGGTCACACAAATATGGTAGGCATTGTGATGAGTAGAGGTTTGGATATGAGATATCCGCCGAAGCCCCTATCTTATTGGATATCCAATAAGCCCCTAAATTATTGGATCCTATTGTTAGGACTCTAGTTGGGAGAGTCCTAATTGAGAGGGACATTCATGTAAAACTGTTAGGACTTTAGCTAGGAGAGTCCTAATTGAGAGGGACATTCTGTTATGACTCTAGTTAGGAGAGTCCTAATTGAGAGGGATATTCATGTAGGAGGTTTTTTCTTAGAGAAGAATTAGGAGTTGTAAGGGAATAGGAGTCTTGAGTAGGAGTCCTATTAGGAGTTGGTTAGAAGTAAGAGTCTTAAGTATGAGTCCTATTAGGAGTTAGGGTTTAGAAGCCCTATAAATAGTCATGTATTCCTCCTCTTTTCATAAGCAATAGATGAATCTTTTCTGCAGCCTTTGAGCAGCAACTTGGAGGGAGGAACCCCTATAGAGTTCCAAGGAGGCCGATCCCCTAAAAGAGATCAACCCCAAGTTTAGAATCTGCAAGGGTTCTAACACCTGGTATCAGAGCAGCGTTCTTGGCATCTCGCTGCCCTTCTACAGCCATCCATCAACCCTCCACAACCGTCCAAAGCAATTCTCACAATTGCTTAAAAGATCATCGTCGAATTCCGCCATCATCTCCACCACCACGGATCATCCTTTGATCTCCCCGTGAATTGCAACAGGTTCTGGTTTTCTACCTTACTACTGCTGCAATTTAGTTATCTTTATTTGAAAATCCCAAAAAAATTATTCCTATATTGCTGCATAAACTTTTCGTCATAAAGTTTTCATCTCTACGACGAAAGATACATTGCAGAATTCCAACCGTATAGCACTATCTGTTTGATCTTGCTATTATGTTTTTTCTATCCAAATCTCCACGAAATTTTATGACATCTTTGACACTTCCTAACAACAGATTTCCCTTTGGTTTTGTTAAAAATTTCTCAATATAAACCATTGATATTTTACATCTAATCTGCTATACTTGAAAATCTGCACCGTAAAATTTCAGCCACATAGCACTGATTGTTTGATCTTGATACTACGTTGTTTCTATCCAAATCTCTACGAAATTTTTATGATAGCTTTGACACTTCCTAATAGTAGATTTTCCTTTTGTTTCATCAAAAAATTCTCAATATAAACTTCTGATCTTTTACGTCCAATCTGCTATACTTAAAAATCTATTGTTGCCATCTATTTGCAATCTTTTTTGAATGAAATTTCTTATACACTTTATAGATCATCTTGGCTTCTATCTAAGATTGATCTATTGAGGTATTCATCTCTAAAACCGATTTTTGTGTTGCTATAAATTTTCATCGTAAACTGCTGAAATTTTTCGACGAGAATTCTGCTATGGCAACTTGCACCAATTTCCTTGCTATTATACTACCGAAATTTTCTTGATTAAATTAGTCATCCTTGCTGTCATATAAACTGTGATTTTGCTATCAATTCCCTCCTCAATTCTCTCAAGTTTTTGGTGGAAATTACGTCGAGAAACCGCTGTTTCTTCGACGACGATTCTGCTCTTACAAGACAGCACATACTTGCTGCAACTTCCACTGATTTCTCTCAAACCTTTGCTGCCATCTACCACAGATCCAAAACTTTCATCCACAGCCCTAAAACTCCACCAAACCACACCCTCAAACTGCATCCAAAATAGCCACAAAACAAGCCTAAATCGTAGCCTACATCCACTGATCCACCAACCCTTTCGACCATCACTTCTCTCAACCTATACATGCCTTTAACCTGACAACAAAAGAGAGATCTTAACATCATAAATTTGGAGGCATATACTATAGCATCTAAGGAGGCAATCGATGCTAAATTCGAAGCCTTGGAGGCGCGAATGGAGGATAAGATTCAGACGCTCTTTACCGAACTCAGATTGGGCCGACTACTAAGCCCGAAAAAATCATATCACGGAGAGAGCTTTGCCCAATCGCACCAGGCCCGAAGAGATGAGTTCCAAGGGAGGGGAGGCTCTATGATCGATCCCAACTATCCACGCATAAGGGTGGACTTCCCTAGATGGGAAGAAGGAGACCCGATTGGTTGGATCTTGCACGCGGAGCGATATTTTCGGTACCACAAAACCGCGGATGCATCTATGGTGAAAATTGCAGCTATACATCTTGAAGGGGATGCTATACAGTAGTTTGACTGGTTTGAACATACTTATGGAGTCCTTTCATGGCAACAATTCAAAGAAGGACTGCTGATCCGCTTCAAACCAACCGATTACGAGAATATTGACGGACAACTAGCAAAGATCCGACAAACCTCCACCATTCAGGAATACCAAACTAGGTTTGAAAGGTTATCTAATCAAACTCTTGATTGGTCTCAAAAATAGCTATTGAGGACCTTTATTGAGGGCTTGAAGCCGGAGATCCGAGGAGAAGTTAAAGCGCGACAACCGTACACGCTTATGGCAGCCATCTCTTTCGCACAACATCAAGAGGAGCAATTGAACCATGAAGCTCGAAGGACTAGGTTCACTCCTCAACCAGTAATATTGAAGCCCTTAGCCCCCCCTACTGTTGACCGAGTCCCTGCACCAAAAAGGTTGACAAGAGAAGAGCTTCAGGAGCGATCTGCGAAGGGGTTATGTTGGCATTGCGATGAGCCGTGGAGCCATGAGCATCGCTGTAGTAAAGGGAGACTTTTTATCATTGAACCTGTATAAGAAGAGGTCATTGAACATCCAGAAGAGATCATTGAACATAAAGAAGAAGATTTAGAAGAAGAGCCACAACCAACCGAAGTTACGGTACATGCACTAGCCGGCTACTCAAACCCGCAAATGATGAAAGTTGGAGGCCTTCTCAAACAACAACTGATCATTGTTTTCATCGACACGGGCAGCACTAATAATATCCTAAACAGTAAGGTTGCTATCCGAATGGAATTACCTATCGAAAATCGTTGCAGGTTTGATGTTAAGGTCACCGACAGACGGATTTTGAAGTGTGATCGTAGGCGCCCGTAGGAGAAACTATTGCTGCAGGACCAAGAGATAATTGCAGATTTCTTCCTTCTCCCTCTTGATGATCATGAGGCCATGCTCAGAATTAAATGGTTGACAACATTAGGTGATTTTTCTTGGAATTTTATGAAACTAATTATGAAATTTTACAGTAAGGAGAAACAGGTGATACTGCACTGGAAACGTGGGGGCGACGTAACGATGATTTGCACACACCAAATGAAGAAGGTTTTGCATAAAGCATGCAGTGGCTTTTTGGTACAACTTGAGCAGATATATTTGATGAACTACGCAACCTACCTCTTACTCGTCGGCATGATCATTGTATAACGATTCTTCCAGGCCAATCTCCAGCAAATGCTCAGCCATATCAGTATCCACATCTCCAGAAGGATGAAATAGAAAGGATTGTAAAAGATATGCTCAAAACAAGAGTTATTCGGCCATGTTGTAGCCCCTACTCTTCACCGGTGCTCCTCATACGAAAGAAGGATGGAATATGGCGATTATGTGTTGATTACCGAAATCTCAATGGCATAACCATCAAGGATAAATACTCTATTCCAGTAGTAGATGAGTTGCAAGATGAAAGGGAGCACAAATCTTCACAAAGCTGGACCTTCGATCCGGGTATCATCAAATACGAGTATGCGAAGAAGACATACCGAAAACCACCTTTTGAACACACAATAACCACTATGAATTTTTACTTTCTTCAAAAGAAGGTGGAATATCTTGGGCATATCATATCAGAGGAAGGTGTGGCAGTAAACCCCTTCAAAATTGGAGCAATGCAAAATTGGCTGACCCCGAGGAACATAAAATTGTTACATGGCTTTCTGGGTTTAACAGGCTACTACTGCAAGTTCGTGAAAAACTATGGAGAGATCAGTGCACCACTTACTTCCTTTTTGAAAAAAGATGTCTTCCAATGGTCGGACAGAGCCTCCGTTGCCTTCAACAAACTTAAGGCAGCCATGACGACGACGCCGGTGCTAACACTACCAGATTTCAACCTGTTGAATCTCGGATTTTGATGATGAAGTCAATTGTCATTTGTTATCTAATCTATGTGTTGAGATAAGTGTGCAGGATTAACTACGATAAGAGTAAGACAAGCAGCAGGTGTTGCGCCGGAGTCAAGATCAGGATCACGTTGGGAGTTCGAGAGTTCGACGGAAGTTCGGACGGTCGTCGGAGGTTCAGCGAGAACAGATCCGAGAAGTCCAGAAGCTTGCCAAGCGAAGCTCGTCGGAACTCGCCAAGTGGATCGTCGCAAAGTCCAAGAGTATGCCGGATGTCCGCAGAAGGATCACCGAGGGTTATCGGTTGATCGACGGAAGTTGGCCGGAAACTCGCCGGAAGAAGCGATTGACGCATCGGAGCAAAGCTGCAGAAGTTGTCTTAAGAGTTAATCGTAGTTAGCATGATGATTAAGCATGAAAATGGGAGGTGATCCCATTAGCTTAATCTTGGGGCAATTGGGCCCCTGAAAAGATTCAAAGTGGGCCGAATGGAGTGAACCATTCGGACCCTGATTGCACCAGGAGGTGCAACCGCCCTAGCCAGGAGGTGCAACCGCCCCAGCCAGGAGGTGCAACCGCCTGGGCTGTGGGGTTGGGAGGTGCAACCGCCCCAGCCAGGAGGTGCAACCGCCTGGGCTGTGGGGTTGGGAGGTGCAACCGCCCCAGCCAAGAGGTTGCACCGCCAGAGCTCAAGTTCCGAGCTCTGCCAGGCGATGCAACCACCGAGCTCAGTCTTCGAGCTCTGGCAGAGAGGTGCATCAGCCTGAGCTCAGTCTCGAGCTCTGCCAGGTGATGCATTCACCAAGCTCAGTCTTCGAGCTCTAGCAGAGAGGTGCATCAGCCTGAGCTCAGTTTCGAGCTCTGCCAGGTGATGCAACCACCGAGCTCAGATTTCGAGCTCTGCCAGGTGATGCAACCACCAAGCTCAGTCTTCGAGCTCTGCCAGGTGATGCAACCATCGAGCTCAGTCTTCGAGCTCTGGCAGAGAAGAGCAATCGGCTGAGCTCAGTCTTCGAGCTCTGCCAGGCGGTGCCACCTCTCCAGTCAAGAGGTGCAACCGCCTGATCCCAGAATTCTGGGATTTGATCGATTTGATCGTTTTGAGCTCGAATTTTGAATTGGGTTGGGGCCTATAAATACCCCACCCATTCAGCACTGAAAAGATACAGACCTATACCGAAATCTTGATCTTTTCTGTGATTCTAAGAGCTCAAAAGTGTTGTAAAGCCTTTAAGTCTCCTCCTTCTGTTCTTCAAGCTTTCAATTGTAAAGTGAGGAGAGAAAGGTCTGTAAAGGTTGTCTCCTAAGCCTGTCAAAAGGAGAGAAATTGTAAGAGGGAAGTTTGGCCTTCGCCCATTGAAGGAAGGCACCTAGTTGACGTCGGCAACCTCATCGGTGGAGGAAGCCAAAAGTGGAGTAGGTCAAGGCTGACCGAACCACTCTAAATCTCTGGTTTGCGTTTATTTTCGAGCACTTTATCATTACTGCAAACCTCCCTCATCACTACTGCTCTCTGCGCTTTCACGAACAAGTTCTAAGTGCTGTTCTTCCAAATCTGCATTCAGACGTAAATTCGTATTTTCATACATTACAGTTTACGTTTACGTTTGATTATGCAGAACTGTTTTCCGTGCTTTTACGAACGAGCTTCATTGCAGTTTACACTTACATTTTAATCCTATTAATAACTGCAATCTGTCCTCTATGATTTTACGAACGAGTTTCAACATTTAGACGTAAAACTGCATTCAGACGTAAATCGGCTTTCCTCGCTCAATCATCAGATTTCAGTTCACGTTTACGTCTTGATTTCAACTGCATACTGCCTTCTGCGAGTATACAAACGAGTTTCAAAGTTTAGACGTAAATCTGCGTCTAGACGTAAAACTGCGTTTAGACGTAAATCTGTGTTTAGACGTAAAACTGCGTTTAGACGTAAAACTGCGTTTAGACGTAAATCTGCGTTTAGACGTAAAACTGCGTTTAGACGTAAATCTGTGTTTAGACGTAAATCTGCGTTTAGACGTAAATCTGCATTTAGACGTAAATCTGAGTTTAGACGCAAAACTGCGCTTAGACGCAAAACTGCGCTTAGACGCAAAACTGCGCTTAAACGCAATCTGCGCTTAGACGCAAACTGCACTTAGATACAAACTGAGAATTTGCTTTTGCATCATAATAGTTTTTGAACGAACGCAGCTTTTGGTTTATAAATTAATATAAGATTTCCGCTGCACTAATTCACCCCCCCCCTCTTAGTGCTCTCGATCCTAACAATTGGTATCAGAGCAAGGTTAACTCTCTAAAGGATTAAAACCCAAGAGAGATGGCATACGCCGGAAACCAAGAGGGGCATTCGATTACACGTCCACCCATGTTCAGTGGAACGGACTACACTTACTGGAAGACCCGAATGAGGATCTTTCTTATTTCTATGGATTTTGAACTATGGAACCTTGTTGAAAATGGATTTTCAAAATCTTCTCTTCCAATGATCGATTGGAACGATTTGGAGAAGAAGGCTTTCGCTCTTAATGCAAAGGCTATGAATGCCTTATTTTGCGCACTTGATAAAAACGAGTTTAATCGTGTTTCAACTTGCGAAACTGCTTTTGATATTTGGCACACACTTGAAGTGACCCACGAGGGCACAAGTAGAGTGAAAGAGTCAAAAATCAATCTGTTGCTGCATTCTTTTGAACTTTTTCGAATGAAACCGAGTGAAACCATTGGCGACATGTTTACCCGTTTCACGGATGTCGTCAACGGTCTAAAAGGACTCGGAAAGAGCTTTTCGGATTTTGAGCTTGTTAATAAGATACTAAGATCCCTTCCTAAGAGTTGGGATCCTAAAGTCACCGCCATTCAAGAGGCAAAAGATCTGCGAAATTTCCCTCTTGAAGAACTAATCGGGTCATTAATGACCTACGAAATGACTTGCAAAGCTCATGAAGAGCAAGAAGACATCCTTCCAAAGAACAGGAAGGATATGGCACTTAAAACTTCTGAATGCCACTTGAGAGAAAACTCAAGTGATGAGGACTGTGATGATGACTTGGCACTTTTGACAAGAAAGTTTAAAAAATTCTTCAAAAGAAACAAGTTTAAAAACGATGTGAAAAATAAACTTGAACCTAAGAAGGACCAAGTGATCTGCTATGAATGTAAAAAGCCGGGACATTACAAAAGTGATTGTCCCCAAGTCAAGAAAAGAACAACAAAGAAGAAGGCGCTCCAAGCAACATGGGATGACTCGAGCGCATCTGAGGAAGAGGAATCCAACACCGAGCAAGTTGCTCATTACGCCTTTATGGCCATCGAAGAGGAGGTAACGGATTTATTAGATGCTGATTTATCTTTCGATGAATTATTAAATGCCTTCCATGATTTATTTGATGAATGCAAAGTTATAAATAGAAAATATAAGTTGCTAAAAAAGGTACATGATAATCTTACTTGTGAGTTTGATAAGTTAAAAGTCGAACATCATGATAGTTTAAACTCATGTATCAAATGTCATGATTTAGAAACTATACAAAAAGAAAACTTGCTACTTAAGGACACCTTGAAGAAATTCGAGGTTGGTAGCAAGTCATTAAACATGATCCTTACAAACAAGGGTCATGCTCCCAAAAGAAGTGGGATTGGATTTGTGAGGAGTCCTCACCGAAATCCAACTACCTTTGTAAAAGGCCCCATCTTACACGTTCAACACCAAACCAAGTGCAACTTTTGTTGCAAATCTGGACACAAGACACATTGTTGTCCATTCAAGAAAATAAGTCCAAACAAATTAATTTGGGTTCCTAAAGGAACCATGATAAACTCTATGCAACATGATAGAAAATGTAGATCTATTTATGAGGCACCCAAAAGCAAATGGGTACCTAAACATCATTCTTTCTTGTAGAAAACTAAACAATCGCAAGCTAGGAGCAAGAAATGGTACCTTGATAGTGGATGCTCAAGGCATATGACCGGAGATCCATCTCAATTCTCTAAGCTCTCTAGCATAGACGAAGGATATGTCACCTTCGGAGACAACAATAAGGGTAAAATCATTGGCAAAGGAACCATAGGTAACAAATCCAACCTCTCTATTGAAGATGTTTTACTAGTTGATGGTCTAAAACATAACCTCTTGAGCATTAGTCAATTATGTGATAAAGGATATATTATAAGATTTGAATCTAATGCCTGCATCATTGAAAAACCACACAAAAATATATCTATGATTGCATTAAAACAAAACAACGTATACACTATTGACATCAATGACTTATGTGATGAAATGTGCTTTGCCGTTATGAATGAGGATGCTTGGCTATGGCATAGAAGATTAGGTCATGCTAGCATGAAACTAATCAATCAAGTATCATCTAGAGAACTTGTAAGAGGAATTCCTCATATCAAGTTCATCAAAGATAATGTATGTGATGCTTGCCAATTAGGTAAGCAAATTAGGGGTAGCTTCAAAGCTAAGAATCAAATAAGCACCTCTAGACCCTTACAATTGATCCATATGGACTTGTTCGGACCAATCTCTACATCGAGTCTAGGAGGTAGCAAATACGCCTTTGTCATTATTGATGACTACAGCAGATATACATGGACCTACTTCTTAAAACAAAAAAATGAATGCTTTAGACATTTTACCAAGTTTTGTAAACTTGTTCAAAATGAGAAGGAATCTATGATTTCGTCAATTAGAAGTGATCACGGTGGAGAATTTCAAAACCATGACTTCCAAGAATTCTGTGAACTCAACGGATACAACCATAACTTCTCTACTCCAAGAAATCCTCAACAAAATGGGGTAGTAGAAAGAAAAAATCGAAATTTGCAAGAAATGGCAAGAACCATGTTGAATGAACATAGCCTACCCAAATATTTTTGGGCCGAAGCTGTAAACACTGCATGTTATATTTTAAATAGAGTCCTAGTAAGACCCTTACTCACCAAAACTCCCTATGAGTTATGGAATAACAAAAAACCCAATGTCTCATATTTTAAAGTCTTTGGGTGTAAGTGTTTTATCTTGAATGAAAAGGATAACTTAGGAAAATTCGATGCTAAATCTGATGAAGGAATCTTTCTTGGTTATTCTTCGGTTTCTAAAGCTTTTCGCATCTTCAATAAAAGAACCTTAATTATTGAAGAATCCATCCATGTTGTTTTCAATGAGATTTCAGAAATTAAGAAAAATGATCTTGATGATGATGTTAATTTTGATTCCTTGAATTTAAACGAAACCCCGTCTCCAACTAGCAACTTGGTTGCATCCACTTCCAAAACATCCTTACCCAAGGATTGGAAGTATATTGATGCTCATCCTAAGGAGCTAATCCTAGGAGACACATCAAAGGGGGTTCAAACACGATCTTCTTTTAAAAACTTTTGTGCCAACGCCGCTTTTCTCTCCCAAATTGAACCCAAATGTATTGATGAAGCCATGAAAGATGATTCATGGATTATCGCAATGCAAGATGAATTAAATCAATTTGAGAGAAATGAGGTGTGGATGCTTGTTCCTAGGCCAAATGACCATTTAGTAATTGGTACTAAATGGGTCTTTAGAAACAAGCAAGATGAAAATGGTATCGTGGTTAGAAACAAGGCTAGATTAGTGGTCAAAGGTTTCAACCAAGAAGAAGGTATCGATTACGAAGAAACCTTCGCACCTGTGGCTCGATTGGAAGCCATAAGGATGCTCCTTGCCTACGCTAGTTGCAATAATTTTAAGTTATTTCAAATGGATGTTAAAAGCGCTTTTCTAAATGGTTTCATTTCCGAAGAAGTTTATGTTGAACAACCTCCTGGATTTGAAAATAATGGCTACCCTAATCATGTGTTTAGATTAACTAAAGCTCTCTATGGTTTAAAACAAGCCCCAAGGGCTTGGTATGAGAGACTTAGCTCTTTTCTCATTGAAAATAATTTCATAAAAGGCAAGGTTGATACTACATTGTTTATCAAGAATTTTGAAAATAATTTTCTCATTGTTCAGATTTATGTTGATGATATTATCTTTGGTTCTACAAATGAATCTCTCTGTAAATCCTTTGCGAAAACTATGAGTCATGAATTCGAAATGAGTCTAATGGGAGAGTTAACATTCTTCTTAGGCCTACAAATCAAACAACTAAGCAATGGCATATTTATTAGTCAAACCAAATATGCTGTGAGTTTGCTAAAAAATTCAAAATGAATAATTCAAAAGCCATTGACACTCCTATGAGCACCTCCACTAAGTTAGAAATTGATGAGAATGGAGAAAGCTTCGATCAAAAAACCTATAGGGGTATGATAGGAAGTTTACTTTACCTTACTGCCACCAGACCAGACATCATGTTCAGTGTAGGACTTTGTGCTAGATTTCAATCAGACCCTAAGATATCTCATCTCAAAGCAGTCAAAAGAATACTCAGATATCTTAATGGAACTACCAATCTAGGATTATGGTACCCAAAATCAGAAAATTTTGAATTAACAGCCTATGCTGATGCGGACTTCGCTGGCTGTAAACTAGACAGAAAAAGCACATCAGGATCATGTCAATTTTTAGGACATGCCCTTGTATCCTGGTCATCTAAGAAACAAAACTCGGTTGCCCTATCAACAACCGAAGCTGAATACATTGCAGCAAGTGCATGCTGTGCACAAGTTGTATGGATGAAAAACACTTTAGAAGATTACAAAGTGAATCTTAAAGATATTCCCATTAAATGTGATAACACGAGTGCAATATGCTTAACTAAAAATCCTATACAACACTCAAGAACAAAACACATTGATATTAGACATCATTTTATACGTGATCATGTCACTAATCATGATGTAACCATAGAGTTTATTGATACCAAACATCAACTAGCTGATATCTTCACAAAACCCCTATGTGAAGAACAATTTGATTACATAAGAAGAGAATTAGGAATGTTGATGTGTCCGAATACTTAAACTAGTTAAAATTATTTTTCGAATGTTATTACTATTACATGCCTTGACAACGCTTGATCAAATAACATGTTGCAAATTATGTGACAAATATTTTTAACCAAATGCATGTAAGAAGTTCATTTTTCGGGTTGTATGCTAAAAATGGGATGTTCCCGTACACTCTTATGAAAACTCTTTGGAAAATGACTTTCCTCCGTCAAGCAAAAACAATAAAGAGATATATGTGTCATGACTTCCTTTATATGCTTGATAATGCTATCATGCTTTTTGTTGATGACAAAGGGGGAGAAACATATGAATTGATAAACATATGAATTGATAAACACTATGTCATAGCTGAACTGCCATAATCATATCTATGTCATAGTTGCAAATACTTGAGTGATGCTATAAACAATGTTATGCCATCCTTGCATCACCAAGAGATATGTGAACATGTGCTATAGTTTGCATCATATCTTGATTTGATATTCTATATTGTGAAGAAAATGCAAACTTGCTAGAAAATCTCAAATGTGAGCATCATGTAAAAAGTCCTTCGTAGCTTTATATGATTACATGATGAATGGTTACAAACACAATCATACAAACTTGATGATGTATGTCATGCCTTGACATCATTCTTGAAGAGATACATCATGATGGGCATCATGATGGGAGCATTGATAAGTTTAACTGATCTAACTTATCAATACGTCACTTGAATTCTTAGGTCTTAAATTCAAGGTTGACTTATCTCAACTATGGCATATAGATAGGGGGAGTTAAGGACAACTCCTTTATCAATTGATTGTCATCATCAAAAAGGGGGAGATTGTTGAATCTCGGATTTTGATGATGAAGTCAATTGTCATTTGTTATCTAATCTATGTGTTGAGATAAGTGTGCAGGATTAACTACGATAAGAGTAAGACAAGCAGCAGGTGTTGCGCCGGAGTCAAGATCAGGATCACGTTGGGAGTTCGAGAGTTCGACGGAAGTTCGGACGGTCGTCGGAGGTTCAGCGAGAACAGATCCGAGAAGTCCAGAAGCTTGCCAAGCGAAGCTCGTCGGAACTCGCCAAGTGGATCGTCGCAAAGTCCAGGAGTATGCCGGATGTCCGCAGAAGGATCACCGAGGGTTATCGGTTGATCGACGGAAGTTGGCCGGAAACTCGCCGGAAGAAGCGATTGACGCATCGGAGCAAAGCTGCAGAAGTTGTCTTCAGAGTTAATCGTAGTTAGCATGATGATTAAGCATGAAAATGGGAGGTGATCCCATTAGCTTAATCTTGGGGCAATTGGGCTCCTGAAAAGATTCAAAGTGGGCCGAATGGAGTGAACCATTCGGACCCTGATTGCACCAGGAGGTGCAACCGCCCCAGCCAGGAGGTGCAACCGCCTGGGCTGTGGGGTTGGGAGGTGCAACCGCCCCAGCCAGGAGGTGCAACCGCCTGGGCTGTGGGGTTGGGAGGTGCAACCGCCCCAGCCAAGAGGTTGCACCGCCAGAGCTCAAGTTCCGAGCTCTGCCAGGCGATGCAACCACCGAGCTCAGTCTTCGAGCTCTGGCAGAGAGGTGCATCAGCCTGAGCTCAGTCTCGAGCTCTGCCAGGTGATGCATTCACCAAGCTCAGTCTTCGAGCTCTGGCAGAGAGGTGCATCAGCCTGAGCTCAGTTTCGAGCTCTGCCAGGTGATGCAACCACCGAGCTCAGATTTCGAGCTCTGCCAGGTGATGCAACCACCAAGCTCAGTCTTCGAGCTCTGCCAGGTGATGCAACCATCGAGCTCAGTCTTCGAGCTCTGGCAGAGAAGAGCAATCGGCTGAGCTCAGTCTTCGAGCTCTGCCAGGCGGTGCCACCTCTCCAGTCAAGAGGTGCAACCGCCTGATCCCAGAATTCTGGGATTTGATCGATTTGATCGTTTTGAGCTCGAATTTTGAATTGGGTTGGGGCCTATAAATACCCCACCCATTCAGCACTGAAAAGATACAGACCTATACCGAAATCTTGATCTTTTCTGTGATTCTAAGAGCTCAAAAGTGTTGTAAAGCCTTTAAGTCTCCTCCTTCTGTTCTTCAAGCTTTCAATTGTAAAGTGAGGAGAGAAAGGTCTGTAAAGGTTGTCTCCTAAGCCTGTCAAAAGGAGAGAAATTGTAAGAGGGAAGTTTGGCCTTCGCCCATTGAAGGAAGGCACCTAGTTGACGTCGGCAACCTCATCGGTGGAGGAAGCCAAAAGTGGAGTAGGTCAAGGCTGACCGAACCACTCTAAATCTCTGGTTTGCGTTTATTTTCGAGCACTTTATCATTACTGCAAACCTCCCTCATCACTACTGCTCTCTGCGCTTTCACGAACAAGTTCTAAGTGCTGTTCTTCCAAATCTGCATTCAGACGTAAATTCGTATTTTCATACATTACAGTTTACGTTTACGTTTGATTCTACAGAACTGTTTTCCGTGCTTTTACGAATGAGCTTCTTTGCAGTTTACGCTTACATTTTAATCCTATTAATAACTGCAATCTGTCCTCTATGATTTTACGAACGAGTTTCAACATTTAGACGTAAAACTGCATTCAGACGTAAATCGGCTTTCCTCGCTCAATCATCAGATTTCAGTTCACGTTTACGTCTTGATTTCAACTGCATACTGCCTTCTGCGAGTATACAAACGAGTTTCAAAGTTTAGACGTAAATCTGCGTCTAGACGTAAAACTGCGTTTAGATGTAAATCTGCGTTTAGACGTAAAACTATGTTTAGACGTAAAACTGCGTTTAGACGTAAATCTGCGTTTAGACGTAAAACTGCGTTTAGACGTAAATCTGCGTTTAGACGTAAATCTGCGTTTAGACGTAAATCTGCATTTAGACGTAAATCTGAGTTTAGACGCAAAACTGCGCTTAGACGCAAAACTGCGCTTAGACGCAAAACTGCGCTTAAACGCAATCTGCGCTTAGACACAAACTGCACTTAGATACAAACTGAGAATTTGCTTTTGCATCATAATAGTTTTTGAACGAACGTAGCTTTTGGTTTATAAATTAATATAAGATTTCCGCTGCACTAATTCACCCCCCCCCCCTCTTAGTGCTCTCGATCCTAACACAACCGACCCTTCATTATTGAGGCCGACACATCTGGAGTCAGAATTGGAGCAATTCTCATGCAAGATGGTCGACCACTCGCATATACTAGCAAGGCATTATCTCCCTCCCATCAATATATGTCAACATATGATAAGGAGATGCTTGCCATTGTGCGCGCAGCAACGAGGTGGAGACCCTACTTGATTGGTCGACGATTTCAAATTAAAACCGACCATAAAAGCCTCAAGTACTTTTTGGAGCGAAAGATATCATCCCCTGAGCAGCAAAACTGGGTAACAAAACATCTTGGATTTGATTATCAAATAACTTACAAAAAGGGGAAAGAGAATGTTCTTGCAGATGCGCTTTCGCAACTACCCGAGCAAGCTGAAGTTTTGGCCATTTCACTTCCGACCAGCGACATCTTTGAGGATATTAAGATGGAATGACAGGAAGATTCAGAGACTAGTAAGATTATAAAAAAATTGGAGGAAGCACCAAGCTCCGTAGCTTATTACAATTGGGACTCAAAAGAATTACACTATAAGAGTACTAAATTGAAAAGGAGTATGGTATATCACTCACAAATCGACGGTCAGATAGAAGTTGTAAATAGGTGCTTGGAGATAGCCCAAAGCCACCCACCAAATATGACTACCCAAGGAGGACTTCAGACTCAGCCAAGTGCCATTATTGATCGACGGATTATGACTCGACGACGACGATCCACTACTGAATTGCTAATACAGTGGGCAAACCTACTAATAGAAGATGCCACTTTGGAGAACTATGATGACTTGAAGATCAAATTCCCAAAATTCATGAATCGTCAGCCTCGAGGACAAGGCTGATTTGAAGAGGGCGGGTTTGTTAGGACTCTAGCTAGGAGAGTCCTAATTGAGAGGGACATTCATGTAAAACTGTTAGGACTTTAACTAGGAGAGTCCTAATTGAGAGGGACATTCTGTTAGGATTCTAGCTAGGAGAGTCCTAATTGAGAGGGACATTCTGTTAGGACTCTAATTATGAGAGTCCTAATTGAGAGGGACATTCATGTAGGAGGTTTTTTCTTAGAGAAGAATTAGGAGTTGTAAGGGAATAGGAGTCTTGAGTAGGAGTCCTATTAGGAGTTGGTTAGAAGTAAGAGTCTTAAGTAGGAGTTCATATATCACATATAACATTTGCAGATGACTTACTTGTCTTTCTCCAAAATGAATCAACTTCAGTAAAGAACCTGGCTACTATTATGAATGACTTTGGTATGGTTTCTGGACTTCAGTTAAATCATGCGAAAAGTAAAGTATATATGAGCCCTTACGTTGAGGATAAGGTCTTTATTGCACAAACTTTGGGGGTTAGTGAGGGAAGCTTGCCAGTTCCTTATTTGGGTCTCCCGCTCATATCAACAGGTATTCTGTTAGAACCCTTGTAGATTCTAAACTTGGGGTTGATCTCTTTAGGGGATCGGCCTCCTTGGAACTCTATAGGGGTTCCTCCCTCCAAGTTGCTGCTCAAAGGCTGCAGAAAAGATTCATCTATTGCTTAAGAAAAGAGAAGGAATACATGGCCATTTATAGGGCTTCTAAACCCTAACTCTTAATAGGACTCCTACTTAAGACTCTTACTTCTAACCAACTCTTACTTAAGACTCTTACTTCTAACCACTCTCATTACAACTTCTGTCTGGCCGTCGGATTGTGAGTGATATGCCATACTCCTTTTCAATTTAGTACTCTTATAGTGTAATAACTTTGTCCAAAATCTTCTCTTGAAGATGCAAGTAGAATTTGTCACAAGCACAATGCGTCCCTTATAGGATAATTCTTTTGAGTCCCGATTGTAATGAGCCACGGAGCTTGGTGCTTCCTCTAATTTTTTTTTGTATCTTACTGGTCTCCAAATCTTCCGGCCATTCCATCTTAATATCCTCAAGGAAGTCGCTGGTTGGAAGTAAAACGACCGAAAATTTAGCTTGCTCAGGTAGCTGCGAAAGCGCATCTGCAACAATATTCTCTTTCCACCTTTTGTAAGTTATTTCATAATCAAATCCAAGAAGTTTTGTTACCCATTTTTGCTGCTCAGGGGATGATATCTTTTGCTCCTAAAAGTACTTGAGGCTTTTATGATCGGTTTTAATTTGAAATCGTCGACCAATCAAGTAGGGTCTCCACCGCGTTGCTGCGCGCACAATAGCGAGCATCTCCTTATCATATGTTGACTTATTTTGATAGGAGGGAGATAATGCCTTGCTAGTGTATGCGAGTGGTCGACCATCTTGCATGAGAAAGACTCCAATTCTGACTCCAGATGTGTCGGCCTAAAAAATGAAGGGTCGGTTGAAATCTGGTAGTGTTAGCACCGGCGTCGTCGTCATGGCTGCCTTAAGTTTGTCGAAGGCAACGGAGGCTCTATCCGACCATTGGAAGACATCTTTTTTCAGTAAGGAAGTAAGTGGTGCACTAATGTCGCCAAAGTTTTTCACGAACTTGTAGTAGTAGCCTATTAAACCTAGAAAGTCATGTAGCAATTTTACGTTCCTCGGGGTAGGCCAGTTTTGTATTGCTTCAATTTTGAAGGGGTCTTCTGCCACACCTTCCTTTGATATGATATGCCCAAGATATTCCACCTTCTTTTGAAGAAAGCAAAAATTCATAGTGGTTGTTGTGTGTTCAAAAGGTGGTTTTCGGTATGTCTTCTTCACATACTTGTATTTGATGATACCCGGATCGAAGTCCAGCTTTGTAAAGATTTGTGCTCCCTTTCATCTAGCAATTCATCTACTATTGGAATAAAGTATTTGTCCTTGATGATTATGCCATTGAGAGCTCGGTAATCAATACATATTCGCCTTGTTCCGTCCTTCTTGCGTACAAGTAGTACCGGCGACGAGTAGATGTTGCAACTTGGCCGAATAACTCCTGTTTCGAGAATCTCTTTTATAATCCTTTCTATTTCATCCTTCTGGTGATGTGGATACTGATATGGCTGAGCATTTGCTGAAGATTTGCCTGGAAGAATCATTATACAATGATCATGCCGATAGGTAAGAGGTAGGTTACGCGGTTCGTCAAATATATTTGAAAATTCAGCAAGCAAAGGAAGTAGATTTGGATCTTCAAATTCTGTTGGCTCTCCCTTCGTTTGCTGCTCAAGTTGTACCAAAAAGCCGCTGCATGCTTTATGCAAAACATTCTCCATTTGTTGTGTGCAAATCGTTGTTATGTCGCCCCCACGTTTCCCGTGCAATGTCACATGTTTCTCCTTACTGTAAAATTTCATAATTAGTTTCATAAAATTCCAAGAAATATCACCTAATGTCGTCAACCATTTAATTATGAGCATGGCCTCATGATTGTTAAGAGGGAGAAGGAAGAAATCTGCAATTATCTCTTGGTCCTGCAGCAATAGTTTCTCCTGCAAGCGCCTATGATCACAATTCAAAATCCGTCCGTCGGTGACCTTAACATCAAACCTACAGCGATTCTCGATAGGTAATGATATCTGAACAGCAAGCTTACTATTTAGGAAGTTAGTATTACTGCCCGTGTCGATGAGAACAGTGATTGGTTGTTGTTTGAGAAGGCCTCCAATTTTCATCGTTTGTGGGTTTGAGTAGCTAGCTAGTGTATGTACTGTAACTTCGGTCGGTTGTGGCTCTTCTTCTGCATCTTCTTCTTCATGTTCAAGGCTCTCTTTTGGATGTTCAATGACCTCTTCTTCTATTGGTTCAATCATAAGAAGTCCCCCTTTACTACAGCGATGCTCACGGCTCCACGGCTCGTCACAATGCCAACATAACCCCTTCGCATATCGCTCCCGAAGCTCTTCTCTTGTTAACCTCTTTAGTGTAGGGAGTTGGTCGACAGTAGGGGGGGCTAAGGGCTTCAATATTACTAGTTGAGGAGACACCCTAGTCCTCCGAGCTTCATGGTTCAATTGCTCCTCTTGATGTCGTGCGAAAGAGATGGCTGCCATAAGCGTATACAGTTGTCGCGCTTTAACTTCTCCCCGGATCTCCGGCTTCAAGCCCTCAATGAAGGTCCACAATAGCTGTATTTGAGACCAATCATGAGTTTGATTAGATAACCTTTCAAACCTGGTTTGGTACTCCTGAATGGTGGAGGTTTGTTGGATCTTTGCTAGTTGTTCGTCAATATTCTCGTAATCGGTTGGTTTGAAGCGGATCTGCAGTCCTTCTTTGAATTGTTGCCATGAAAGGACTCCATACGTATGTTCAAACCAGTCAAACCACTGTATAGCATCCCCTTCAAGATGTATAGCTGTAATTTTCACCATAGATGCATCAGCGGTTTTATGGTACCGAAAATATCGCTCCGCGTGCAAGATCCAACCAATCGAGTCTCCTTCTTCCCATCTAGGGAAGTCCACCCTTATGCGTGGATAATTGGGATCGATCATAGAGCCTCCCCTCTCTTGGAACTCATCTCTTCGGGCCTGGTGCGATTGGGCAAAGCTCTCTCCGTGATATGATTTTTTCGGGCTTAGTAGTCGGCCCAATCTGAGTTCGGTAAAGAGCATCCAAATCTTATCCTCCATTCGTGCCTCCAAGGCTTCGAATTTAGCATCGATTGCCTCCTTAGATGCCATAGTATATGCCTCCAAATCTATAATGTTAAGATCTCCCTTTTGTTGTCAGGTTAAAGGCATGTATAGGTTGAGAGAAGTGATGGTCGAAAGGGTTGGTGGATCGGTGGATGTAGGCTACGATTTAGGCTTGTTTTGTGGCTGTTTTGGGTACAGTTTGAGGGTGTAGTTTGGCAGAGTTTTAGGGTTGTGGATGAAAGTTTTGGATCTGTGGTAGATGGTAGCAAAGGTTTGACAGAAATCCATAGAATTTGCAGCAAGTATGTGCTGTCTTGTAAGAGTAGAATTGTCCTCGAAGAAGCAACGGTCTCTCGACGTAATTTCCACCAAAAACTTAAGAGAATTGAGGAGGAAATTGATAGCAAAATCACAGTTTATATGACAGCAAGGATATCTAATTTAATCAAGAAAAATTTGGCAGTATAATAGCAAGGAAATTGGTGCAAGTTGCAATTGCAGAATTGTCGTCAAAAAATTTCAGCGGGTTACGATGAAAATTTGCAGCAACATAAATCGTTTTTAGAGATGAATTTCTTAATAGATCAATCTTATATGGAAGCCAAGATGATCTACGAAGTGTATAAGAAATTTCATTCAAAAAAGATTGCAAATAGATGGGTTAAGGCAACGATATGCAGCTGAAATTTTCTGCAGTATAGATTTTCAAGTGCAGCAGATTGGACATAAAAGATCAGTAGTTTATATTGACACTTTTTCGATGAAACCAAAGGAAAATCCACTGTTAGGAAGTGTTAAAGATGTCATAAAAATTTCGTAAAAATTTGGATAGAAAAATCACAGTAGCAAGATCAAACAGATGGTGCTATGCGGCTTGAAATCTGCAATTCAAGTGCAGCAGATTGGACATAAAAGATCAGTAGTTTATATTGAGAATTGTTTGATGAAACCAAAGGGAAATCCACTGTTAGGAAGTTTCAAAGATGTCATAAAAATTTAGTAGAAATTTGGATGGAAAAAGCACAGTAGCAAGATCAAACAGATGGTGCTATGCGACTGAAATTCTGCAATGTATCTTTCGTCGTAGAGATGAAAACTTTGTGACGAAAAGTTTATGCAGCAATATAGGAACAATTTTTTTTTTTTTGGATTTTCGAATAAGGATAACTAAATTGCAGCAGCAGTAAGGTAGAAAACCAGAACCTGTTGCAATTCACGGGGAGATCAAAGGATGATCCGTGGTGGTGGAGATGATGGTGGAATTCGGTGACGATCTTTTAAGCAATTGTGGGAATTGCTTTGGATGGTTGTAGAGGGTTGATGGATGGCTGTAGAAGGGCAGCGAGATGCCAAGAACGCTGCTCTGATACCAGGTGTTAGAACCCTTGCAGATTCTAAACTTGGGGTTGATCTCTTTTAGGGGATCGGCCTCCTTGGAACTCTATAGGGGTTCCTCCCTCCAAGTTGCTGCTCAAAGGCTGCAGAAAAGATTCATCTATTGCTTATGAAAAGAGGAGGAATACATGACTATTTATAGGGCTTCTAAACCCTAACTCCTAATAGGACTCATACTTAAGACTCTTACTTCTAACCAACTCCTAATAGGACTCATACTCAAGACTCCTATTCCCTTACAACTCCTAATTCTTCTCTAAGAAAAAACCTCCTACATGAATGTCCCTCTCAATTAGGACTCTTCTAACTAGAGTCCTAACAAAATGTCCCTCTCAATTAGGACTCTCCTAGCTAGAATCCTAACAGAATGTCCCTCTCAATTAGGACTCTCCTAGTTAAAGTCCTAACAGTTTTACATGAATGTCCCTCTCAATTAGGACTCTCCTAGCTAGAGTCCTAACAATTCATCCTTGGTTGCCTTCCTCTTCTTTGATCTCTTCCTCCGTTCAAGTTCATTATTTATTTTATATTTTTATTTAATAAACTTATTAAGATTTAGTGTTCGAAGTTCAAGTTCATCATTGTCCTCATCACTTGAGTCATCGCTCAAGTGGTATTCATTTGTCCGGAGTTTCAAATCCTTCCTATTCTTTGGAAGGTGGTTCAAGTGCTCAACAGGTTCAAAATGTTCTATAAGTGTCATTTCATAGGTCATTAATAACCCGATTAATTCTTCTAATAGAAAATCATTTAAATTTTTTATCTCTTGTATTGCGGTTATTTTAGGATCCCATAGTTTTGGAAGGGATCTTAAGATCTTGCTTACAAGATCAAATTTTGAAAAAGATTTACCAAGAACTCTTAGATTATTGACGACATCCGTGAAACAGGTGTACATGTCACCTATACTCTCGCTTGGTTGCATTCGAAAAAGCTCAAAATTATGTAATAAAATGTTAACTTTTGAGTCTTTGACTCTACTGGTCCCCTCGTGCGTGATTTCAAGTGTTCGCCAAATATCAAAAGTCGTTTCGCACGTAGAAATCCGATTGAACTCATTTTTGTCCAAAGCGCAAAATAAGGCATTCATAGCGTTTGCGTTTAAAGAAAAATACTTCTTCTCCAAATCCGACCATTCATTCATCGGTTTAGAGGGAAGTTGAAAATCGTTTTCAATAATATTCCATAAATCCAAATTCATAGAAATCAAGAAAAACTCTCATTCGAGTTTTCCAATAAGTGTAGTCCTATCCATTAAACAACGGTGGACGAATTATCGATAAGCCCTCTTGAAAGCCATGAAGAGCCATTTCTCTCGGGTGTAAATCCGAAATGAGAAAAACTGGGCTCTAATACCAATTGTTAGGATCAAGAGCACTAAGAGGGGGGGTGAATTAGTGCAGCGAAAAACTTTCGATGATTTAAAACGACGTTCGTATGATAAAAGCGATTTCGGTATGAAAGCGGATTCGGAAGTTGCTTTAACTTAGATTAGGCGAAGTATAGTTAAAGTAAAGCTATGGAGGCAATTTGCAGTTAAGATAGAGAACAGAAAGTAAATGCAAACCGAGATTTAGAGTGGTTCGGTCAATCTTGACCTACATCCACTTTTGGCTTCCTCCTTCGATGAGGTCACCGACGTCCACTAGAGGCCTTCCTTCAATAGGCGAAGGCCAATCACCCTTTTACAGTTTCACTCCTTTTGACGGGCTTAGGAGACAACTCTTACAGAAATTTCTCTCATCTCTTAAAAGATCAAAACTTGGAAGAAAAGAGGGAGGAGAACTTCTAGCCTTTACAACACTTTTGAGCTCTAAAAATCATAAAGTAAGATTGGATTTTCGGTGCCCTTTCATGTAGGAAAGGGTGGGGTATATATAGGCCCCAAACTGGTTTGAATTTGGAGCTCAAAAATGTCATCTCTCGGATTTTCGGGGTCCTGGCGGTACTACCTCCTAACTGGGGTGGTACAACCGCTTGGCAGCTCGGAGACTGAGCCTCTAGGCGGTGCCACCGCCTGATAGGGGCGGTTGCACCGCCTAGTCTCGCTTGGAGACTGAGCCCAGGCGGTGCCACCACCTGACTGGGGCAATTGCACCACCCAGCTTTCCTGGGAGACCATCTCCTGGGCGGTGCCACCGCCTGGCAGGAATTCTGGTTTGAATGGGTTGATCCATTCGGCCCAATTTGGGTTTGTCAAGGGCCCAATTACCCCTATATTAAGTTAATGGGATCACCTCCCATTCCTAACTTAATCTACATGCTAACTACGATATTTCTTAAGACATTTACTGCAACTTGCTCCAGTGTGTCAATCGCTTCTTCCGGCAAGCTTCCAACGAACTTCCAGCAAACATCCGACGTGTTAGGATCAAAAGCACTAAGAGGGGGCGGGTGAATTAGTGTAGCGAAAAACCTTCTACGATTAAAAAACTGCGTTCGTTCGATAAAAGTGATTTGGTAAGAAAGCCGATTCGTAAATCACTTTAACTTTTGATTAAGCGAGATGCAGCAAAGATATAAATGCAGTTTGCAGTTATGGTTCAAATCAGATAGTAGGCGCAAACTGAAATATGATATTCGTACGAAAAAACTAATTTACGTCTAAATGCTGATTCGTAAATCACTTGATTAAGCAAGATGCAGTTAAAGCAAGGATATAAAGGCAGTTTGCAGTTATGATAGAAATCAAAGCGCAAACGCAAACTGAAATATGATGATCGTACGATAAAATTGATTTACGTCTAAACGTCGATTCGAAAAGTGCAAAGCTTGAAACCCGATCGTATATGCGCAGAAAGCAGCAAGATTTTGAGGAGGTTTGCAATAAAGATAATATGCTCAAAGTAAATGCAAACCGAGATTTACAGTGGTTCGGTCAATCTTGACCTACTCCACTTTTGGCTTCCTCCACCGACGAGGTCACCGACATCAACTAGAGGCCTTCCTTCAATAGGCGAAGGCTAACCACCCTTTTACAGTTTCACTCCTTTTGATGGGCTTAGGAGACAACCCTTACAGAATTTTCTTTCCTCTATTAACAGATTAGAACTTGGAAGAAAAGAGGAAGAAGAACTTTTAACCCATACAACACTTTTGAGCTCTAAAAATCACAAAGTAAAATCAAAATTTCGGTGGTTTTTGGGTGCCCTTTCAGTGCTGAAAGGGTGGGGTATTTATAGGCCCCAACCCAGTTTGAATTTGGAGCTCAAAATTGTCAATTCCCGGAATTCCGGGATCTGGCAGTTGCACCGCCTGGCAGAGCTCGAAGATTGAGCCTTTGGGCGGTGCCACCTCTTATCAGGGGCAGTTGCACCTCCTGCTAGAGCTCGAAGACCGAGCTCAAGTGGTGCCACCACCTGACTGAGGCGGTTGCACCGCTCAGCCAAAGCTCGGAGATTGAGCCCAAGCGGTGCCACCTCTGCTAGTCATAAGTGCCCAGCAAGCCAATCACGTGAGTGATGGCACGTGTGACTTGATACAGAATCTTTTTGCTTATTATATTTTGGCGTATATCACTTTATAACTATTGCATAAATGCATATATATTGTGATGTCCTTGGATTTGTGCAATGGGAATCGGATCGTGATGAGATCACGATAATGAGATCGATTCACCTTTAAACACATATCCTAAATAATCCCGGTCATAGGTTACTCGAGAGGGACATCGTGATAACCGGATAGACTGGTGTGCTGTATACCCGTCCATATGATGGATGCAGCTGGTCTCATAGTTGCTCGTGTAGGGACACTAGGGATACAGTACAGGTGCTCATTGGAGAATGAGTTCACTGATTGATCCGCTTACGGAATGCTGGATGGTTGATGATGCCTTATTGTCAGACAACGATTCCGTAGTCCTAGTGGTGTATCTGGTTCTTAGACTTGAGACACCAAGGATGTCCTGTATGAGTGCTCCACTCTTTGATACCAGACTTATAGGTTTGGCTGTTCCCATATCTAGTACAGCTGGTCATTGGGAGTGGTAGTCGACCTTACGAGGGCTATTGAGTGTCGATAGAGGATCATCCACTCTCGGTATCATGAGAGGAATATCCCATGTGTTCTTGCTCAGACAAATCCCTGGCCAGGGTCATTCGGGTTGAGAGAGAAAGAGTTCTCCGGGAGAATCCGATTAGAGCGAGACTCGCGTAGAAACCGTATGGGTCTGACAGCACCATGCTCGATATACGGTCTCTGGGATATTAGATGGATGAGGGACTATAGGTACATGGTAACTGAGGACAGACAGGTCCAATGGATTGGATTCCCCTGTATCGTCTGGGGACTACGACGTAGTGGCCTAGTACTTCCGTAGTCGATGAGTCGAGTGAATTATTACAGAGATAATAATTCACTGAGTTAGAAGGAGTTCTGACAGGTATGACTCACAGCCAGCTCGATATTGGGCCTAGAGGGTCACACACATATGGTAGGCATTGCGATGAGTAGAGGTTCGGATATGAGATATCCGACGGAGCCCTTGTCTTATTGGATGCAGATCCAATACCCACTAGGGAAAGGACCCATTAGGGTTTTGACACGGGATCTCTATAAATAGGAGGGATTCACAGCCTCATAGGCTAGAGTCTTTGCTTGCCCTTCCTATTCTCCTCTCCCTCTCCCCCTCAGAGTAGGCCTGGAGTTTTGAGGAGCGTCGTCGCAACCCTGCTGTGTGGATCACCGCTAGAGAGGAGGACGCTTGACCTCCTTCACCCTCTCCTAAGGATCTGCAAGGAAACAGGGATATACGATCTCCCTAGGTAACACAATCTTTATACGCAGTTTTGTGTTTTTTGCGGATTTTGCGCACCAATCTTCGCACGACGATGAACATCTTTTTGGGAATCGGGGATTTTTGTTTTTCTTGTTCTTCCGCTGCGCATATGATGTCGCCCCCAATGATTTTCCAACAGTGGTATCAGAGCCAGGTTGTTCGTGCGAATGATTGGTTTTGAACTGCGTGTGTTGTGTTTAGGAAGAATATTGACGTCAAAATCGTTGACGCAAAAGCGAGGAAGGGCAGCAACAGTTGCTGCCCTCGATCTGCATACCTGCAGCCACCTGCAGCGGCAGCCGCAGCTGCAGCCGCAGCCAGGCAGCACAGCGCCAGCGCATGCGCAAGCGCTGTGCCTGTAGCAGCCGGCCGGCGGTCTGCTTGCAGTAGGGTTGCTGCTGGCGGGGCTGGCAACCCACGGGCAGAGGCGCCGCAGGGCAGCGGCGCCTGCCGCCGAAAGGAAGCGGCGCCTACCGCCGCTGCTCCCGCGGGCGAAACCCCCCACAGGGGCGGCCGCCCGGCGGTACAGCACCGTCTGCGGAGGCAGCGGTGCCCGAAGGGGGCGCCCACCCGCAGCGGCATCGCCGCCAGCGGGCGTGCCGCCTGCAGGCGAGGGCAGTGCCCTCGCCCCGCCGCACAGGCAGCCGCCGGCAGGGTGGCGGCGGCGGCAGCAGCGAAAGGGGGAAAGGGTATTAGGGTTTTCTGCGCAAAAGACAGTTTTGCCCCTCGGAATTTGAGAAAATCCAGTTTCTGTCTTTTGTCCAA
Source organism: Musa acuminata AAA Group (assembly GCF_036884655.1). Classification (NCBI taxonomy): domain Eukaryota; kingdom Viridiplantae; phylum Streptophyta; class Magnoliopsida; order Zingiberales; family Musaceae; genus Musa; species Musa acuminata. The sequence goes on along the minus strand of NC_088331.1, from coordinate 26,184,540 downwards.
ATTACGAAAATACCCTTAGGAATTGAGAAATTCCCTATATATCCCTGATTTCAGAAAATATTAATTAATTAAAAGGTTTAGTTGATTATTATTTTTTTTATTATCTAGTAGTCCTACATGATGATGATTATTTATACATGTGATGTATGATGTGTGGACGGATGATCATGGACCGTGTGATGTGTGTACTTGTGATTATTATTATCGAGGTCTGCGAACCTCCATTATATTTCTCGTTTATTGTCGGGCCTGCGTGCCTATGATTAAGTTGTAATCACATGAGGAGGCGCAGCGGGAGCGTGGATGCCATAGGGGGACCCACGAGACGGACGATCGTGATGCATGGAGACGCATCAAGATGTCGACGGAACCGACGAGGACGAGATGGACGATCACAAGGCATGGAGATGCACCGTTGCACACATAGATCTTGATGTGAGTGATTAGGCCTACTGGCTCGGGCCTAATCATATTAGGTTGTGGTCCATGATCATCTGGTGTGATTGCTTATACACATACTAGATATGTATATATATTTGCATGCGATGTAGATATATATTAAATATGCATATGTGTGACATATCATATTAGGAGACCAAATCATAGAAACATCTCTCGATAAAATTAAGTCGGTAAACGTGAGGCAATTAGATTGACCCACGTGGCCTTCCATCGTTATGAGTAGGAACCGAATCCCGGTGTAGGTTGAGTTGGTCGAGTCCCTCGAGACTCACCTATATCGCGATTCGCTATCTTGCTTACGACATAGAGATGTCACCGGTGACCTGAGGGCATGATATGCTTGGTCGAGTCCCTCGAGGGTATATCATCAAATCAGACTCATCTTGTAACGAAGGTGTTGACTTAACCGAGCATCATGGTTGGTCGAGTCCCTCGAGGCCATGGTGATTCGGAGGCCGAACAGGACGGGAATCACAAGGAGTTGTGATCGGCAAGAGTTGTCTACCTTTTAGGCTTAGTGTGATTGGTCGAGTCCCTCGAGGTTACACTAAGACGCTGATTGGATCCTGATCCCCACTAGAAGTCTGCCGGAGACTTCCGTTTCACGTGCTGAGGGTGTCGCGTGACTCGTTAGTAAAATAGTGGGAGCATATTAAGATAGAAGTCCATATCTTGATAGTTTATTTCTTGCAAAATCTGCATGTTATTCATTTTTGCTACATCTTTATTTTCAGAAAATGTCGCTTTCAAATCCCTTACGTGGCATACTTGATGTCAACCGCCTCACTGGTCCAAATTATACGGATTGGCTCCGTAACTTGAGAATTGTTCTCACAGCGGAGAAAATCGTGTACGTCCTTGATACAGTGATGCCTACGCCCGAAGAAGGGGCAAGCGAGGATGAGATCGCTCGCTACGTGAAGTACATTGATGACTCCACTCTTGCTCAGTGCTATATGTTGGGCTCTATGACTCCAGAGTTACAGAGACAACATGAAAAGATGGATGCCAGATCCATTCTCCTACATGTCCGTAAATTGTTTGAGGAACAGGGAAGGACTCAACGATATGAGATATCCAAGAGCCTTTTCCGCGCTAGGATGACTGAGGGGACACCGGTTCAGAACCATGTCCTAAAGATGATTGAGTGGATAGAGAAACTCACAGGTCTAGGAATGGTCCTAGAGGATAACTTGTGTGTGGACATTGTGCTTCAGTCCCTACCAGATTCCTTTTCACAGTTCATAATGAACTTTAATATGAACAAGCTTGAGGTGACTCTCCCAGAGCTCCTCAATATGTTGAGGGAGGCAGAGAGTACTATTAAGAAAGAGAAGCCAGTTCTCTACACTGGTGAGACCAGAAAGAAAAGGAAAGCAGAAAGGTCCCTTAAGAAGGGAAAGGGCAAGGGCAAACAAGGTAAAGCAAAGGTTGCTAAGAAAGACCCAACAAAGGACAAAGGCCAGTGCTTCCACTGTGGTAAAGATGGGCACTGGAAGAGAAACTGCAAAGAGTACCTTGCAGAAAGGGCGAAACAAAAGCTTGATGAAGCTTCAGGTACATTCATGATCAGTCTCCATTTGTCAGACTCTTATGATAACACATGGGTATTAGATACCGGTAGTGCTTATCATATATGTAATTCGTTGCAGGTTCTGGCAAGGCCTAGGAGACTAGAGAGAGGCGAGATGGACCTCAAGATGGGTAATGGAGCAAAAGTTGCTGTATTAGCTGTTGGCGAGGTCGCCCTACATCTGCCTAGTGGAGCTTTTATTGTATTAGATGCATGTTATTTTGTTCCTTCTATTATCAAAAACATTATCTCCATTTCATGTTTAACAGTTAGTGGATATAAATTTGTTTTTGAGAACAATGGTTGTTCGATATTATTAGATGATAAGATCATCACGAAAGGAACATTGCATAATGGTTTATTTATGTTAGACACCACTCCACATATCATGAATATAAATGTGTCCAAAAGGAAACGAGATGAGTTGAACAGTGCATACCTATGGCATTGTAGGCTAGGTCACATCCATGAAAGAAGGATTCAAAAGTTGCTAAATGATGGATATCTAGATCCATTCGACTATGTGTCATATGCAACTTGTGAGCCTTGCATTCGTGGAAAACTGACCAACTCTCCATTTAGTGGAATTGGAGAGAGAGCCACCGAGTTGTTGGAACTCATGCTGGAGGTTACTCCTACTTCATTACATTTACTGATGATTTCTCAAGGTATGGATATGTGTACTTAATGAAGTACAAGTCCGAGGCTTTTGAGAAATTCAGAGAGTATAAGAATGAGGTGGAGAACCAGACTGGAAAGAGTATCAAAACTCTTCGATCAGATCGAGGAGGTGAATACTTAAGTACAGAGTTTACTCAGTTCCTCAAGGACCATGGGATATTATCCCAATGGACACCTCCTTATACACCTCAGCTCAATGGTGTCTCTGAAAGGAGGAATCGTACGCTATTAGATATGGTACGGTCCATGATTAGTTTCGCTGACCTACCCATCTTATTCTAGGCATATGCTCTAGAGACCGCAGCTTACCTTCTGAACAGAGTTCTAACTAAGTCGGTAGTGTCTACACCATATGAGATATGGAAAGGGAAGAAGTCTGATCTTAAGGTTGTCAAGATTTGGGGCTGCCCTGCCCACATTAAAAGACACAACCCCGATAAGTTAGAATCAAGGACAGAGCGATGCAAATTTGTGGGACACCCCAAGGAAACTTGTGGGTATTATTTCTATCATCTCGAGGACCAAAAGGTCTTTGTAGCTAAGAGAGCAGTGTTCCTTGAGAAGGAACACATTCTTGACGGAGACAGTGGGAGAATGATAGAATTGAGCGAGGTTGGAGAACCAAGCTCAAGCACCACTCTACAGCCCGAGTTTGTTCAGGTATCTAATACACAAGTTTCAACTTTACGCAGGTCTGATAGAGTATCCCATCCTCCTGAGAGATATGTGGGACATATTAGAGCAGAGGATGTAGAGGATATTGATCCTCAGACCTACGAGGAGGCTATTATGAGTATAGACTCCGGGAAGTGGAAAGAAGCCATGAATTCTGAGATGGATTCTATGTACTCCAATAAGGTTTGGAACCTAGTTGATGCACCCGAAGGTATTGTACCCATCGGTTGCAAGTGGATCTTTAAGAAAAAGATCGGAGTAGATGGAAAGGTAGAGACCTATAAAGCAAGGCTAGTGGCTAAGGGGTATCGTCAAAGGCAAGGTGTTGACTACGACGAAACTTTCTCACCCGTAGCAATGCTAAAATCCATCAGAATTCTATTGGCTATTGCAGCACACTATGATTATGAGATCTGGCAGATGGATGTGAAAACCGCATTCCTCAACGGGAACCTGGAGGAGGAGGTGTATATGATGCAACCTGAGGGATTCGTGTCCAAGAACTGCCCAGATAAGGTGTGTAGGTTGCTTAGATCCATTTATGGACTAAAGCAAGCTTCCCGAAGTTGGAACATAAGATTTGATGAGGCAATCAGATCTTATGACTTCGTTAAGAACGAAGATGAGCCTTGTGTATACAGAAAGGTAAGTGGGAGCGCTATCACCTTTTTGGTGTTATATATGGATGACATCCTCATCATTGGGAATGACGTAGGAATGCTATCCACTGTAAAGACTTGGTTATCTAGACACTTCTCCATGAAGGACTTAGGAGAAGCATCTTATATCTTGGGGATTAGAATCTATAGAGATAGATCCAAAAGGATGCTTGGCTTGTCCCAGTCCAGGTACATAGAAACCATTGTCAAAAGGTTTGGCATGGAAAATTCCAAAGGGCAAACATGAATATGATACCTTATGCCTCAGCAATAGGGTCTATCATGTATGCCATGCTATGTACTAGGCCTGATATAGCGCATGCTCTGAGTGTCACGAGCAGGTATCAGGCGGATCCAGGCTTGGAGCATTGGAAAGCAGTAAAGTGTATCCTTAAGTACTTGAGAAGGACTAAGGATCTTTTACTAGTATATGGAGGTAATAGCCTTAAGGTTGAAGGCTACACTGACTCAAGTTTTCAGTCTGATGTCGATGATAGCAAGTCGAATTCAGGGTATGTGTACACCTTGAATGGAGGAGCAGTGTGCTGGAAGAGTTCCAAGCAAGATACCACTGCTGACTCGACCACAGAGGCGGAGTACATTGCCGCATTAGATGCAGCAAAGGAGGGAGTTTGGGAGTCGATACGGATAGCGACAAGTCGACTTCCTTATATTGCGACCACTATGGGGTGATTACTCAAATAAGGGAACCCGGGTCTTATCAAAAGTGTTCTGAGGAGGTTCCAGCTTATAAGAGAGATCGTAACCCGAGGAGATGTAGCAGTGGAAAGAGTTCCATCCGAAGATAACATTGCAGATCCACTGACAAAGCCGTTGTCTCATTTTTGTCTTTGAGCGTCACAGGGGTCTGATGGAGATCAGACACATAGGTGATTGGCTTTAGGTCAAGTGGGAGATTGCTAGTCATAAGTGCCCAGCAAGCCAATCACGTGAGTGATGGCACGTGTGACTTGATACAGAATCTTTTTGCTTATTATATTTTGGCGTATATCACTTTATAACTATTGCATAAATGCATATATATTGTGATGTCCTTGGATTTGTGCAATGGGAATCGGATCGTGATGAGATCACGATAATGAGATCGATTCACCTTTAAACACATATCCTAAATAATCCCGGTCATAGGTTACTCGAGAGGGACATCGTGATAAGCGGATAGACTGGTGTGCTGTATACCCGTCCATATGATGGATGCAGTTGGTCTCATAGCTGCTCGTGTAGGGACACTAGGGATACAGTACAGGTGCTCATTGGAGAATGAGTTCACTGATTGATCCGCTTACGGAATGCTGGATGGTTGATGATACCTTATTGTCAGACAACGATTCCGTAGTCCTAGTGGTGTATCTGGTTCTTAGACTTGAGACACCAAGGATGTCCTGTATGAGTGCTCCACTCTTTGATACCAGACTTATAGGTTTGGCTGTTCCCAGATCTAGTACAGCTGGTCATTGGGAGTGGTAGTCGACCTTACGAGGGCTATTGAGTGTCGATAGAGGATCATCCACTCTCGGTATCATGAGAGGAATATCCCATGTGTTCTTACTCAGACAAATCCCTGGCCAGGGTCATTCGGGTTGAGAGAGAAAGAGTTCTCCGGGAGAATCCGATTAGAGCGAGACTCGAGTAGAAACCGTATGGGTCTGACAGCACCATGCTCGATATACGGTCTCTGGGATATTAGATGGATGAGGGACTATAGGTACATGGTAACTGAGGACAAACAGGTCCAATGGATTGGATTCCCCTGTATCGTCTGGGGACTACGGCGTAGTGGCCTAGTACTTCCGTAGTCGATGAGTCGAGTGAATTATTACAGAGATAATAATTCACTGAGTTAGAAGGAGTTCTGACAGGTATGACTCACGGCCAGCTCGATATTGGGCCTAGAGGGTCACACACATATGGTAGGCATTGCGATGAGTAGAGGTTCGGATATGAGATATCCGACGGAGCCCTTGTCTTATTGGATGCAGATCCAATACCCACTAGGGAAAGGACCCATTAGGGTTTTGACACGGGATCTCTATAAATAGGAGGGATTCACAGCCTCATAGGCTAGAGTCTTTGCTTGCCCTTCCTATTCTCCTCTCCCTCTCCCCCTCAGAGTAGGCCTGGAGTTTTGAGGAGCGTCGTCGCAACCCTGCTGTGTGGATCACCGCTAGAGAGGAGGACGCTTGACCTCCTTCACCCTCTCCTAAGGATCTGCAAGGAAACAGGGATATACGATCTCCCTAGGTAACACAATCTTTATACGCAGTTTTATGTTTTTTGCGGATTTTGCGCACCAATCTTCGCACGACGATGAACATCTTTTTGGGAATCGGGGATTTTTGTTTTTCTTGTTCTTCCGCTGCGCATATGATGTCGCCCCCAATGATTTCCCAACAACCTCTTGGCTGGGGCGGTTGCACCGCCCAGTCTCGCTCGGAGACTGAGCCCAGGCAGTGCCACCGCCTGGCTTGGGCGGTTCAACCGCCTAGCAGAAATCAGGATCCGAATGGGTTGATCCATCGGCCCAATTTGGGTTTTTCAGGGGCCCAATTGCCCCAAGATTAAGTTAATGGGATCACCTCCCATTTCCAACTTAATCATTATGCTAACTACGATATTTCCTAAGACATTTACTGCAACTTGCTCCGGTGCGTCAATCGCTTCTTCTAGCGAGCTTCCGGTGAATTTTTCGTCGATCATTCGATGAACCCTCGGTGATGCTCCTACGGACTTCCGGCAAACTCCTGGACTTGCGATGATCCACTTGGTGAGTTCCGACGAGCTTCTTTGGCAAGCTCATGGACTTCTCGGATTTGTTCCCGCAGAACCTCCGACGACTGTCCGAACTTCCGTCGAACTCTCGAACTCCCAACGTGATCATTGTCTTGACTCCGACGTAACTCCTACTGCATATCTTACTTTCATCGTAGTTAATCCTGCACACTTATCTCAATATATAGATTAGATAACAAATGACAATTGACTTCATCATCAAAATCCGAGATTCAACACGACGAACCTGTGACGATGCTTCGGCAGACTTCCGGCAAACTCCTAGACTTGCGACGATCCACTTGGCGAGTTCCGACGAGCTTCTTTGGCAAGCTCCTAGACTTCTCGGATTTGTTCCTGCAAAACCTCCAACGACCGTCCGGACTTCCGTCGAACTCTCGAACTCTCGAACTCCCAACGTGATCATAGTCTTGACTCCGGCGCAACTCCTGCTACATGTCTTTCTTCCATCGTAGTTAATCCTGCATATGTAAAATAAAACTTCGATCGAGACAATTAATCCTAAGTAATTAACCAAGTTGTCCGGCATGTCATTGGTCCCTCAACGCTTTGTCCGATTATTCAGCACATCGTCCTCTCCTGTGGCATATTGCCTAATCGGCCAATTGACTCCGCAACTCCGATATCCTTGGCACAATACTTGCTCTTCTTAGCCCGATGCCCGAGTCCACGGCCCGAAGCCTTCTGTCGATACGTCGACCGATCCACCGGCCCGACGTCCAATCTTCTGACATGTTCCTCCAGCCCAACATGAATTTTCCTGCTTTAATTGTGTCATCCTGATCGAAGCATCCTACATCACTCAAAATGCAGATTAAAACATAAACACATATCAAATGGTTTCATCATCAAAATACGAGATTCAACAGACTAGGCAGTGGCACCACCTAGAACCCGAAGGATCGGGTGGTGGTACTGCCGGACTAGGCGGTGGCACTACCCAGCACCCAAAAGATTGGGCGGTGGCCCCGCCCAGAACCCGAGACCTCTAACGGTGGGACCGCTAGTACACTGTCAATATCAGACACTAATAGGCGATGGCACCACCATTGACAGGCGGTGGCACCACCAGCACTGGGAAACCTAAAAGCAATTCAAATTTGGAGCCTAAATTTGAATCCTCTTGGGGCCTATAAATACCCCTTAATTCTCAGCAAAGATTTAGAAAAAGCCTTAGCAAAGTCTTTAGCAAGTCTTATTTTCAATAGCTTTAGTGTTCACCTCCCTCTTTCATTTTGAAAAATATGTAAGAGTGTGAACCACTTGTAAAAGGTTGTAAGAGGGGTATTAGTCCTTCCCCTTCAAAGTGATTTGCTAGTAAAAGTTGAGAGCCTCATTGAAGAAGGCTTCGCAAGTGGATGTAGGTCATTTGACCGAACCACTTTAAATTGGTGTGTTCCTTGAATGTGTGAGTGTTTACCTTTCCGAAACCTTTATTTACATAGCAGCAAGCTTTTGGGTTTCATCTCCTTACTTTACTTGAGCTACTTTTACCAAGTCATTCTTTGTCGAATCGAAATCTTTACGCATTTATGAAATCGTTTTCAAACTTACGAGTTTTAATCTGCTCCACTAATTCACCCCCCCCCCCTCCCCCCCCCTCCCCCCCCCCCTAGTGCCGCTCTGATCTTAACAACTACAACCCCTATTTGGGGCATGTGGATAGCAAGAAGGGGCAAGAAGGGGCAACCCCTTCTTGATTGCATGGTGCGCATAAGGAAGAGATTTGGGCAACGATTTGAGGAGCGTCTTCGTAGCCCCTACCATATGGATCATCACTAGAGAGGAAAATAGTTGACCTCCTTCATTTTCTCTCATAGATCTATAGGTTTTCAGGGATATACAATCTTCCTAGGTAACACATCTTTCTTATATGCGTAGTTTTTTAATTTTGCATATTTTTACACATCAATCTTTGCATGATGATAAAACCTTATTTTTCTATGGGAATTCTGGGATTTTGTTTTTTGTTCTTCTGCTGTATATTTGATGTCGCCCCAGATTTCTCATCATGCCCCTTTCGAGGGGGGCGAGAATGATAGGGCACATTCCTGCATCATCCCTACGATCGTAGTCAATCGCCACATTGGAGCCAACATGGTGCTTCGGAGCTAATGTGGCGCACCACGTCTATGTGACACCTCGGACCTATATGAGACAGCCGCCTACCGGCTACGCCCATGTCGCTCGAGGCTGTACAAGGCGGTGCTGCGTAGTACAAAATGACCCTAGAAGCGTGAAGCGACGCCGCACGATGCAGGATCGAGCAGGTCGACCAGCATCTACGCAAAGCATACGGGTCGACTGCTTGAGACATCAGCGACCATTAACTGATCCCGTATGGCGACCTCTGAGTACAGGTATAAAAGCTGACCTTCGGGCTAGGGGTCGAACCTCGAACACCCAATCTCACCACCACTTCCCCCTATTGACTTAAGCTTTGGAGGGATCGAGTCAGAAAATCCACTCCTAACCTCATCTTGTGTGCAGGAGCCTGGAGTTCAACATAGAAGGACGAAGTGTTGCAAAACGTATCCCGATTTGATCTCCCTCGAACGAATCCAACCAGACATCGACTCGCTCCAACCGAAAAGCCACATTTGATGACCTTACATACACAGCCCAGATCAAACCATGCTAACTCCTTGGGCATAACATGAATGCACAACAATTCGTATTCTTTCATCCAATGCAAGACCAATGAAGAACCACCGGGTGGAAGTTAAATGATTGCATACATAATTGAACTTTATGTTGGAAGACGCAGTCTTAAATGGCAGCATTAAGGTACCCATTGCTGGCTCTGTTCATATATCACATATAACATTTGCAGATGACTTACTTATCTTTCTCCAAAATGAACCAACTTCAGTAAAGAACCTGGCTACTATTATGAATGACTTTGGTATGGTTTCTGGACTTCAGTTAAATCATGCGAAAAGTAAAGTATATATGAGCCCTTACGTTGAGGATAAGGTCTTTATTGCACAAACTTTGGGGGTTAGTGAGGGAAGCTTGCCAGTTCCTTATTTGGGTCTCCCGCTCATATCCACAGGCATTCACAAAACTCACTGTCAGCCTATCTTGCAAAAAATAAAGAATAGAATTTCTTCTTGGAAAATTAGGTTTCTATCAAAAGCAGGACGACTCGAACTCATCCGTTCGGTATTGCACTCCTACGTTATATATTGGTGTAATGCATTTTTTCTACCTGCTGGACTTCTCCAAGATATTGAACAGTTATTAATGAACTTCTTATGGAATGACACAAATGATAAGGCAATGCATATGGTAAATTGGGATAGCATTTGCAAACCGAAAGATGAAGGGGGGCTGAACTTGAGAAATACTAGAAATTGGAATCAAGCATGTCTGGTACAGCAATTGTGGGATCTTTTGCAAAACAAATGTTCCTTATGGTCACATTGGGTTTCTGCTAGGTATCTTTCAAAGGAATCAATCTGGGAAATTTCAACAAGAACATACCACTCTACAGCTTGGAAAGGAATTTTAAAGGCAAGGAATTGGCTAATCAAACACATTTCTTATGCAATCTCTTCTGAAACTAGTACTAATATGTGGTACGATCCTTGGGTGAGTGGGAAGAGTATATTTCAATTATATGGTGATAGAATACGAAAAGATCTTGGGGATCCCAAAGATTGGAAGGTTTTTGAGTTCATTGCTAACGGTATCTGGTGTCTCCCTAATCTCATTTCTCCCGAAATGTTATCACTTTGGCCGACTATTATAGCTATTCCAATCAGGACCAACTCTTCATATATACTTATTTGGCCTCATGACAACGGCAAATTTAGTGTCACATCCGCATGGAATCAAATTAAGCAAAGAAATAACAAGTGGGTCCCAAGCAGTTGGACATGGGATCGACCGGGATCACAAAGACATTCCTTATGTACATGGCAGGCCCTTCTCAATAAATTACCTACAATAGACAATATGAAAAGAAGAGGTATCTATCATGTTAACCGATGCTCCCTTTGTATGCAACAAGAAGAAAACTGTTGACCACCTCTATTTTGCTTGTGATTATACAAAATGGATATGGAATGAGATCTCCAGCGATTTGAACTCAATAGACTACCGCAACCAAACTTGCACCAAGAACTATGCGACCTCATGCAATGTTTCTCAAGAAAGGGGCCTCTCACACAACTGGCAAAGGTTACTTTCAGATGCGCTATTTGGTGGATGTGGAAGGGGAGATGTAACAGAATATTTGAATGCCAACACACAAACAATGCTCAACTATTGAAAGAGATTATTAGAGACTCAAGATCCTGTATCGAGCAAGATCTCAAAATGGTGCACTTTACCCAAAGAGAAAAAGATATTTTTATCAAATTCAATTTTGCTATTAGCTAAAAAATCTTGGGAATGATGCCAAATTATGTACCCACAGGTAGTTTTGATATATCTTGATAAACATTTTCTTTGATGATTGTAATTAGGAGTTATAGTCTACAGCATGTGGTCATAACTATGAGTTACTTCTTGGCTTTGTCTATGACTTATATAGATAAAGCTATTTGTAGAAACTTTACACATAATCAATTTACTTTTACTTACCAAAAAAAAAAAAAACTGTACAAAATACTTAGATATATTTGACACGATGAATGAGGGAGAAAGGGGTACAAAATACTTAAAACATTAATTGATATGAAATCCTTTTCGTCAGAAATGCACTGGTACCTCACACTGGGCACGTGACAGTGGCCAGCAAGCCACGTGGTCTTCGCTCGGTACGTGTCGCCGGAACCGGGCACGTGACATGTTGCGCCCGCGTGACCCAACGGCACATAACGGAGCACTGGTAACGGCGTCAGTCATATTCCAGGAACTTCCGCTATCACCACCAGCCACGTGGCAAATCTTGCATCCCTCCTATGAGGCGCTCCCGTGCAACGGTTCGTTCTTCCATAAATAACGGTCCCCGTGACCTTCGGTCTTAACGGAGAGAAGCCCGCGAGAGAGCGAGGAGAAGCAGGGGGGTGGTCTCCGTTGTTTGTTGAAGATGTTCATAGAGAAGTTCAAGGTGGACAGCCCCAACGTGAGGTATGGCGAGGAGGCGATCGAGGCGGTGTACCATTACGAGACCACTGAGCTGGTGCACGAGAACCGGGAGGGGGACTACCAATGGGTCGTCAAGCCCAAGACCGTCGGATACAACTTCAAGACCGACACCCGCGTCCCCAAGCTCGGGTATCTTTTACCCCATTCATCTGCCCCCGATTTTATTGGCTCAATGATTTGATCGGTTTCTTTGATCTTGGATCAGTGTGATGCTCGTGGGATGGGGCGGGAACAATGGATCCACCCTCACAGCCGGAGTAATCGCCAACAAAGAGTAACATCTCTTCGTGTTTCTTTTGCCTTTTTTTTTCTCTATTTTTTTTTCTGGTTTTTGGTGATCTTTAGGATGTTTTCTTTGTGATTTGCCAATAAAAAAATGAGATTTTTATATGGTGAATAGGGGGATCTCTTGGGCGACCAAGGACAAGGTGCAGCAAGCTAACTATTTTGGATCCCTGACCCAGGCCTCCACCATCAGGGTTGGCTCCTTCAATGGGGAGGAGATCTATGCCCCCTTCAAGAGCCTGCTTCCTATGGTAAAGTCGATTCTTCATTTATTTTTCTATTTGTTCCACAATTTCATTTTTTTCTCTCTTTTTTGTATGATACAACAAAGCTTTTTTTGTTGTTGATTGTGCCATTTTATTTTACTCGAACGCTAGTTTATGCGGTCATGTGATCCATGCATGTGGATTTGATTTTTCTTTCCTTCTTTTTTTTTTCTGGAAGTGTTATGTAATAAGGTTTTCTCTTTTGTTGAGTTTATTAGGTTGATCCGGATAATATAGTGTTTGGGGGATGGGATATCAGCGACATGAACCTGGCAGATGCCATGGCCAGGGCCAAGGTCCTGGACCTAGACCTTCAGAAGCAGCTGAGGCCCTACATGGAGTCCATGGTCCCCTTGCCCGGGATCTTCGACCCCGACTTCGTCGCCGCAAACCAGGGTGCTCGGGCCAACAATGTGATCAAAGGAACCAAGAAGGAGCAGGTCCAACAAATTATCAAGGATATAAGGTGCTCACTGACCTTAATATTTCAAGCTCATTTTCCAACAATTAGTTAATGTCACCTGCTTAGCTTAGGTTAAAAGGTTAGAAACAAAGGTGTCAGAATCCAGAATGTAGATGTTCATTATTTGATATGTGTTTCATAGGGAGTTCAAGGAGAAGACAAAGGTGGATAAGGTGGTTGTGCTATGGACTGCTAACACAGAGCGGTACAGCAATGTAGTTGTGGGGCTTAATGACACCGTGGAGAATCTCATGGCTTCCCTGGAGAAGAATGATGCCGAGATATCTCCATCAACGTTGTATGGGATAGCTTGTGTTCTGGAAAATATGCCTTACATCAACGGAAGCCCACAGAACACTTTCGTGCCTGGTATGGTGCCTTATGCTTGAATTGTTTATTCAGCAGGTTGGCTGGGCTATGAGAATGCCTCATGCATTTCAATTTTATACTTGTGTGCAGGGCTCATTGATCTGGCTATTCAAAGGAACAGTCTTATAGGAGGAGATGACTTCAAGAGTGGGCAGACCAAGATGAAGTCTGTCTTGGTTGATTTTCTGGTGGGAGCAGGAATTAAGGTATCTGATCTTGGACCTCTATGTCTACATCACTGTCATGCTAATTCTCAATGTTTATCCACTCGAATTTCATCTAAAGCTTGTATTTATAAGAAAAATAATTGTGCCCAATCTTTATCTTGAGCTAATTTAACATGTGTGATGTGTCCTTGTTTCTTCCTGCCAGCCGGCCTCTATTATCAGCTACAATCATCTGGGAAACAATGATGGGATGAATCTCTCGGCGCCACAAACCTTCAGGTCCAAGGAGATCTCAAAGAGCAATGTTGTCGATGACATGGTCTCGAGTAATGGCATCCTCTATGAGACTGGGGAGCACCCTGACCATGTTATTGTCATCAAGGTTGGTAGAAATTGTGACCTATATCCTTTTGGTTGGATGCTAGATTATATACCAATATTCATCACTTGCTTTTATTGTAGTATGTACCATATGTCGGGGACAGCAAGAGGGCAATGGATGAATACACATCAGAGATATTCTTGGGCGGCAGGAGTACCATCGTTCTTCACAACACTTGCGAGGACTCCTTGTTGGCTGCACCCATCATATTGGACTTAGTGTTGCTGGCTGAGCTGAGCACTAGAATCCAACTTAAAGCTGAGGGAGAGGTACTTATAGGCACCGCCTGTCCATTTGCGTATTCATGTAGTAAACACGTTGTGCTTATGTTTGGTTTGGTCATGTAGGACAAATTCCACTCTTTTCACCCGGTGTCCGCAATTCTGAGTTACCTCACCAAGGCTCCACTTGTAAGTGAATACTCTGCAGTTCTAGTATATATTTTCTTTAGATCCTGAAGAAAGAATTATAGAATACACATGATTCATGAAACTTTGTGCTTTTACATGATTGTCCAAAGATCACATAATAGGATGGAATATACTATCATGCACAGAATTCTAATGTTAAAGGCCAACCCGGGTAAAAAGTCAAACATAACTTTTAGCTCCTGGAGGAAGGCTTATTTAAGACAATGATGATTTGTTAGGACTGACTGTCGATTGGCCAAATATATAATGGAATAGAATATGATTATGGGCAGGTCAGTGCATGTTTAGTACTGATGTCTGTATGAAGTCAATTGTTGATAGGCTTTAAACAGCATCAAACAATGTTCAGTTTGTAGATTGGCAATAGAACTAGCTACACAACAAGTTCAAGATCTCAAATAATGCTCAGCTATTGAAAGAGATTATTAGAGACTCAAGATCCTGTATCGAGCAAGATCTCAAAACGGTGCACTTTACCCAAAGAGAAAAAGATATTTTTATCAAATTCAATTTTACTATTAGCTAAAGATCTTGGGAATGATGCCAAATTATGTACCCACAGATAATTTTGATATATCTGGATAAACATTTTCTTTGATGATTGTAATTAGGAGTTATAGTCTACAGCATGTGTAGTCATAACTATGAGTTACTTACTTAGCTTTGTCTATGACTTGTATAGATAAAGCTATTTGTAGAAACTTTACACATAATAAATTTACTTTTACTTACCAAAAAACAAAAAAATTCCATATGCATATTAGTGGCCACAAGCTATAAAGTTTATTGTTGATGGTAATATAGTGAAGCTACCGAGTTTTGCTGCGTTAGTACCACCTGAACATGTTAGTACCACCTGAACATGTGATGTTTACTTGTCGCAAAAAGTATTCTTTTACCGAAGAATTTATAGCAGGTTTTTATATAAAAACAAGATTAAACTGTAGGCAGCAATGGTTTTTTAGATGCCAACAAATTATATTATACTTTAAAGAGTGCATAGCGTGATGTGTCATTCATTCAGCTCCTTCATCGATGTTCCCTTCAACTCTTGCATAATCTAATCGACTTCAAAAGATGTGTCACTGCGGTGATATCAAATATGATTGTCTTGACTGATTCAATTTTATGGTCGAAACAGGTTCCTCTAGGCACACCAGTGGTGAATGCCCTCTCCAAGCAGAGGGCCATGCTGGAGAACATACTCAGGGCTTGTGTTGGCCTGGCCCCGGAGAACAACATGAACCTTGAATACAAGTGAGATGAGCAAAGAGAGAAGGATGGTGGAACGTTAAACTTCAGAGATGGGTTTGTTTATCTTGTTCTTTTGTTAGTGTTGTCCCTCTTCACCCGATCCACTTGTGGTGCAAGCGTTCCTCCCGAATGATAAAGCCTAGCAAGGGAGGGAGGTACAGTCTCTAAAGTATTTCCAGTCTCGAGTGTGCTGATGAGATCCTAATGCTAAGCTGAGTGGTTTATTGTCTCCTAGGAGGTACTGTTCTGGTGTATTGTGTTGTTGAGAAATTCCAGTAGCCAGTTCAATTTTATTCTATATATTTGGCTTTGAATTTGGTGGGATGATTCGAGTGGCCTCACTTATTATTTATAAGGATTCACAATCCCATCTTATAAACAATTATTTACATTTAAAACAAAACGTTAAATTGGAATGAGGATTGGAAATTTTATTGATTGAATGATGTATTTTCGGATAGATATTAATTCTGAATTAGTATTCAAATAAAATATATTGTATCACTATAAATCGAGAACCTGATCTATGATGTTTTATTGATTTGATGGAAGGTCATCACATCATATTATTGTCATCAGCTATACTATGATATTTTTGCAATTTGATTTTACTCATGTAATTTATTCTATACAATATTTCATGAGTAATTTTTTTATATTTATATATTATATTATCTATCTTGTAAATCACCAAAGTGGTCGAACATTAGGATTATATAAATATCAATTATATAAACTTGTAAATCAATTACTCATAATTAGTTGATGGATAAAATTTATGATGGATATATTGATTGATGCTTATAGATTATAAAAACTTTTGGGATCGCCCAAAGCTTTATCTATCATTCCCATAATGATGAACATAAATATGATGATTGATATATTCTGCTGAAATTTATTTTGTTTATCCAAAGAATATATATATATATATATATATAAGAATCAAAGTTGTCCTTCGGATGAAACTAAGATATACAACCATAATGATGTTTCTTCTATATGTCTCATCTTATTTGACAATTGAATATATTATTCAAGCCAAATATTTTGATCTCTTTAGATTAAAAAAAAAAAAAGTAGTTAATATCAACTATCACATTTATATTCATTATAAGAATTCTTATAATCCATTACAGATTTTATCATCATGGTATTTCAATGTAATTGATATTTATTTGATCTAATGTTCAGCCACTTTGATGGCAAGTAAGCCATATAAAATTTTAGTAGAATATATCGATTATCATATTTACGTAATAAAAGATCAACCTTTGGGTAATTCCAAAGGTTTTTATAATCTATAAACATCAATATACCTATTACAAATTTTAAGATCATGTCTTTTTCATTTATAAGCATCAACTAATCATGAGTAATTGATTTATAAGCTTATGCAATTGATATTTATTTGATGCATGTTAGGAAAGGGGTCGGCACTAAGAGGGGGGTGTTGGGAAGGAGAATTAGTATAGCGATACAATTACATTGGTTAAAAAAATCTTCATATGATAAAAACCATTTCGTAAAGGTAATAACTTTTGAAAGCGTACATAAGAGAGTAGTGGATGTAAAAAGCAAGTAAGGAGGTTTACAGTTAAAGTGAATTATTCAAAGAAATACAAACCAGATTTTAGAGTGGTTCGGTCGTCGTGACCCACATCCAATTTGCCGATTCCTCTTCCGTCGAGGCCACTAGCATCCACTATTGATCTTCCTTTAATAGGCGAAGATCAATCTCTCCTTACACCACCGCACATGTAAAAACACACTTCGATATGTTGAATCTTGGATTTTGATGATGAAACCAATTGATAAGTGTATGATTTAATCTGCGTTTTAAGTGATGCAGAATGCTTCGATCGGGATGAAACAATTAAAGCAGGAAGAATCATGTTGTGTCGGGGGAAAACATGTCAGAAGATTGGACGTCGAGCATGAGGATCGGTTAACGTATCGACAGAAGGCTTCGGGCTATGGATTTGGGCATCAGGCCAAGAAGAACAGATATTGCACCAAGGATATCAGAGTTGCGGAGTCAACTGGCGATTGGGCAATAGGCCGCAAGAGAGAACGATGCGCCAAAGAATCGGACGAAGCGTCGAGGGACCAATGACATATCGAACAATATGATTAATGCTTAGTATTAATTGTCTAGATTAAAATATGTTTTACATGTGTACGATTAACTACGATAACAAGGAATGAAGCAAAATGAAGTCCTAGAGTCAATAACGCGATTTTGTTGGGAGTTTGAGAGTTCATCGGAAGTCTGGACGTTCGTCGAAAGTTCTGCAAGAACCAGTCGAGAAGTCTCAGAGCTTGCCAGAGAAGCTCATCGGAACTTGCCAAGAAGATCATCGTGAAGTCTAGGAGCTTGTCGGGAGTCCGTTGGAACATTATCGAGAGATCGTCGAAAGTTCGCCGGAAGATCGCTAGAAGCTCGCTAGAAGAAACTAGACTTACGAACTTGTTTAGCTTAGGAAATGTCTTAGAATTCGTAGTTAGCACGTAATTGGAATTGGATTTGGGCCAACCTAATTAGGGGCCAGTTAGGCCCATGTAAGGACTGTGTTGGGCCCAATGAAAGACCCAAACAATGACCCATGAGGTGGCACCGTCATGGCACAGTCTCCGAGACTGTGTCAGGCGGTGGTACCACCCAAACATAGCCTCCGAGAGGCTACAAGCGGTGGTACCACCCAATGTCAAGCAGTGGTACCGCCAGATTGGGCGGTGGTACCGCCCGGACCCAGGAAACCTAGGATGAGATGTTTTTAGGTTCCAAGTTTGAATCAACTTGAAGCCTATAAATACCCTTCTCATCCCTGGTTAACATACACAAGCACAGAGAGTTTAAAACTGAAGAAATGCTATTGCAATCACTTGAGAAATCCCCTCTAAGTCTAAGTTTGGAATTCGATTTAGGAGGAGTGAGTGCTTATAAGGGTTGTCTCCTAAACTCGGTAAAAGGAGAAGAGGGGTGTAAGAAGGAGGTTGATCTTCGCCTATTAAAGGAAGATTGATAGTAGATGTCGGTGGCCTCAACAGAAGAGGAATCGCGAAGTGGATGTAGGTCACGACGACCGAACCACTCTAAAATCTAGTTTGCATTTACTTCTTGCTATTTACCTTATTGCAAACTGAATTCCTCCTTCACTATGTTTCCATACAATTTCAAGTTAACATATTTACAAAACCGGTTTTGTTGAAACAAAACGTTTTTGAAGACGTATTTTACCGCTGCACTAATTCACCCACCCCCTTTTAGTGCCGACCCCTTTCCTAACAATTGGTATCAGAACCTCGTTTTTCTCATTTGGTTTAACACCTAAAGAGAAATGACTCTTTTCGGCTTTTAAGAGGGTCACTCTCTCATTCATCCTCTCTTTTTCAATGGGACGGACTATACTTATTGGAAAACTTGAATGAGAGTTTTCTTACTTTAATTGAATCTTGATTTATGGCACATAGTCAAATTCAGTTTTAGAAGGTCTTCTCTTCCAATGAACCATTGGAATGATTTGAAGAAGAAGACTTTTTCCTTAAATGCTAGAGCTATGAATGCTCTATTTTGCGCTTTGGATAAAATTGAGTTTAATCGAATTTCTATGTGCGAAATGACTTTTGATATATGGTGCACTCTTGAAATCACACATGAAGGCACTAGCAAAGTTAAAGATTAAAAAATCAACTTTTTAATGCATGATTTTGAACGTTTTCAAATGAAGCCGAGTGAAACCATTGTTGACATGTATACCCGTTTTACGGATGTCATTAATGGTTTAAAAGCTCCTGGCAAATATTTTTCAAATTTTGAACTTGTCAACAAAGTTTTACGCTCACTTTCCAAAACTTGAGACTCTAAAGTAATGATCATACAAGAGGCCAAGGATTTGAACCATTTTCCACTTGAAGAACTAATAGGGTCTTTAAAGACATAAAATGAGTTTTATAACATATGTTGAACATGATGAACTTGAGAACTACCTTCCAAAGAATAGGAAGGATTTGGCGCATCGAACAAAAGAAGAGCACTCGAGCGAAAGCTCAAGTGATGATGAACTTGAACTTCTCATAATAAAACTTAAAAAGTACTTAAAGCAAGAATAAAAAATAAAAATAAATTGAAGAAGAAGAAAGCACTTTGGGATGAAACAAGCTCATCTAAAGACGAGAAGAAAATCAACAAAGGTGAGGTGGCAAACTACGCCTTAACGGCTTTCGACGATAAGGTAATCAAAATGCCCTTAGTTTACTTTGAAATTACATAATGGCTTTCATGAGTTATTTTTAATTTAGTTTAGAATAATTATTTTTCTTAAAAATTACATGTTTAATAATGTAATGAAAATATAAAAAATTAGGAATCATGCTTATCATGCTAGTAATTTTGAAGGAAATTCACTATTAGGAGAAGGAAATCCACTATTAGGAGAAGTCCAGAAACCAAGCGGCGACACTGTAGCGGCGACCAGATCTTGGACGACGGTACTGTAGCGGCGCGGTGATACTGTAGCGGCGGCGGCGATACTGTAGCGGCGACCAGATCTCCCTAGGACGATCCGACTCCTGCAGCATCGGCTTTCTCCCACGGGCGAAGGGCGACGGTACTGTAGCGGCGGCGGACCAGATCTAGGGCGACGGTACTGTAGCAATGACCATATCTCCCTAAGGCGATCTAACTCCTACAGCGTCGGCTTTCTCCTACGGGCGAAGGGCGACGACACTGTAGAGGCGATCAGATCTCCCAAGGACGACGGTACTGTAGCGGCTGCGACGACACTGTAGCAGCGACCAGATCTAGGGCGACGACACTGTAGCGGCGACCAGATCTCCGTAGCGTCGGCTTCTCCCCAAGGGCAACGATTCTGTAAACCAGATCTCCCTAGGGCGACGGTACTGTAGCAGCGATCTAATATACTGCAGCGGTGGCTTTTCCCAATGACGGTGTTTCTGTAGCGGCGACCAAAAGAGAGATCAAACATGGCAGCGACGGCCCCTAGGGCTGGCGATGGTGGCAAGAGGGTTGCAAGGCTCCCTACCGCTACCCCCCAACCTTTCCAAAGAGAAACTCCTTCGACGAAGCAACATCGAAGCAGGTCGCGCTCTAGATCACGGCAGCATGCTCTCATTTCCAACGATCCTCGGCCTTGGACTAGCCTCTTCAAGGCTCCGGTTGGAAGTCCAGATCTAAGCTTGGAATTCTTTACTCCAGAAGTTCAGGCTGATAAGAAGATTGCTGTATACGAGACTGCTGATTCAGCAGAGCTTATTGAGACATGGTCTATGGCGATTGTTGGCTATGTGGTAGGTCTAAAAACATCTTATTTCCCACTATCCTCATTTATCAAAACTCGATGGGGAATATCGTCATTTGATCTACATATGCTGGAGAACGGATTCTTTGTTTGCAAGCTATACTTTGAAGAAGATTTGCAACGAATCCTCGAAGGATTCTGGACTATCCGCGGTCATCCAATGATTCTACGACGTTGGTCTCCTGATGTCCGTTTGGAGTTAGATAGCCTACAGTCTATTCCATTATGGGTATCCTTTCAAGGACTGCCTCTACATCTTTAGAGTCGACGTTTTATTGCAAAGTTATGCAGCACTCTGGGACAGCCACTCTACATCGACAAAGCAATAGCAGCTCAGACGAGATTAGCATTTGCACGAGCATGTGTGCTGGTTTCTTCCGATGAAGATCTTCCTAATGAGGTTTTCTATCGTGATCATGACGGGAACACTCGGAAGGTACATGTCTCATATTCCTGGAAGCCACAACGATGTCAGCATTGCTTATCTTTTGGTCATGCAAATGGAGCTTGTCAGCAAACCCCAAAACCAACCACAAAGGTCTATCAACCACGTCAAGCGCATCAGCAACAAAGTGATTCTTCTCTAATGGCAGTAGCACCGATGGTGGCGAAAACTATTGAGCATTCCGACTCGCAAGGAAAGCACTGCGGACAGAAGGACAATTCCAAAACATTATCTCTTCCTATAATGTCAGAGTCTTCCACAACAGAGGTTTCCCATGGTACTAGTGGACAGGAGAAACATAAGTCAGGAACTTCATCTCTTCCAATATCATCGGATCCATCCACAATAGCTCAACGAACTCAAGTCCAAGCAAATATCGCCAGCAAGGATATTCTTCCTCAACAAACTCAGGCCACAACAAACATCGACAACAAGGATATTCTGTCTCAACAAACTCATGCCCCAACAAACCTCTCTAGCCAGGTTGCTCCAACAAGTACTATCCAAGATATTGTGCTACAACAATCTTATCGAGCTTCAACAAACCCTGCCAATCAAGATCACATGATTCAAGGTACTTTAAAGTTTAAAAATCTGCAAGTCGTAGATGAAGTGGATAAATATAGGAATAAAGCCATAAAAGGTAAGGATATTGTGAGGGAGGAAAATGCAAAATCGAAGGATAAGAAAAAGGATGGTACAATCCATCCAAAGTCGTAGGATGAATACCTTACTACCTTTTCATTTGTTTATTACTAATGAAGATAACATGCTGCAATGTTCGCGGACTTAATAAGCCGGAGAAATGTCGGGAGCTCAACAGAATAATCAAGTCTACCGCATGTGATATTGTTATTCTAGTGGAAACGAAAATTAAACAATCGCGCGTTCAAGCTCAAAAGAATTTAATATGGCCGGACGCAGAACTATTTACCAATGACTCAAATGAAACTTTTGGTCGAATATGGGTAATATGACATCCTAACTCTATTAATGCTTGGTTTATTTATGCTACTGATCAATTCATTCATCTTAAGGTAGAGGATAAAAAGAATGACTGTCAATTCAATTTCACTGGCATATATGCTTCGAACAGTATGCAAGAAAGAAATACTCTTTGGTCTGACCTGACTAATATTGTAAATGGCTGTCTCAATGTACCTTGGATTGTTCTTGGAGACTTTAATACTGTTCGGTACACAAATGAAAAAGAGGGGGGTAGGCAACTTTCAGAAAGCCAGCTTCAAAGTTTTAATGATTACATTGACACTACAGCATTGTTTGATATGAAATCTGTGGATAATTGGCTCTCCTGGAGTAATCAAGGTGCTGCTAACAGAAAAATAATGGCTCGACTTGATAGGTGTTTGATTAATCATGAATGGTTAACAGTTTACCCAGATTCACTTCTTGAGTATGGTGCTCCTTTGTTTTCTGACCATTCTTTAATGTATATACATGCAGAAAAAACGACACCAAGAGGCAAGAAACCGATTAGATTCTTTAACATGTGGAGTACTCATCCTCAATTTCTTGATGTTATCAGATCTGCTTGGAATTTTAATGCGCATGGATCCCCCCCTTACATCTTATGTCAAAAGCTCAAAGCCTGCAAAGCAGCACTAAAGGAGTGGAATACAAATACCTTTGGCAATATTAACACCAGAGTTCAATTGTGCAGAAAGGAACTAATGTCATTGTAACATGAGCTGCAACTTCAGCCAAATGATGAAAATATTATCTACAAAGAGACAGAAGCTAGAAATAACTTCATGCATGCCTTAAAACAGGAGGAAAGTTTTGCAAAGCAGAAGTCTCGATAGCATTGGCTTACACTAGGGGATTCCAATACTAAATTTTTCTATGCTTCAATTGCTACTCGAAGGGCGATTAACCGTATCAGCAAATGCAGAGACAAAGATGACAATCTTATTGAGAATTTAGATGAGGTTAAAGCACACACAGAGCAATTTTTTTATTACTTACTCAATCAAGCTGGGAAACCTAATAACATTCATGTGGAGCCGACTAGAAAACTTGATTCAGAAGCTATTTCAATCCTCAATGCCCCAATTATAGATTACGAAATTGTATGTGTTGTCTTTAAGTCACCAAAGCACAAAAGCCCAAGTCCAGATGGATTTCCAGCTGAATTTTACCAAACTGCTTGGTCTATTATTGGAAATGATATGATCAGGGCTTGCCAACATTTTTTCTTTTCAGGTCATATTCTTAGAGAGATGAATTGCACATTTATTTCTTTAATTCCGAAGAATGCAGGGGCAGATTCACTAGAGAACTATCGACCCATATCATTATGCAACTTCAATTACAAGATCATCTCCAAAGTATTGGCAAATAGAATGCAAAAGGTAATACACAAGATCATTAGCCCAAATCAAGCTGCTTTCATCAAAGGGAGAAGTATACATCATAACATTTTGCTTGCAAATGACTTGGTCAAAGATTTGCATTCAAAAGCAAGAGGAACAAAAATCTGTTTTAAAGCTGATTTACGGAAAGCCTTTGATTCAGTTAATAGGAAGTTTATCTATAAGATGCTCTTCGATATGACCTTCCCACAGCAATGGGTTAATTGGATTCAATCTTGCCTGGAAACTCTAAAGTTTTCGATACTTTTTAATGGCTCACCTATTGGTTTTTTTGGGAGCACGAATGGCATCCGACAAGGTGATCCACTCTCTCCGTATCTTTTTACTATTACGATGGAAGGACTTAGTTGTATGTTGGAAGACGCAGTCTTAAATGGCAGCATTAAGGTACCCATTGCTGGCTCTGTTCATATATCACATATAACATTTGCAGATGACTTACTTATCTTTCTCCAAAATGAACCAACTTCAGTAAAGAACCTGGCTACTATTATGAATGACTTTGGTATGGTTTCTGGACTTCAGTTAAATCATGCGAAAAGTAAAGTATATATGAGCCCTTACATTGAGGATAAGGTCTTTATTGCACAAACTTTGGGGGTTAGTGAGGGAAGCTTGCCAGTTCCTTATTTGGGTCTCCCGCTCATATCCACAGGCATTCACAAAACTCACTGTCAGCCTATCTTGCAAAAAATAAAGAATAGAATTTCTTCTTGGAAAAATTGGTTTCTATCAAAAGCAGGACGACTCGAACTCATCCGTTCGGTATTGCACTCCTACTCTATATATTGGTGTAATGCATTTTTTCTGCCTGTTGGACTTCTCCAAGATATTGAACGGTTATTAATGAACTTCTTCTGGAATGTCACAAATGATAAGGCAATGCATATGGTAAATTGGGATAGCATTTGCAAACCGAAAGATGAAGGGGGGCTGAACTTGAGAAATACTAGAGATTGGAATCAAGCATGTCTGGGTACAACAATTGTGGGATCTTTTGCAAAACAAATGTTCCTTATAGTCACATTGGGTTTCTGCTAGGTATCTTTCAAAGGAATCAATATGGGAAATTTCAACAAGAACATACCACTCTGCAGCTTGGAAAGGAATTTTAAAGGCAAGGAATTGGCTAATCAAACACATTTCCTATGCAATCTCTTCTGGAACTAGTACTAATATGTGGTACGATCCTTGGGTGAATGGGACGAGTATATTTCAATTATATGGTGACAGAATACGAAAAGATCTTGGGGCTCCCAAAGATTGGAAGGTTTCTGAGTTCATTGCTAACGGAACCTAGTGTCTCCCTAATCCCATTTCTCCCGAAATGTTATCACTTTGGCCGACTATTATAGCTATTCCAATCAGGAACAACTCTTCAGATATACTTATTTGGCCTCATGACAATGGCAAATTTAGTGCCACATCCACATGGAATCAAATTAGGCAAAGAAATAACAAGTGGGTCCCAAGCAGTTGGACATGGGATCGACCGGGATCACAAAGACATTCCTTATGTACATGGCAGGCCCTTCTCAATAAATTACCTACAATAAACAATATGAAAAGAAGAGGTATCTATCATGTTAACCGATGCTCCCTTTGTATGCAACAAGAAGAAACTGTTGACCACCTCTATTTTGCTTGTGATTATACAAAATGGATATGGAAGGAGATTCTCCAGCGATTTGAACTCAATAGACTACCGCAACCAAACTTGCACCAAGAACTATGCGACCTCATGCAATGTTTCTCAATAAAGGGGCCTCTCACACAACTGGCAAAGGTTACTTTCAGATGCGCTATTTGGTGGATGTGGAAGGAGAGATGTAACAGAATATTTGAATGCCAACAAACAAATAATGCTCAGCTATTGAAAGAGATTATTAGAGACTCAAGATCCTGTATGGAGCAAGATCTCAAAACGGTGCACTTTACCCAAAGAGAAAAAGATATTTTTATCAAATTCAATTTTGCTATTAGCTAAAGATCTTGGGAATGATGCCAAATTATGTACCCATAGGTAGTTTTGATATATCTGGATAAACATTTTCTTTGATGATTGTAATTAGGAGTAATAGTCTACAGCATGTGTAGTCATAACTATGAGTTACTTACTTGGCTTTGTCTATGACTTGTATAGATAAAGCTATTTGTAGAAACTTTACACATAATCAATTTACTTTTACTTACCAAAAAAAAATTTCCCAGATTGATTCCTTTGAAAGATACCTAGCAGAAACCCATTGTGACCATAAGGAACATTTGTTTTGCAAAAGATCCCACAGTTGTTGTACCGGGCATGCTTGATTCCAATCTCTAGTATTTCTCAAGTTTAGCCCCCCTTTATCTTTTGGTTTGCAAATGTTATCCCAA
This sequence comes from Musa acuminata AAA Group, assembly GCF_036884655.1. Classification (NCBI taxonomy): domain Eukaryota; kingdom Viridiplantae; phylum Streptophyta; class Magnoliopsida; order Zingiberales; family Musaceae; genus Musa; species Musa acuminata. Next base: position 26,158,430 of record NC_088331.1, on the reverse strand, counting down.
TTTACCATATGCATTGCCTTGTCATTTGTACCATTCCAAAAGAAGTTCATTAATAATCGTTAAATATCTTGGAGAAGTCAAGCAGGCAGAAGAAATGCATTACACCAATATATAGAGTAGGAGTGCAATACAGAACGGATGAGTTCGAGTCATCCTGCTTTTGATAGAAGCTTATTCTTCAAAGAAGAAATTCTATTCTTTATTTTTTGCAGGATAGGCTGACAGTGGGTTTTGTGAATGCTCGTGGATATGAGCGGGAGACCCAAATAAGGAACTAGCAGGCTTCCCTCACTAACCCCCAAAGATTGTGCAATAAAGACCTTATCCTCAACGTAAGGGCTCATATATACTTTACTTTTAGCATGATTTAACTAAAGTCCAGAAACCATACCAAAGTCATTCATAATAGTAGCCAGGTTCTTTACTGAAGTTGGATCATTTTGGAGAAAGATAAGTAAATCATCTGCAAATGTTATATGTGATATATGAATAGAGCTAGCATTGGGTACCTTAATGCTGCCATTTAAGACTGCATGTTCCAACATACAGCTAAGTCCTTCCATCGCAATAGTAAAGAGATACGGAGAGAGTGGATCACCTTGTCGGATGCCATTCGTGCTCCCAAAAAAACCAATAGGTGAGCCATTAAAGAGTATCGAAAACTTTGGAGTTTCCAAGCAAGATTGAATCCAATTAACCCATTGCTGTGGGAAGTTCATATCGAGGAGCATCTTATAGATAAATTTTCTATTGACTAAATCAAAGGCTTTCCGTAAATCAGCTTTAAAACATATTTTTGTCCCTCTTGCTTTTGAATGCAAATCTTTGACCAAGTCATTAGCAAGTAACTAGACTTACTGACTTGTTTAGCTTAGGAAATGTCTTAGAATTCGTAGTTAGCATGTAATTGGGATTGGATTTGGGTCAATCCAATTAGGGGCCAGTTATGCCCATGTAAGGACTGTGTTGGGCCCAATAAAAGGCCCAAACAATGACCCATAAGGTGGCACCATCGTGGCATAGTCTCCGAGACTATGTCAAGCCGTGGTACCGCCCATACACAGCCTCCGAGAGGCTGCAGGCGGTGGTACCACCAGTCTGGGTGGTGGTACCACCCAGTGTCAAGCAGTGGTACCACTTAGTGTAGTGTCAGTGTCAGACTAATACTGGCGGTGGTACCGCCCAGACCTAGGAAACTCAGGATGAGATGTTTTTAGGCTCCAAGTTTGAATCAACTTGAAACCTATAAATACCCCTCTCATCCCTGGTTAACATACACAAGCACAAAGAGTAAAAAAGTGAAGAAACACTATTGCAATCACCTGAGAAATCCTTGTTAGGATCGGAGCGGCACTAAGAGGGGGGGGGGGGGGTGAATTAGTGCAGCGGCTTAAAATGTTGGTTTCGACAAATCTTTCGTACGATAAAAATCAGAATTGGAAGTGCTTAACTTGAAAGCGTATTTGCAAAGTTGTGTAGTAAATGTAATGAGGAAATAAAGCAAGTAAGAGGGTTTGCAGTAATGTAAATAGCAGTAATGAAATGCAAACCAGAGATTACGCCGTTTTTAAAGTGGTTCGGTCAAGTGACCTACATCCACTTGCGAGGCCCCTCTTCGATGAGGCTCCCTGCTAGTCATAAGTGCCCAGCAAGCCAATCACGTGAGTGATGGCACGTGTGACTTGATACAGAATCTTTTTGCTTATTATATTTTGGCGTATATCACTTTATAACTATTGCATAAATGCATATATATTGTGATGTCCTTGGATTTGTGCAATGGGAATCGGATCGTGATGAGATCACGATAATGAGATCGATTCACCTTTAAACACATATCCTAAATAATCCCGGTCATAGGTTACTCGAGAGGGACATCGTGATAACCGGATAGACTGGTGTGCTGTATACCCGTCCATATGATGGATGCAGCTGGTCTCATAGCTGCTCGTGTAGGGACACTAGGGATACAATACAAGTGCTCATTGGAGAATGAGTTCACTGATTGATCCGCTTACGGAATGCTAGATGGTTGATGATGCCTTATTGTCAGACAACGATTCCGTAGTCCTAGTGGTGTATCTGGTTCTTAGACTTGAGACACCAAGGATGTCCTGTATGAGTGCTCCACTCTTTGATACCAGACTTATAGGTTTGGCTGTTCCCAGATCTAGTACAGCTGGTCATTGGGAGTGGTAGTCGACCTTACGAGGGCTATTGAGTGTCGATAGAGGATCATCCACTCTCGGTATCATGAGAGGAATATCCCATGTGTTCTTGCTCAGACAAATCCCTGGCCAGGGTCATTCGGGTTGAGAGAGAAAGAGTTCTCCGGGAGAATCCGATTAGAGCGAGACTCGAGTAGAAACCGTATGGGTCTCACAGCACCATGCTCGATATACGGTCTCTGGGATATTAGATGGATGAGGGACTATAGGTACATGGTAACTGAGGACAGACAGGTCCAATGGATTGGATTCCCCTGTGTCGTCTGGGGACTACGGCGTAGTGGCCTAGTACTTCCGTAGTCGATGAGTCGAGTAAATTATTACAGAGATAATAATTCACTGAGTTAGAAGGAGTTCTGACAGGTATGACTCACGGCCACCTCGATATTGGGCCTAGAGGGTCACACACATATGGTAGGCATTGCGATGAGTAGAGGTTCGGATATGAGATATCCGACGGAGCCCTTGTCTTATTGGATACAGATCCAATACCCACTAGGGAAAGGACCCATTAGGGTTTTGACACGGGATCTCTATAAATAGGAGGGATTCACAGCCTCATAGGCTAGAGTCTTTGCTTGCCCTTCCTATTCTCCTCTCCCTCTCCCCCTCAGAGTAGGCCTGGAGTTTTGAGGAGCGTCGTCGCAACCCTGCTGTGTGGATCACCGCTAGAGAGGAGGACGCTTGACCTCCTTCACCCTCTCCTAAGGATCTGCAAGGAAACAGGGATATACGATCTCCCTAGGTAACACAATCTCTATACGCAGTTTTGTGTTTTTGAGGATTTTGCGCACCAATCTTCGCACGACGATTAACATCTTTTTGGGAATCGGGGATTTTTGTTTTCTTGTTCTTCCGCTGCGCATATGATGTCGCCCCCAATGATTTCCCAACAGTGGTATCAGAGCCAGGTTGTTCGTGTGAATGATTGGTTTTTGAACTGCGTGTGTTGTGTTTAGGAAGAATATTGACGTCAAAATCGTTGACGCAAAAGCAAGGAAGGGCAGCAACAGTTGCTGCCCTCGATCTGCATGCCTGCAGCCAGCCGCAGCCGGAGCCAGGCAGCACAGCGCCGGCGCATGCGCAAGCGCTGTGCCTGCAGCAGCCGGCCGGCGGTCTGCTTGCAGTAGGCTTGCGGCCGGCGGGGCTGGCAGCCCGCTCGGTAGAAGCGCCTGCGGCCACTGAGCCCGCGGGCAGAGGCG